>NC_141900.1:15823966-16126997 GCF_057802395.1 Ceratotherium simum simum
ATTTAGTTGAAATTCTAGTTCAGAACTGGGAAGAACCTGAGTATGTTTATATTATCTATATATTTTTCTCTATCTTAAGGTGCCTATAATGATTTAATAAAATAAACATGGGCCCGTGCATAAATGCACTTTTGTTATGGCACCTAACACTCATTAAGTAAAGGATGCTAAATTTACATACTCTAATAGTTATGTATTCTATTGTGAAGTCAGTCTGGTAGAAGTAATTAATTCATTTACAGTCATTTATTAAGAATCTAATGTACTTGCTAGATGCTCGTAATATAGCAGTCAACAAAGCCATCCTGGTTGAGCATACAGACCAGCAAGGGTTGGTAGAGAGATAAACCTTTGAACATAATAACTAATAACTACATAGTTACTAATGAAAATCATAATTAAATATTCTGTGAGGGAAAAAACCAGTTTTTTATGTAACTAGGGAACTAACCTAGAGTGAGAGGACTGGACACACCTGCCTGAAGAAGGTAGATTTTATTTAATTTATTAATGTATTTATTTTTGGTGAGGAAGATTGGCCCTGAGCTAACATCTGTTGCCAATCTTCCTCTTTTTGCTTGAGGAAGATTGTCCCTGGGCTGACCTCTGTGCCAGTCTTCCTCTATTTTGTGTGCGGGACAATGCCACAGCATGGCTTGATGAGTGGTGTGTAGGTCCACGCCTGGGATCTGGGCCCACGAACCCTGGGCTCCTGAAGCAGAGCGCGTGAACTTAACCGCTACACCACCGGGCCGGCCCCTGAAGAAGGTCGATTTTAAGCTAAGATCCTAAGGGTGAGTTGCAGCCATCTAGGCAGGAGGAGTGGGTAAGAGTGCAGTGACTGTAGGAGTCAGGAAGCATTCCATATGACAGACTCTTTGCCCTTATTCACTGGACATAAATAAGAGCTGTACAGTATAGATATCAGAACTGACTGTTAGCATTGGTCTTATAAATGATCTCTTCTACCATTTGCATATTTAACGAGGCAAAGTGGACCCTAATTGGGATGGTCCTGTTATAATAGCAATCCTTCTTTTGTGTGATCAGATTTTTACCCTCACGTGTTGAAGGGTCCTTCTGGGGCAAAGTTCCCCCTTGACACAGAGGCAGGACACCGGTTCAGAGCTGACTCACCCTCTGAATTATTGTGAGACTCACAAGATCCCTTTGTATAACAACCGTAAACTCCAATCCAATCTGCTTTCATGAATTTTTAGGGTCTCTTACCTTAAACCATCGGAAATTCAAAATAGAAATGAAAGCCCTTATGAAATTCTTAAATGTCACACATCTAGAAAGATTAATTTGTCTTTAAAAGGGTTGATTGTACTTGGATTCCCAACATTCTTTTTTTTTTTCTTGGTGAGGAACATTGGCCCTGAGCTAACATCTGTTGCCAGTCTTTCTCTTTTTGCTTGAGGAAGATGATTGCTGAGCTAATATCTGTGCTGGTCTTCTTCTACTTTATATATGGGATGCCGCCACAGCATGGCTTGATGAGCGGTGTGTAGGTCCATACCCGGGACCCGAACCCGTGAACCCCTGGGCAGCTGAACTCAACCACTACACCACCAGGCTGGCCCCTTGGATTCCCAGCATCTAATGAGAGGGAGAGAGAGGAGAGAGAGAGAGAGAGACAGAACAGAGAGAGCACACATGGTTAAGGCTGGCACCAACTTGGCTTAATTATGTTATGGGCATTGACTTGATCATTTTGCACTCAGTGGTCTTGAATTTAGGAATAATCTGTTTGAGGTCACTTGCAGCTTGGAAAGACTCCTAAATTTGGAAGAGAATCTTTTGTAGCAGACAGTCTCTTCCTCTACCTAATAATGGCTGCTAACAGTTGCATAGCATGGATAGTCCAAGCCTTGAAGGGATCTCTCTTTTTGTGGTAGCATAGCCTGGAACGGTGCGATACCTTTCACATGCCCTATAATTCCTTAGTATTTGAGACATCAGTACAAGAAATCCTGCCTCTTTTTTTTTAAAATTTTTATTTATTTATTCCCCACCCCCCGCAAAGCCCCAGCAGATAGTTGTATGTCATAGCTGCACATCCTTCTAGTTGCTGTATGTGGGACGTGGCCTCAGCATGGCCGGAGAAGCGGTGCGTCGGTGCGCGCCCGGGATCTGAACCCGGGCTGCCAGCCGCGGAGCGCGTGCACTTAACTGTAAGCCACGGGGCCGGCCCCAAAATCCTACCTCTTTAACCTACATATTTCTATAGCAAAATACCAACTTCCTGCCTCCTCTCTGTTCAGTGGGTTCTTCTCTGAGTCTCTAGGAAAAATATGTCCAGACTTTTCTTCCTACCCCTCTAGGAAATGTTTGCGACCATGGTGACCAGTATCCAAAACAATGGGTTGGGAAATGAGAGGGCTCTCCTGGGGACCTATATTGGCTCATAGTTGATCCTGTTAAGCATAGAGAATGAATCTAGAAATCAAGTACCTCCAGGGCAGTGTTTTCTCAAAGTGTAGTCAGGAATATTTGGGGAGGGTGTGAGTTAAAATGCAGATTCCTGGGCCTGGTTACAAACTTACCAGAATCTCTTAAGTAAGACTTGGGAATATGCACGTTTAATAAGTTCCTCTGGTAATTCAAAGAGTTAATGAAGTTTGCACACTGCTTTAGAGAAGGGAGTTTGGTTGAGATTTTGTGGTGTTTATGAGCTCCTAGGTCCACTTTAGGGTTGTAATATGGAGAGTAAGGCTTTCTACCAACGAGTGACTATAAATTTATCTCCAATGTAATAAAGAAAGGTGAAAAGCAGTGCCCTTATGGAATGCTTAAAAAATACCCTTATGCTTAAAATAGCCTACTTAAATTTCAAAGAAATCAGTCAGTTTTGTGGAGGCCAAACTGGAGATGTTTCATCAAGAGCCAAATGGCTTCCTTGTTAGGAATGTTGTAAAGCATGGAAGGTTGGAGTCTGTATAATCAGATTCTGTAAAAACCATTATAATTTTAGAGTAATGCTGGTTAATGCATCAGTCACAAAAAGTAGAAATACTTGACTCAAAAAACTGTCGTATATTTTTGGTAGATGACAGAAGGAAACGGGGTGAGTTTGGGAGATGTATTTACAATTCCATTGATTTTGTCTGTTTTATTGTGGAGTGTGTAGTAATGAGACTGCTCAAAGTGCTTAGTAGGGAGTATGGTCACAACTCAGAGGATGATTTTGGTCTCCCGTGGAAGAAGCCTCACTTGTTAGGAACTAGACCACTAGATTCTAAGTTTAATTTTTTTTTTTTTTTTTTTGCTGAGGAAGATTAGCCCTGAGCTAACATCTGTGCCAGTCCTCCTCTATTTTTTTGTATGTGGGACAAATGCCACAGTATGGCTGGTGAGTGGAGCAGGTCTGTGCCCAGGATCCGAACCCGTGAACCCAGGCCGCCGAAGTGGAGAGTGTGGACCTTGAACCACTCGGCCACGGGGCTAGGCCCCTAATTTTAATTTTTTAAAGGTATTTTGTTGAGGATTTATGTGTCTATATTCTTTTTTTTTTTTAATGATTTTTTTAAAAATTTTTATTTGTTTATTTTTTTCCCCCAAAACCCCAGTAGATAGTTGTGTGTCATAGTTGCACAGCCTTCTAGTTGCTGTATGTGGGACGTGGCCCCAGCATGGCCAGAGAATCGGTGTGTCAGTGCGCGCCTGGATCCGAACCCTGGGCCGCCAGTAGCGGTGAGCGCGCACTTAACCGCCAAGCCATGGGGCTGGCCCTGTGTGTCTATATTCTTAACAGATAATGTTTTGTAGTTTTCTTTTCTTGTGATGTTTTTGTCTGGTTTTTGTATCTGAATAACAATAGCCTCAAAGAATGAAATGGGAAGTGGCCCCTCTTCTATTTTTTGGAAGAGTTTGTGAAGGATTGGTGTTAGTTCTTCTTTTAATATTGGTAAAATTCACCAGTGAAGCAATCTAGGCTTGAGTTTTTTATTTGTGGGAAGTTTTTTGATTGCTAATAAAATCTCTTTACTGTTTTAGGTCTATGCAGATTTTCTCTTTCTTTTTGAGTCAGTTTTGGTAGCTGTGTCTTTCTAGGAATTTTCCATTTCATATGATTTGTTTATCTAATTTGTTGGCATATTTTCAGTTTTCTCTCTTTATTTCTTGGTCACTGTAGCTAAAGGCTTGTCAATTTTGTTAATCTCTTCAAAGAACCAACTTTTGGTTTCATTGATTGTCTCTATTGCTTTTCTGTTCTCTATTCTACTTTTTTCCATTCTGATCTTTATTTTTTCCTTTGATCCATGATCCATTGATTATTTAGGAGTGTGTTTTATTTCCATATATTTGTTAATTTTCCAAATTTCCCTTGTTACTGATGTTTGATTTCATTCGATTGTAGTTGGCTAACATACTTTATGTGATTTAAATCCTTTTAAATTTATGGAGGGTAGGGGGTGGGGGAATTGGGTGAAGGGGGTCAAAAGGTACAAACTTTCAGGTATCAGATAAATAAGTTATGAGGGTGTAATATACAGCATGGTGACTATAGTTAACAATATAATATTGTGTGTTTGAAAGTTGCTAAGAAAATAGATCTTAAAGATTCTCATCATAAGAAAAAAAATTTGTAACTATGTGAGATGATGGATGTTAACTAAAATTATTGTGGTAATTATTTTGCAGTATGTACATATATCAAATTATTACGTTGCACACCTTAAACTTAGACAATGTTATATGTCAATTATATCTTAAAAAACTAGAAAAAAATAAATTTATTTAGGCTTGTTTTATATTCTAACATATGGTCTATCCTGGAGGATGTGCCATGTATACTTGAGAAGAATTGTAGTCAGCTCTTGTTGAGTAAAGTGTTCTATAGATGTGTGTTAGGACTACTTGGTTTATAGTGTTGTTAGTCTTCTATTTTCTTATTTATTTTCTGTCTAGTTGTTCTATCCATTATTGAAAGTAAAGTATTGGAGTCTTCAACTATTGTTTTTGAATTGTCTATTCTTTTCTTCAGTTCTGTCAGTTTTTGCTTCATGTATTTTGGTGCACTTTTATTAGGTGAATAAATGTTTATATTTGTTATCTCTTCTTCATGAGTTGACCTTTTTGTCATCATAAAATGTCCTTCTTTGTGTCTGGTAACAATTTTTGTCTTAAAGTCTATTTTGTCTCATATTAGTATAGCCACTCCAGCCCTCTCCTGGTTACTGTTTGCATGGTATATCTTTTCCATTCTTGTACTTTCAACCTATTTGTGTCTTTGAATCTGGATTGTTTCTTATAGAGAATATATAGTTGGATCTTTTTTTATCCATTTTGCCAATCTCTGCCTTTAATTGGAGTGTTTAATTTATTTGCATTAATGTAATTACTGGTAAAGTAAGATTTATGTTTATCATTTATGTCTTATTTATTTTTGTTCCTTAGTTCCTCATCACTGCCTTCTTTGTAGTAAATAGATATTTTATAGTTTGCCATTTTAATTCTCTTGTTATTTCTTCTACTGTATTTTTTGAATAGTTTTCTTAGTGGTTTCTCTGGGATTACAATTAACATCTTAACTTGAAACAATCTAGTTCAGATTCATGCTAATTTAATTTCAGTAGTATGCAAAACTTTGCTCCTATATAGCTCCCATTTCCTCCCCCCTCTTTTGTGCTGTGATTGTCAAACAAATTGTATCTTTATAAATTGTGTGTCTGTCAACAAGACTTATAATTATTGCTTTATGCAGTTGTCTTTTAAATCAGATAGGATAAAAAAATGTTATAAACAAAAATACATTTATACTGTATTTCACATTTACCTGTGCAGTTACTATATGTTTCAAAATATATTTTTCTCATGAAGTGGACTTTATTAAGTAATAATTAGCTCATTTCCTCATTTTTAAGACTAAAGCAAGATCATAGTGGGAGATATCTAGTATTAGCACGTTTATTAAATATAACTCTAAAAACAAAGTAATATAAAGAATTAGTTAGCCTTTAGCTTTATTGGAAATAAGTGTATACCTACATTCTGTTAGACTGGATTATTGATAAAAGGTTTCAGATTTCTCTTAATAGTTTCATAGTTCTGTGGTTAGGAACTATTAGTATTACTTAAGACTTAAAATATTTGCAACATTTTATCCTTTTTTCCCTGGGTCCCCATAGCTTTTATCAGATTCTCAAAAAGATCTGTGGCTGTAAAAAGCTTAAACACCAATGAGTCTCAAGTATTTAGGGACTCTTTTTGCTTAAACATTTCCACGAAACTCCTAGAAGAGCAGGAAGGAGAATGAAGTCATTGGTGGATGCTAGAACTAGTGGCACCCGGGATCCCAGTACAGTTTGTTCTGGTTTTGGTCGTGTTCCTTGCCCCTTGAAGACTCAGATTATCTGGGTCCCTCAAGATTAGCCTAGTTATCATGATTATTTCGACATGAACGGGTGGTACATGCCGTCCATGACTCCAGATTCCTCATCACACATGTTTAAAAGAATTATTTTGATCTGTTAATTAAGGGATAATAAAATTTCTTAAATTAATTTAGTCTTCAAGAAACTATAGCCTACCTCTTTCCAGTTGTCCAGCCCACGGCAACTAGAGATCTGTATGTAGGGGTGGCCCAGGTAAATGAAGAGGGACTCTATATTAGAGGTGACTCTCTATTAGAAGTCTACATTTATCTCCAGAGTGCATTAGATGAGACTGTGTAGAGTTTGGGTGTAGAGCAACCTCTTTGGGGTAACATAGTAACACTGCTGACCCTCCTCTCATCACTAAAGACCTTACTTCCTCAAGTTGAAATAGAAAGACTGTCTGCATGTATGTATGTATGTGTGTGTGTCTATGCATGTATGTTTTTCTGAAACTTTTAGAATGAGGTATGACATGCATGTAGTAAGTTGCAAAAATCTTAGGCTTTATAAAATTTTACATATATATATATATATATATGCAAAATATAACCTGTGTTACTGACACTCAGATGAAGTGAAGAGCATTTCTAGAACCCAGAAGGCTCCCTCATGTCTCTTCCAAGTTAGTACTTCCTCTCCTCTGCTCACTTCTTCTTACCTGGTATCAGCTATTCTGATTCTGTTTTCATAGGTTAGTTTCACCTGTTCTTTAAATCTCTGTAAATGGACTCATACAATGTGTACTCTTTTGAGTCTTATTTCTTTCACTCCTCATAATATATATAAGATTCATCCATGTTAGTGTGTGTAGGAGTTCATTCTTTTTTATTCAGGAATAGTAGTATACTGTACAATATCCCGCAATTTATTTATCTGTCCTCCACTTTATAGGCACTTGGTTTGTTTCTAGTATTTGGCTATTATGAATCAAGCTTCTATGCACATTCTTATATGTATCTTTTGGTGGACAAAACCACTAATTTCTCTTGGGTTAGTACCTAGAAATAGAATTACTGATTCATTACGGTAGGCGTACCCTACCCTTTAGTTTTAGGGGATAGTGTCAAACAGTTTTCCAAAGTGATAGACCAAATTGACACTTCCATCAGCAATTGTGAGAGTTTGGAAAGCCTATATCTTCCAGGATAAGTTTGATGTTGTGAATTGAGTTGTATTTATTCTGTATCTGTATAGGACTTGTATTATTTAATGAATGAATGATTTTATCTTTATATAGTTTACACATAATCATAGGAACATTTTTCTCTCAAGAACCTGTCAACATACTGTGTTTAAATTAGGTGGTGGAGTGGTCACCATTTAACTCGCACTACAACTCCCACGTGCAGAAGAAATGTGCAGATGGTGCCTGTGTAGATGGGGCATGGGGGAGGAGGACGGTGGTGCAAATAGTCTCCTGGCAGCAAGGGTTCTTTGGTGTGCTATATTCAGCCTCTTGTCCTCTGGGAGCTTTGTCTCTGGCCCACGTGAATGGCTTTCTCTGTAGGTGTATGTGGTTCAATAACTTATGATCTCTGTCTCTGGGCTCAAGCAAGGCCCATTGGCATGGCATGCTCCAACTGACTCACCTCGGTTTCTTCTGGCACTGTACCTTCCACTGCCATCTGGCTGGACTGACACTGGGCTCTGATCCCCAGCTCTTGCTATGGAGCCACGTGGCCACTGCCACAGCAACTGGCCCCCTCTTCCCATCTGATGAGTTTCCTGGCCAAACTTCCAAGTAACTACATAAGTGTCAGGGGCAGCTTGGGGAATCTAAACTTCAGGGTCTCCTTCACCTGGTTGCATTGTGCAGCGACAGTGGTGTAGCTGTGCCCTAGGTTGGTGAGTAGGGCAGGCCAGGAAGAAGTGATGGAGAAGTGATCTTTCTAGAGTGCTCAGTGGGATGTAAGTGGCCTGAAGCTTTCCTTTGCCCTTGACATTGTATCCTCCTGCCACAGAGCTTGTCAGGCTGTCATGGATGAAGTCAGCATCTTCATTCCACTTTGGGAGTAAGGACTCTATGAGCTGGGCTTTATTTCCCTCCTTAGCACTTGATTTCCTAAAGAGAGAAATGAAGGATTATGGGAGATTTGCACTCTAGGCATCTTAATTCTTGTGCTCAGTCTAGTTTGCATTCAGAATTGGGTGCCTTCTATCTGTTAGGCAATTTACATGTACTAACTCATTTAACCCTCGTAGTAAACCTATGAAGTAGGTGTTATTATTATTCCTAGTTTATAGATGAGGAGACTGAAGAGCAGAAAGGAAAAGGTTAGGCAGTTTGCTTGAGATTACTTAGCGAGTAAAGTATGGGATTGGGATTTGATCTTGGAAGACAGGTTCCAGAGAGCCCACATTTTCTGAAATGACTGAAAACTTTGCAGTGCAAATTTTTTTTCATCAGATCTGGTGATGTTCTTCTGCAGTATTGAGTTGAGAAAATGTCAGGTCTCATGTGGCGACCGAGGGTGGGGGAGAAATTCCTGTGTTGTCTGATACCTGAAAAGTTTTCATTCCTTTATGAGTCATTCATTGCTTTATGTGTCATCATATTTATATTCCTGGGACCTCTCGGTTACCGTCTTCTTAACTTTTGGATTTTATATACTAAGTGGGGCAAACCAATATGACAATTGCCTGTTTTTGGTTGTATGGTAGTTTTATCTCAGCAGCTCAAACTGCTTTAATGAACATGACGCTCGAAGTCTTGTGGGATGTGGGAAGGAGGCACTGGTAACTTTGGGTCTTAGTGCCTCAAAAGATGGGTTTGGAAAAATCATAAAGAATTCTTGAGTATCGAAGTTCATTTCATTTCTTACAAGATGAACATCCTACAACATCTTTATGGCTCACCCTAAAGTTGAGCAGCAGGAGAGGTAAGAGAAAGATGCGCCGCTAAATACGACCTCACAGATTAGGGAAGAGCGAGCAGAGCATGGATGTGTGTGTTCTACCACATTGACAAAGGGCAGCTTTCTACAAAGGGCAGATTTGTCCTAAGCCAATAGTGAGCTTCTGCATGTTCTATATCTGCTTCTTAGAAATTTGCATATACTAAGAATGCTGATTTCCTCTTAATTTAAGCTCACTCGAATACCTCCATTTTTATCTTTCCAGATGTTTTTCCCGAGCCTTTCAGTTCAGTAAATTTTACATGATCTATCATAGAAACTCTGTAGCACTGTATAACAGTTCCTATTCTTTCTCTTGGTATGTGACAGAGATCGCAGGTTGCCCCTAGTATCAGTTCTTCCCTTTTAATTTTGGAACAGAACCCTAGCTTTTGCTGGGCATACGGCCATCCCACTAAAGATGGCTTTTCCCAACATGATTTGCAGCTAGATGTGGCTGAGTAAGCTCTGACCAGTGGGAGATGAGCAGAAGGCCTGCATATAAAACTTCTAGGTCTTGATCTTAAGGGTAGAAGTTTACCTTCCACTGCCCCCTGTCTGTCCCCATTGTCTGGGATGTGAATGTAATGGTGAGAGGTGGAGACGAGTCCTTCAACTATGAGATGGACATCATGCCATTGCATGTGTTGAGTATGACAGGAAAATGAGATGAAAGGGGTCTGGGTCCTCCACACCGTGGAACTGCCATAACATCCTGGCCTACTTACACTAGGTAGGTGTAAGTAGGGCTTGACAGGGCAAGAGAATTCTACGTCTACAGAAGCTACTATGTTTTTTGGCTTTTATTTCTGCTGCTAAACCTCTGTCCTAAGGTTTAGATTTTTTATTGAAGTATAGTTTACGTACAATATTATATTAGTTTCAGGTGTACAACATAGTGATTCGCCATTTATATACATTTCAAAACGATCACCACGACAAGTCTAATAACCATCTGCCACCATACAAAGTTATAAAGATATTATTGATTATATTCCCAATGCTGTACATTACATCCCTGTGACTTATTTATTTTATAACTGCAAGTTTGTACCTTTTAATTCCCTTCACTTGTTTTGCCCATCCGCTCATGCCCCTCCCCTCTAGACCACCAGTTTGTTCTTTGCGTCTATGAGTTTGTTTCTGTTTTGTTTTGTTTGTTTTGTTTTTTGGGTTCCACATATAAGTGAAATGTGGAATATTTGTCTTTCTCTGTCTGACTTATTTCGCTTAGCATTATACCCTCTAGGTCCATCCATGTTGTTGCAAATGGCAAGATTTCATTCTTTTTTATGTCTGAGAAATATTCCATTGTGTATATATATATATATATATCACATCTTCTTTATCCATTCATCTATTGAGGGACACTCAGGTTGCTTCCATATCTTGGCTATTGTGAAGAACACTGCAGTGAATGGGGTATATATCTTTTTAAATTAGTGTTTTTGCTTTCTTTGGATAAATACCTAGAAGTGGAATTGCTGGATCATATGGTAGTTCTATTTTTAATTTTTTGAGGAACCTCTATATTGTTTTCTATGGTGGCTGTGCCAATTTACATTCTCATCAGCAGTGTACGAGGGTTCCCTTTTCTCCACATCCTTGCCAACACTTGTTTTTGTTGTCTTTTTGATAATAGCCATTCTGACAAGTGTGAAGTGAATCTCATTGTGGTTTTGATTTGTATTTCCCTGATGATTAGTGATGTTGAGCATCTTTTCATGGATCTGTTGGCCGTCTGTATTTCTTCTTTGAAAAAATGTCTATTCAGCTCCTCTATCTATTTTTTAGTTGTATTGTTTGTTTTTGATATTAAGTTTTATGGATTCTTTATATATTTTAGATATCAAGCCCTTATCAGATATATCATTTGCAAATATCTTCTCCCATCTGGTAGGTGGCCTTTTTGTTTTGTTGATAATTTTTCCTTTGCTGTGCAGAAGCTTTTCAGTTTGATGTAGTCCCATTTGTTTATTTTTGCTTTTGTTGCCTGAAGAGACTGCTCCAAAAAATATTAAGACCCATGTCAGAACGCTTACTGGCTATGTTTTCTTCTAGGTATTTTATGGTTTCAGGTATTAACATTTAAGTCTTTAACTATTTCAAGTTTATGTTTGTATATTGTGTAAGAAAGTGGTCCAGTTTCATTCTTTTGCATGTAGCTGTCCAGTTTTCCCAACACCATTTATTGAAGAGACTGTCTTTTTCCCATTGTATATTCTTGCCTCCTTTGTTGTAGACTTTTTTTTTAAAATTTTATTTATTTATTTTTTTCCCCCAAAGCCCCAGCAGATAGTTGTATGTCATAGCTGCACATCCTTCTAGTTGCTGTATGTGGGACGCGGCCTCAGCATGGCCGGAGAAGCAGTGCGTTGGTGCGCGCCCGGGATCCGAACCCGGGCCACCAGCAGCGGAGTGCGTGTACTTAACCGCTAAGCCACGGGGCCGGCCCTGTTGTAGATTAATGGACCATAAAAGCATGAGTTTATTTCTGGGCTCTCTGTTATGTTCCACTAGTCTATGTGTCTGTTTTTGCCCCAGTACCGTACAGTTTTGATGACTGTAGCTTTGTAGTATAGTTTGAAATCAGAGTGTGATACCTCCAGCTTTGCTTATCTTTCTCAAAATTGCTTTGGCTATTTGGGGTATTTTGGGGTTCCATACAAATTTTAGGATTGTATGTTCTAGTTCTGTAAAAAATGACATTGTATTTTGATAGAGATTGCATTGAATCTGTAGATTGCTTTGGGTAGTACAGACATTTTAACAATATTAATTCTTCCAATCCATGAGCATGGTATGTCTTTCCATCTATTTGTGTCATCTTCAATTTCATTCATCAATGTCTTATAGTTTCAGTGTACAGGTCTTTCACGTCCTTGGTTAAATTTATTCCTAGGTGTTTTGTTCTTTTTGATGCAGTTGTAAATGGGATTGTTTTCTTAATTTCTCTTTCTGATTGTTTGTTATTAGTATATAGAAATGCAACAGATTTCTGTATATTGATTTTGTATCCTGCCACTTTACTGAATTCGTTTATTAGTTCTAATATTTTTTTTGGTGGAGTCTTTAGGGTTTTCTATATATAGTATCATGTCATCTGCAAATAGTGACAGTTCTACTTCTTCCTTTCCAATTTGGCTGCCTTTTATTTCTTTTTCTAGTCTGATTGCTATGGCTAGGACTTTGAATACTATGGTGAATACAAGTGGTGAGAGTGGACATCCTTGTCTTGTTCCTGATCTTACAGGAGATGCTTTCAGCTTTTCACTGTTGAATATGATGTTAGCTGTGGGTTTGTCATATATGACCTTTATAATGTTGAGGTATGTTCCCTCTATGCCCACTTTGTTGAGAATTTTTATCATAAATGGATGTTGAATTTTGTTAAATACTTTTTCTGAATCTATTGATATGATAATATGATTTTTATCCTTCATTTTGTTAATGCAGGGTATCACATTGATTGATTTGCAGATATTGAACCATCCTTTCATCCCTGGGATAAATCCCACTTGATATGGTGTGTGGTCCTTTTAATGTATTGTTGAATTCTGTTTGCTAGTATTTTGTTGAGGATTTTTGCATTTGTGTCCATCAGGGATATTGGCCTGTAATTTTCTGTAGTGTCTTTTTCTGGTTTTCATATCAAGGTAATGCTGGCCTCATAGAATGAGTTTGGAAGCATTCCTTTCTCTTCAGTTTTTTGGAATAGTTTGAGAAGGATAGGTTTTAACTCTTCTTCATTTATTTATTTATTTATTTTTTGTGAGGAACATCAGCCCTAAGCTAACATCCATGCCAATCCTCCTCTTTTTGCTGAGGAAGACCGGCTCTGAGCTAACATCTATTGCCAATCCTCCTCCTTTTTTGCCCCCTTTTTTCCCCCAAGCCCCAGTAGATAGTTGTACGTCATAGTTGCACATTCTTCTAGTTGCTGTATGTGGGACACCGCCTCAGCATGGCTGGAGAAGTGGTGCATCGGTGCGCGCCTGGGATCCGAACCCGGGCAGCCAGTAGTGGAGCGTGCACATTTAACCGCTGAGCCAGGGGGCCGGCGCCTAACTCTTCTTTAAATGTTTGGCAAAATTCACCTGTGAAGTCATCTGGTCCTGTACTTTTGTTTGTTGGGATTTTTTTGATTACTTATTCAATTTCATTACTAGTAATTGGTCTGTTCAGATTTTCTATTTCTTCCTGATTCAGTCATGGAAGATTGTATGTTTTTAGGAATTTATCCATTTCTTCTAGGTTGTCCAATTTGTTGGCATATAATTGTTCATAGTAATCTTTTATGATCCTTTGTGTTTCTGTGGTGTTGGTTGTAATATCTCCTTTTTCAGTTCTGATTTTATTTATGTCAGACCTCTCTCTTTTTTCTTATCTAGTCTAGGTAATGGTTTATCAATTTTGGTTATCTTTTCAAAGAACCAGCTCTTAGCTTCATTGATCTTTTCTATTTTATTTTAGTCTCTATTTTATTTATTTCTGCTCTGATCTTTATTATTTCCTTCCTTCTGTTAACTTTGGGCTTTGTTTGTTTTTCATTTTCTAATTCCTTTAGGTGTAAGGTTAGATTGCTTATTTGAGATTTTTCTTGTTTCCTGAGGCAGGCCTGTATTTCTATAAACTTCCTTCTTGGAACTGCTTTTGCTGTGTCCCATAGATTTTGGAACATTATGTTTCTTTTTTCATTTGTCTCGATTTATTTTTGATTTCCTCATTGACCATTGGTTGTTGAGTAGCATATTGTTTAGCTTCTGCGTCTTTATGTTTTTTCAAGTTTTATTCTTATAATTGATTTCTAGTTTTATACCATTGTGGTCAGAAAAGATGCTTGATATGATTTGAATCTTCTTAAATTTATTGAGACTTGTTTTGTGGCCTAACACGTGATCTATCCTGGAGAATGTTCTATGTGCGCTTAAAAAGAACGTATATTCTGCTGTTTTTGGATGGCATGTTCTGTATATATCTATTAACTCCATTTGGTCTAATGTGTTGTTTAAGGCCAATTTTTTTTGTTGGTTTTCTGTCTGGATGATCTATCCGTTGATGTAAGTGGGGTGTTAAAGTCCCTTACTATTATTATATTACTGTCAATTTCTCCCTTTATGTCTTTTAATATTTGCTTTATGTATTTAGGTGTTTCTGTGTTGTGTGCATAGATATTTACAAGTGTTATGTCCTTTTTTTCGATTGATCTCTTTATTATTATGTAATGTCCTTCTTTGTCTCTTGGTACAGTCTTTGTTTTAAAGTCTATTTTGTCTGAAAGAAGTGTTGCTCCCCCAGTTTCCTTTTCATTTCATTTGCATGGGATATCTTTTTCTATCCCTTTAATTTCAGTCTGTGTGTGTCTTTAGATCTGAAGTGAGTATTTTGTAGGCAGCATATATATGAGTCTTGTTTGTTTTTTTTATTTATTCAGCCACCCTGTGTCCTTTGATTGAAGCATTTTGTCCATTTAAATTTAAAATAATTATCGATAGGTATGTACTTATTGCCATTTTGTTAATTATTTTCTAGTTGTTTTTGTAGTTCTTCTCTGGTCCTTTCTTATTCTTTTGCTTCTTCCCTTATGATTTGATGACTTTCTTTAGTGTTATGTTTGTATTCCTTTCTCTTTATTTTTTGTGTATCTATTATAGGTTTTTGGTTTGTGATTACCATGAGGTTTGTATATGACAACCTATATATCACAGTCTGTCTTAAATTGATGGTCACTTAATCGAGTGCATTCTAAAAGCACTACATTTTTACTCACCTCCCTCATGTTTTATGTTTTTTATGTCATATTTTATATCTTTTTATTTTGTGTATCCCTTAACTAATTATTGTGGATATAGATGATTTTACCACTTTTTTCTTTTAACCTTCAAACTTAGCTATATAGATGGTTGATCCACTACTTTTACTATATGTTTGGCATTACCAGTGAGATTTTTTTTTTCTTTCATAGTATTCTTATTCCTAGCTTTTGCCTTTTCTTTTCTGTTTAAAGAAGTCCCTTTAACATTTCTTGTAAGGCTGGTTTAGTGGTGATGAACTGCTTTAGCTTTTGCTTGTCTGAGAAACTTGTTATTTCTCCTTCAATTCTGGATGGTAACCTTGCCAATAGAATATTCTTGGTTGTAAGTTTTTTCCTTTCAGCACTCTGTATGTATCATGCCTCTCCCTTCTGGCCTATAAAGTTTCTGCTGAAAAATCACCTTATCATCTTATGGGGGCTCACTAGTTGTTTTTCTCTTGCTGCTTTTAAGATTTTCTCTTTAACTTTTGACATTTTAGTTATAATATATCTTGGTGTGGGTCTCTTTGAGTTTATCTTATTTGGGACTCTCTGTGCCTCCTAGACTTTGATGTCTGTTTCCTTTGCCAGGATGGGGAAGTTTTCAGCCATTATTTCTTCAAATAGGTTTTCTGTCTTTTTCTTTTTTCTCCTTCTGGAACACTTATAAAAGAATGTTAGTAGGCTTGATGTTGTCCCAGAGGTCCTTAAGCTATGCTCATTAAAATTTTTTTTTTCTTTTTGCTGTTCCAATTAGGTGATTTCCATTACCCTTTGTTCCAGATTGCTGATCTATTACTTCTGCATCATCTAATCTGCTGTTGATACCCTCTAGTGTGTTTTTCATTTTAGTTATTTTATTCTTCAGCTCTGATTGGTTCTTTTTTATATTTTCTGTCTCTTTGTTGAAGTTCTCACTGTGTTCATCCATTCTTCTCCCAAGTTCTGTGAGCATCTTTGTGACCGTTACTTTGAACTCTTGATCTGGTAGATTGCTTAACTTTGTTCTTTGTAGTTATTTTTCTGAGATTTTGTCTTACTCTTTTGTTTGGAACACATTCCTTTGTCTCCGTATTTTGCCTAACTCCCTGTGTTTGTTTCTATGTATTAGGTAGATCAGCTACATTTCCTGGTTTTGAAGGGGTGGCCTTATGTAGATGGTTTCCTGTGGGCCTCGTAGTGCAATGCCCCCGGTCACCAGAGCCAGGTGCTCCAAATGTGTCCCCTGTGTAGGCTGCTTGTGCCCTCCTGTTGTGCCTGGGCTGTGATTGTTGTGGGTGTGCTGGTGTGTGGGGCTGGCCTCCCACGGTGGGTGCCACTTAGGAGGGCTGGGGAGGATCTGCAGGAGAACCCTGAGGTTGGGTGATCAGTGCTAGGAAGGTAGATGGAAAGTGTCAGAAATGGCATATGCCAGGCCTGGGCTAGCTAGGTAGAAGGCTAGTAACCAAAAAATGGGGTGCACCAGTGCTTCCATCCCTGAAGAAAGTTCCAGCGGATCCCTGCTCTTCTAGCACATGCCCTAAAATTAGTCAATGAATCTTCTTCACGTATAACTCAAGCACTTTTCAAACTGCTGCCTCTGCACTGGGACTCAAAGCAAGTGAGTTTGTGTGTGTGCCTTTTAAAAGTGGAATTGTAGTTTTCTATAGTGCTTTGGCTCTCCTGGACATAAGCCCCACTGGTTTTCAAAGCCAGACATTATGGGGACTCATCTTTCCAGTGCAGATCCCCTGGGCTGGGGAGCCCAATGTGGGTCTTGGGCCCCTTGCTCATCCTGGAGGACCTCCATGGATGTGATATCCCTCCCACTGTGGGTTGCCACACTGGGGGTATGAGTCTTTACTAGATCATGTCTCTGCCTCTGTTACCCATCTTGATGTGACTTTTTCTTTATATCCTTAGTTGTGGAAAATCTGTTCTGCTAGTCTTCAGGTAGCTCTTAGTGATAGTTGTTCTCTATGTAGTTGTAGTTTTGGTGTGTCTGTGGGAGGAGGTGAGCTCAGGACCTTCCTACTGCACGATCTTGATCCTCTCCCTAAGGTTTAGTGTGAACCATTTGAAATTTCCATTTTTTGTGAATCAAAAATTGTCAAATATCATCAATTTCATACAGTTCAACTTAAGAATACATATTCACTTAATCATTGTTTTTTCATTGAGTTTTGCACAGGATGCATACTGTGAAAGTAGAGAGTGTTTTATGGAAGATACAAAGATAACAGACGCTGTGGAGAAATACTCAGAACAGAGGATAATGAGCAGGTGTTTGATTACTTAGAGATTATCCAGATTCTATCTGTTGAAAAGATTGATCTCTTTAGTTAAGACCGCCCTGGAAGCATCATAAGGTATTTTTATTCTAATCACCTCAGCAGCCAAGTATATCAATAGATGGCTTTGAGGTTTGACCCTTGGGTGGTATTTTCACTTGATTTGTGATGTGAATGGTCCACCTGTATTGGGTTGTATGCCAATGATAGGTGCTGATGATTCTATCAGGGACTGTTTGGAGCTGACCATGATACTTTAGAAAGAGTGTCTTTGGTAAAAAATAAGCTGTGCTGCTAGAACTAAAGGAAGAGTTTGCTAGGATTTGGAAGCAATTTAGGATGGTGGGAAGAAATTTTGGAATTAGGTGTGGGTTTGAATCCTGACCTTCTCACTTCCCAGTGGTCTTGGGGCAAGTCTCTCTGACCTATGTCTCTACTTCAGTCAAATGCAGATAACGATGCTGATTTTTCAGACTGCAGTTAGAATCTGAGCTACTGTTTTAAATATTGGCACAGTATGTAGTATTTCCATAGAATATAAATGGTAGCGATTTTCATTTTCTTTGGATTTTAATGTCTTTCTCAAGGTGGCAAATTAGTGCTATATTTGTATGATTTTAATTTTATTTTAGAATAGATGGCAAAAAGAGGATCTAAGTATATACTCCACACATCTATTTGGGCCGAATGGGGAAGTGCCTTGTTTGAACTGAGAAAACCTGGTACATAACACATATTTCCTTCGGTCACATGCAAGTGTGCTAAAGAGGTGCCCCAGAATCACAGGTGGAGACAGACCATTTGACCTCATCTGCCTGCCCACGGGGACCTCACAGGCAGAGTGTGTGGACCTCATCCTCAGCCATGGGGAAACAGACCCATAGTATCTTTTGAAAGTCTTGATTCCTGTTCATGCAGAGAACCAGCTTTGGGTAAGATCAAGATAGAAAGACATTTTCTCTCTTTCTTTTCTCTCAAAGCTCTCTACATATCAATGCTTATGAGGCCCTTTGAGAAAATGAAGAACTTGATCCTGTAGGTAAGATTTAAAAGAAATCAACCTTGTCCTCTATTCAAGCTTTGAAGCCCCCTTTGAAACTCATGACATTTTCATGTGATAATGGTAAAAAACAAAAACAGTCTTAGTAGAATCTTCATTGAACTTAGACTCAGAATTTTAAAGATTTTATTTATTTTATTTTTCCCCCCAAAGCCCCAGTGGATAGTTGTGTGTCGTAGCTGCACATCCTTCTAGTTGCTGTATGTGGGACTCGGCCTCAGGATGAACGGAGAAGTGGTGCCTCGATGCGCACCCGGGATCCGAACCCGGGCCACCAGCATCGCAGCGCGCGCACTTAACCACCAAGCCACAGGG
Source organism: Ceratotherium simum simum (assembly GCF_057802395.1). NCBI lineage: Eukaryota > Metazoa > Chordata > Mammalia > Perissodactyla > Rhinocerotidae > Ceratotherium > Ceratotherium simum. The sequence continues at coordinate 15,842,683 of NC_141900.1, forward strand.
CCGGCCCAGACTCAGAATTTTAGAGCTAGAAGGGAAGTGAGAAATCAGAGGTGTGTTCTCAGACCTGAGTCATATGCTTAGCCTGCTGTTTAAGTTGTGTAGATGGATGCTGTTGGGGCTCTCTTACATTTAAAGTACCTAGGCTCATCTCTTTTCTTGTGATTTGGCTACTTCATCAAATATAACCAAGGTTTTAGTAATTAACTCCTGTTACTTACATTTGTGAAATACAGAATTAATTAAACCCTCTGTCCCAGTCCAATGCACAGGAAGTATATTTGAGACACCAGTAGGGGCCCACCCGGTGACGTAGTGGTTCGGATCCCGGGCGCCCACCGATGCAGCGCTTGTCGGGCTATGCTGTGGCAGTGTCCCATATAAAGTGGAGGAAGATGGGCACAGATGTTAGCCCAGGGCCAGTCTTCCTCAGCAAAAAGAGGAGGATTGGCATGGATGTTAGCTCAGGGCTGATCTTTCTCACAAAAAAAAAAAAAAAAAGAGACACCTGTAGACAAATGATCTGGTCTAAGCAGGCAAACTTAGAGAGACAACCTGTGGCTAGTGGGTAGAATTCAGCTGCTCGTTGCATTTCTTTTGGGCTGCTGCAAATAACAGGTGCCGAGTTATTGCACCAGGCAGGGTGGAGAAGTCAGAAGAATATTTCCTATTGTCGCTATGCCATCCACAGTGCAGACTAGAGGTTTAGGAATCAGAGCTGTACACAGGGGTTAGTCAGATAATCATAATTTTCTAGAACAAATATGATCCTGGGGCCCAGATAAGAGAAGTTAGCCTTAAATTATTTTTTATTGTGGTAAGAACACAATATGAGATCTACCCTTTTAAATTTTTAACTATACAATACAGTATTGTTAACTATAGGTACAGTGTTGTACAGCAGATCTCTAGAACTTGTCATCTTACTTCACTGAAAGTTTATGTCTGTTGATTAGCAGCTCCCTATTTCCCCCTCCTCCAGCCCCTGGCAACCACCATTCCACTCTTTGATTCTGTGAATCTGAATATTTTAATACCTCACAGAGTAGAATCATGCAGTATTTGTTCTTTTGTGACTGGCCTATTTCGTTTAGCATAATGTCCTCATGGTTCATCCATGTTGTCTTATATTACAGAATTTCCTTTTTTTTTTTAAAGATTTTATTTATTTATTTATTTTCCCCCCAAAGCCCAAGTAGATAGCTGTATGTCACAGCTGCACATCCTTCCAGTCACTGCACGTGGGACGCAGCCCCAGCATAGCCGGAGAAGCGGTGCGTTGGTGCGCACCCGGGATCCGAACCCGGGCCGCCAGCAGCAGAGCGCGCGCACCTAACTGCCAAGCCATGGGGCCGACCCCAGAATTTCCTTTTTTTAAAGCTGATTAATGTTCTATTGTATGTATGTACCACATTTTCTTTATCCATTCATCCGTTGATGGACTCTTAGGTTGTTTCCACATCTGCACTATTGTGAATAATGCTGCAGTGAACGTGGGAATGCAGATATCTCTTAGAGTTCCTGATTTCAATTCTTTTGGAATTAAGAAGTGGGATTGCTGGATCATTGAACCTGATATTTGATGTAACATCTGGGTATTGCCCGCCTCACTTCTGTTTTTCTTCCCTTCTGCTCTCTCATTCTGCTCTCTCTGACTTTATACTCCTTGACTCTTTTCTATATGAGCTCATAATATGACATTAAATTATATTTTTGTTTACTACATTACTAAATGTTTTATGTTCCTCCCCCCCCTTTTTTTTTGTGAGGAAGATTAGCCCTGAGCTAACATCCATTGCCAATCTTCCTCTTTTTTGCTGAGGAAGATTGGCCCTGAGCTAACATCTGTGCCTCTATTTTATGTGTGGGACGCCTCCACAGCATGGCTTGACAAGTGGTGCGTAGGTCCACGCCTGGTATCCAGACCTGTGAACCTCAGGCCGCTGAAGTGGAGCACACAAACTTAACCACTATGCCACTGGGCCAGCCCCTATGTTCCCTTTTTATTTATTTATAAAGCAGGAAAAATGGACAGACCCGTGTTTAAAACGTGGCTCTTCCAATTACTTGTTGTTTGGCTAGGGAGAAGTCATTTAGCCTCCCTAAATTTCACTTTCCTTGTTTGTAAGATTTGTAAAATGCTTAACTTAAATGATTATTTAAAGGATTAGTAGCAAATGCAAGTAAAATATCTAGCTTAGTGCCTAGATAGAGTAAGTTCTCCATACATGGTAGGTACTATTTTTAAAATCATGTAAGTCGAGCATTTTACATTTTTCCTAGAACTAAATCTCAATTAAGTTGGCTTTTACTTGCATTTGTCCTTCTCTGGATTTATCTGTTTTGTAAGTCATTGGATTTCTTTTATATTATGCTATTTCTCTTCTTTCACTGGTTTTTGATCAGAGTAAGTTTTTAGAAAATGGTTATGGAATAGATGAATTAATGATTATCTATTGAGTATTTTTAATCTGATTTGTAACTGTTTCCTTTTTTAGAAACAGTTACTTTACAATTATATTACTTTACATGTTCACTGCTGGAAAGCACCTACAATCCATCACCCAGGGAGAACCACTCTTTAAATGTGTGTATACTTTATACCATATAATCCCAATTTTGTTAAAAAAGAGAGGGAATTTTTAAAATTGACATTATACAGACTGTAGCTGTAGACACAGCTTTTTTTGCTTAGCACCACATTCGTGGTTCAATACACTTGGAGAATGTGGTTTTTATGGCCGGAGTAAGGATGGGCCATTGTTTGAAGCAGGCTCCTCACAGGCTGCCCTCATGAAATTCTAGGGATGGCCTCAGGCGCTCCACAGTGGTCAGAAGTTTCTAACAAGATGGCGGGAAGTGTTCTGAGCCACTGGCCACTGCAGCTGAGTTTGGGCAGGAGGATTTCTGGGTCTAATCAAGCATGGGGAGGAAGTCTAGCAGATGGCTCTCAAATTGGCAGATTCGAGGGGCTTTATTGGCACTGAGTCAAACAGAAAGAAAAGAAAACTTCCATCGAAGAAGAGAGCCCTTGTTCTTCCAAAGATGGCCATGCCCTCATGTGTGCTGCCCACATACTGCTGCTTACACTGACTTGGATACTGTTAACTGGCACTGAAAATAGTTCCTATTGAAGCGTCAAGCCTGAAAGCAGAGAGCAGATTTCAGCAGCCCGCCTCTCCACGGCCTTGTGGTCAGATGACTAGTGTCTCCTCACCAGCCATCTTACCTTGTAGCGAGTGGGATTGATGCCAAGAGCCCATGGGTCTTTTGCCAAAGCTTTGCTTCTGCTTAAAATAATGCTCTTTGCTTCATGATGATTTATTATTGACTATGTAAAGCGCAGTTAATACAGTAACAAAAAGATCATAGCTCATTTAAGCTACCCATTATGTTGTTCAGAAAACACATATCTTCTTTGCCAGCAGTTCTTCTGTAGGAACATTCCAAATGTAGACTTGCCAAGGAGAAATGGACAGGTCAAAAGAAAATGGCTGTTGCATGAGTTTGATTGCCGTTGCAGGCTGGACATGTGGATTAAAGTCATTAGCTGCTGAGAATTTTTATCACGCCCAAGAGAGAGGCAAGCAGAAGACTGTCATCCACTGATGACAGCTTCGAGTGACCACACCTTCCTCCCTGATTTATCTCTGTATGAGGCCCTTGCCTGTTTCTCCAGGTTGATGTCAGCATTGATAATTGATGTTGGTAGTGACAGTTAGTAGCATCAATATATTGGGTGATGGGAGAGATATATGGCAGAGACAAAACTATCAGTCTTTCTTCTTTTAAGTCTGGGGGCTTTTGGGGTGCTGATAAGGATAATAGCTATTGCTACAGAACTAGAAAGGCTAGACAGAGATCCAAGTAATGTATTAGGAAGATGGGGAGCTACTCGGTGAAGAAGAGGTGGAAGAAGGGGGCAAGACAGGTAATTTATCTAATTTAATTTTCACAGCAGTATTGGGAGATAGAGAGCTTTACCCTTATTTTTACAGATCAGGACACCAAGGTGCAGAGAGAGAAAGTGTTGGATAATCAGGACCACTGGCGGTAACCATGAGGCAGCATCTAGGAAAGCTGGCCCATGGATTCACGCCCAGACGCCCACAATCCTGCGTACCCTCAAAGCTCATGTGTGGTGCAAGTGAACACCCACGGAAGCTCTGACCACAGGAATTTTACGAATAGCCACAAAAATTGCTGATTTATATCAGCCTTTTCACCAAGGAGGAAAATAAAAGAAAGTTTAATCTTTTAAGTAATTTTCATAATGCTTTATAAATGGAGTTTTTAATAGATTTAATGTTTGTAACATCAGGAATTAGTCCCCCCAAGGCCTGGATATTGGAAGTCTTAGATCCTATTTTCAGTACCTTCAGTGATAGATGCCATTAAAATAAAACCCATTACCAGGAAAAGTGTTCCTCCTTGTAGCGTCTAGACCCCCTGTGCTTCCATTTTATTGTGCAGTCACGGAAACAGATGATTTAACAGACATTAGACCATTCTCCAATAATAGGAACAAACCCTCCTGGTTTCTCTCTATCACCTCCCTTCCTCCTTCTGTCTGTAGCTCTTGCTTCACTGGAGGCCCGATGTCTTCTGGAGGGACCTTCTCACACTCCTGCTTTTAACTGCTATAGCCTCTTTGATGTTAGCTTGAAACATTGCCGAAATATACTCTGCTTTCAAAAAGTGGACATGCATTGTTAATATATAATCCAGTATATATTTAACTAGTTTAGCATTTTGGGTGTTCTGCTTTGGAAATTTAGTTACAGGGGAGTTTGTAATTAAGAAAATGAAGTGGCTTTACGTGCAGGTTAGATTCTTTGGTGTTGGGTGCAGCTTCTGTATTTGAGAACTTCAGAAATTAGTAGTGAAATGGAGAAAGTTTCAGTTGGTAGCATTTAGGGCGAATGTGTCATTTCTAAGTCACTGTCCCATCAACACATACTTTCTGAACCTCTTTGGACACCTTGCAGCGTCCTGGTTGTCGTGGGAATCTGTCCCGTTTTGAAGAGTCGGGGCAGTGCAGTGATTAAAAGTATGGGGTTTCCCAAATGATTTGAAAACAGATGTTCAAATGAAAACTGTACATGAATGTTCATAGTAGCATTATTCATAGTAACCAAACAACCCAAATGTCGATCCACTGAGGAATGGGTAAACAAAATGTGGTGTATCTATATAATGGAATGTCACTTGCCTTAAAAAGGAAGGTTGTTCTGACACCTGCTACAACATGAATGAACCTAGAAAACATTATGCTTAAGTGAAAGGAGCCAGACATGAAAGGCCATTTATTGGATGATTCCACTTATATGAAGTATCCAGTATAGGCAAATCCATACAGACAGAAAGCAGATTGGTGGTTGTTGGGGGCTGGGGTAGGGTGGAATGGGGCCTCACTGCTTAATGGGTACAGGATTTCCTTTTGGGTGATGAATATGTTCTGGAACTAGATAGTGGTGATGGTTGCACACAGTGAATGCACTAAATGCCATTGACTTGTCCATTTTGAAGTGGTTAAAATGGTGAATTTCATGTTATGTGAATTTCACCACAATTTTTTAAAAAAGCAACAAAACAAAATAAAATAAAACAAAACCCAAAAGCATGGGAGTTGAAGTTGTACTGACCTGGGCTTGAGTCCTGGCTTTGCCATTTACTTACGGTGCAAGCTTGCACAAGTTATGTGATCTCTCTGAGCTTGTTTCTTCATTTGTAATGATAGCATTTTCTATACTACCCAGTTGTGAGGGTTATGTGAAATAGACATATAAGAGACAATGATAGGCTGTGGCGTTGGGGTTCCTTTTCTAGTGAGTTTAGGCTGCAAGCACTCAAAATAGCATTTTAAGTCCCAAATGAATATTGGGTGAAAATTGTAAAATAAAAAGAACTATTAAATACATTCTTCCTTTAGGTTTTCATGGAGAACCAAGTGTGACCTCCAAAGAAATCTTAGAAAGTACTAGAAGTCTTGCTTAAGTCTCTCAAAAAGGTGCCAGAGCGGGGAGTACATTGAATAATACCCAGCAGAATGTTCTGGAGATGCTTTTCACCTCATCTGTTTTCCATCATCCCATTTATCATGCTGGTGTGGCCCCCTGAAAACTCTTCTCTTTTCCTCTTGTCTTATCTCTCAACACCCAAACCTCAGTCCATGCTCCTCTGTTGTCTTCTCACTTTTCCTCTCTTGCTCCCTTCTCTCACCTCTTCACTGTATGGTTCCCTACCTTCTTCTGTACATCACTTTGACCTCTTTCTAGGCCTTTTCAGTTCTGAAGCAATACCTATGACCCTGATCAGCACCCCCAAAGCCGTCAGACTTCAGAGAAGAAAGGCTAATAGTTTTATCCCTGTCACAGGAAATTTGTGTTTACGTGATAAACATCCTTCTTTAGTCTTCGCTAGTCTTAAAATGAATCACGTGTGAATTGTTTGTCATTTTTTTGAAGGATAAAGAAGTGTTACTTAATAAAAATGATAATCTATTTTGACTAATCACCTTGTACCTCCATATAGAGAAGCCACTAGGAAAAATAAAAGAACGTGTTATTCTTATAAACGGAATGAGAAGAAAAGAGACAAAGGAGAAGAACTTTGAATGGGCTCTCATCTGCTTTAGCTGACGAAGTCAGTTCTCATGAGGCTGGTGGAAGGGTGAAGAGTGAATGTAGTTTGTATGGGGTAGAGATTTTATTACAGGCGGATTCTGGTGGTAATATAAGAGCTAGGTCTTTGGATGGTGATCTCATTCAGTTCTCTGGAACTTTAGGAGGCAGTTACTGAGGAAACTGAGGCTCTCAGAGGCTCAACTCATGAGTAAAATGTGGTTGAGCCTGGATTCCAGCCGAGGCCACGGACTCAACTGCCATGCTCGCCTGCTCTGTGCAGGGCTGGGGCAGAGGTGCACATCCTCATTCCTCTGTGTCTCCTTGCTCCACCCCACACCCAAACGCTTCCCAGCACACAAGTGTAACCCCTTTCACAGACACGGTGGGTGTGCAGAAGGAGCAGAGGCTTTGGGGTGGGGAGTTAGAGGATTTATTACCCCATCCTTCATTCTTGTTATAGTTTCTGTTTGTCATCGTTTGTCTCAGATTCTACTGTCATCTGAGGCTCTGCCTGGAGTCTCTAGGAGGAGGGCCGAGTGTCTGGGGACATTTGCTGTAGACCATCTAGCAGGGTGCACAGCAGTGATCTTCCGACCGTTTCTCGGGGACTCCTTGTGGCAAACCCTTGTGCTTCTGTGTGTGGTCTTTCCACTTGTTCTTCACTCTCATCTCTCAGGCCTTGGTAGTTAAAATTTGGCTGCCTGCTTGATGTGTGATTATCTTCGTTTTCTAGATCTATTTACCATAGGTTTTTTTCTGTGTGTGTTTTGTTGGGGACAATGCAAATATCTCCTCCTTTCTTTAGAAAGGTTTTAGTGCACAAATGAATGAGGACCAACGCTTGGAGGTTCATCTACCAGCTGTGGTCTTCATAAATGATCACATCGGCCCATTCCAGACAGGTGTAATTGCCTTTATTTGTCTAGTTTTGAGGCCTTCTGGAAATTCCCTCAACATCTTAATCAGCACAGAATATAATTCTGATGTTGAGCTAATTCTTTCTGCCATATAACCTGAGCCCTTTATGCTCTGTCCTTTGTCGACTGAAGAGAAAGGACATCGACCGTCACACATTGCATACTCACATATTTTGTGAGATTTGTTGAAACCTATATTTCTTTTCTTATTTTTGTTTCCAGGATGAGAGCAAGGCCTGAATACAGCTCAGCTGGATTTGGTACTACTCATCACTCTGGAACCTAGGAATAGTCTGGAGCCTCGGGGAGGTGTCACAAAAATGACCGGGTTGTTTGAGCAGGGAAAGCTGGAGCTGTGTGAGGCTTGATACTAGCAGTGAGCTGTCACAGTGGGTTTGATGAGCCTCTTGGCATCTTGGGTGGATGGATATGGAGGCCTGGCTCTTCTTTGCTGCCTTCATTTGGGCTTTCCTGTAGATCCACATAGAAAATCTCCTGGTGGTTTTGCTTTGATACTTCAGGTAGTTACAGTTTTGCTTTTGGGATCTGAGCAATACACAGGGTCCTCTCTAGCTTTCTGGGGTTCTTTGTAGGATGTTAGGATGAGATGGGGAATTGAGACGGTGAGAACTCTTGCTCTCTGTTAGGCACTATACTTGCTGTTTGTTTTCTTCTTGAGAGTTGTCAGCAATGTGAAGAAGCAGCTATGATTAGCCCATGTTACAAAAGTGGAAACAGAAACTCAGAGGGCTGGAGTCGCTTGCACAAAATCAGACAGTGGAGCTGGGGTTTCAAGGCAGGTCTGTGGGACGCTGAGGTCCTGGTCTCTCCATTACACCACCTGACCTCTGAGAAAGGGGATTATGTTAATGTTTTTAATCCAGCAAACATTTAAAGAGCAGTTCTGTGCTCTTAAGACACTGTGAAGGCTTGAAAGAATAAAAGGATGAATAAGATACAGCTTGGATTTTCAAATTTCTTATAAGTTTAATTATTAGATCACACCTTTGAGTGCTCTAGGCCATGAAAAAAATTAGTTTGATTTTAAACGGCCTTAACGAAATGGAACTTAAGTTAGATTGAGCAAAGAAAAAAATGAATTTAAGTGTAAAATAAGACAGAAGTCTTTGGCCTTGTCTCCTAAGAGAGGCTGCTTTTAATGGGGTGTTATTTTGGCAGATCTGGACAAAGGAGGGCAGTCAGACACCAGCTTCTCAGGGAAGAGTGCTTCCAATTAGTGTCAGGGTGAGTGTGGGGACAGCTCTTGCAACAGTGATGGAGAAGGGCCAGCAATGGCGGCTGTGAACCATGCCTTGGAGTTTAGATGCCTGAACAGTCTCTCTCGATTTCCATCACAGCAGGACAAGTCTTGGCTGGACATGACTGGTAAGGTGTGCCCCACGATGACAGTGGGAAAGGCTGCTTTGGAGCTAGAGAGGAGAGCCCCTGGATAACAAGGAGCCTCGAGGGAGGTCAGAGTCTCCGTGCTAATGACCTTCAAGGAAAAGATGAGAATCGACATAATGAGCAGTCATTTGTAATAGCCTTTTGAATACCTTCCCCTGTTTGGCAGAAGAATATGCTGTACCTTTGGCTCAGCACCAGCATGGGTAATGTTTGTGTATGGTGGTACCGGTCACTTTGTAACAGTGTCTTAATGTTTTATTCAAATTGCCTTATAACAAGATTGAACAAAGAATGCTTAGCCCAAGCTCGCTAATAAATGTAGATACAAAAACCCCATATAAAAATGTTGACAAACTGAATTTAGAAGAGCATTAAAGGAACTATCCTCTGACTGCGTAGGATTTGTCTCTGAAGTATAGGGATGGTTTAATATTTAGCATATCTTCTAATATGTTTTATCAAACAATAGGAAATTACCGTGTTTTCTAGGTAAAAAATGGTCAAAGATTGGCATTTTCCTATGGTTCAATATAAAAATGTAGCCAATCAATAGGTAATAATTTCAATAGGTGTGTAAAAGTGCATGATAAAATTCACCACCCATTCGTCATTAAAACCTTCTTTCTTCCCATGATAAAAAATCTTAATAGTAATCTTATGGTGAACATCATAGCCATTCCATTTAACATCAGGAATATGAAAAGGATCCCCCAGTTAACAGTATTATTGAATGTTGATCTGGAATTTCTGGCTAATTCAAAGAGGCATGAAATGGAAGTAATATTATAACATGAATGTGACGTGAGTAACAGATAAAAGAAAAATTTAAATATTCAACTAAAACTCAATTATTTCAATAATTTAGTAATAAATTAAGTACATTAGTACATATGAGACAAAGAAACAAAATTACTTTCTAATATATCATCAATATTTAGAAGATATGGCAAGAAAAATTATTCCATCTAGCATAAAAACAACAAAATATAAACTCTGGGCAATACTTCTAAGCAATGTGTGGGAATTATGTAAAGAAAATTATATAGTGAGACCCATAGCTATAAGCTAAGTGATGGTATAAAAATATCTGAATGCATAGAGAGATGTACTGTATTCTTTTAGAAAGTCTGAATGTTTTAAAGATGGCAGCACTTCCCAACTTAATGTCAATTAAAAAAAAGTCCTAGCAGAACATAATCAGATGAAAATACCTATGAATATTTTGGATTCTTTTGTGCTGTTAGAGGACTCATCTTCTTCATATTTAATATATTATAAAGGTAAAATAATTAAAACAATGGGGTATTTGTTCAAGAATCTATACGTAGACTAGATTAAAATACAAACCCCACAAAAAGGCAGATGCCTCATGGAAGCATCACTATGATAAACGGAAGCACTCCAAAAATATATGGAAGGAATATTCATCAATAGTTGGTCATAGAAAAACCAGCGAACTGAGGAAATCACAAATTATATGTCTTCACCTTACACCATAAATAAAAGTATTTTTCAGATGGATTCAATATAAAAATACAGTCAGGTAAAACTATAAAAATTAAAGGTGAATATATAACGGAATCTGTAAAGAGGATGAATTTTCTAAGCATAAAAGCAACAAAACAATAACAGTTTTTATTACATAAAACTTTAAAATGGAAGTTTGAACTATATTAAGCAATATTAAAAAGCAAATAACTAAAATATATTATTTGCAACATATGTAGTTATTTTTCTACTGCATCAAAAGATCTTATAAGTCAACTAAAGTGTCTTGTTTAAAATTAAAGTGGGGCCAGCCCTGTGGCTTAGCGGTTAAGTGCGCGTGCTCCGCTACTGGCGGCCCAGGTTTGGATCCCTGGCGCGCACCGACGCACCACTTCTCCGGCCACACTGAGGCTGCGTTGCACATACAGCAACTAGAAGGATGTGCAACTATGACATAACAACTATCTACTGGGGCTTTGGGGGAAAAAAAAAATAAATAAAATTTAAAATTAAAGTGAAACGTTTAAAATAGTCTAGCAGGAAAAGGGACCAATGACTGGATTAGATGGCTCTTAAAAGAAGCAATAAATGTGATTTAGAAAGATATGAAAAAGGTCAGATTAGTTGGTGATAAAAGAAATGCATTTAAATTGGGATTTTATCTCTTACTTTATTAGACTCACAAAGAAAAAAAAGAAAGAAAAAACTCATTACCTCTTGGTGAGGGTGCAGTCAAAGGGTCACTCTCTCAAATTGCTGGTTGGGAGTGTGGTCCTTAAAATTTTTTCAAACTTTGATTTGGTAATTCCAGTTTTAGGAATATATTGTAAGAAGATTAAAAGCTACAAGATATTTTATATAACAATGTTTTGGATGGGGAAATTTATACTGTTGGAATACAAGATGTTGGAAAATTGGAGCTTTATTAATGTTGGATCTATTGATTATTAAGTTACCATTAAAATAATATGTACAAAGTTTACTTAAAGAAATATTTAAAAAATTTCAAATTTCTTTAATATTAACAATAAAATATTAAGTAAAAGTACATGCAACAGACTAGGTATAATTTTATATGTATGAACATATCGATTTATATAGAAATATAGTCATATATAAATGGGAGGACATGGCTGACTTACTCTGTCCTATAAATCAAGAATATATGTCCTTTCCCAGTGCTTCAAGAGTATTTACACAGATAATACTATATTAAGCTATAAAGATTATCTCACTACATTGCTAAAAGCAGAAATCACACGGATCACATTCTCTCCACAACTCAAAGAACTAGAAAATCACTCAAAAGTTTTATCACAATACAACCACTTGAAAAATTACAAAGAATTCTCTTAAGTGACTTAAGTTGAATAGAGGAAATCAAAACTGCATTCAGACAGTATATAGAAATTAATGGCAACGAGCACATTGTATCCTAAAAGTCATGAGATACATACAAAACTATACTCAGAGAAAAAGCAATTACTTTAAATGCTTTTGTGTTAATCAGGAAAGGATAAAATCAAATAAAATCAGCTTCTACTCAAGAAGCTAGGAAAATATAATTTAAGGACAGGAGGAGAAAAGAGTAATAAGATTAAAAGCAGAAATCAAGGAATAAGACAATAAAATAATAGAATAAAATTGATATGTTAAAATAAGACTTGTTCTTTGAAAGGTCTAATGACATAAATGTAATCCTGGGATGAACAACCAAGAACAAAAGTTAGAATACACATCAAGAAAATACGGAGAAAGGGGATGTATAAAAAAATGATAAAAAATGATACTAACTCACTAAGTTGGAAAATTTTGGTGAAAGGAAGTAGACCTTGTCTTATCGGATATTAAAACATTGCAAACACAAATATACTTAAATACTGACAAAATTGTAGTGAAAGGAAGTGAACTTTATCTTATCAGATATTAAAATATTACAAAATAATTAGACAAATCAGTGGAAAATTATAGAAAATTGAGATATAAAGCCAAAGATATATAAGACATTCAACAGGTCTATTCGGGCCAACAACGCATCATTTTGGGGAAAAAAACATTGTATTTATTCTATACACTATATACAAAAATAAATTCACAGCTCAAATGAGGATTAATGTGCAAGAGATAAGGTGTTCTAAGAGACTGAAGGTGAATATGTACGGAGACTGAGAGTAGGGAAGTCTTCCTGAGCCAGGTACCAAGGTGGATGCCATACCAGAAAAGACTGACAGATTTCACTCTTTTAGAAACAAAACAAGAACAAAATTTACCATAAACAAGATTAGGAGATAAATAAAGATATTTTCAAATTATAAGACAGCTCACAGCATGTGGTGTCATTATGTTCTATTGAGTTTTGGTGGGTGGGTGTTATTAAGACTAGTTTAGCTTATCAGACATTAATGTTGCCTTCTGTGCCAGTTCTCAGTGTTTGGTAGGAGTAATTTCTGCCTCTGCTTGTGAGAGATGATAAAAATCTATTTTAATTGTAGAAAAAAATTTAAAAAGATAATTCACCTCAGCACGGGGAATGTATATTTAATTCTGTTTAAGAAATCCCAGGGCCGGCCCTGTGGCTTAATGGTTAAGTGCACGCGCTCTGCTACTGGCGGCCCAGGGTTCGGATCCCAGGTGCGCACCAACGCACCGCTTGTCCAGCCATGCTGAGGCTGTGTCCCACATATAGCAACTAGAAGGATGTGCAACTATGACGTAGAAGTATCTGCTGGGGCTTTGGGGGGAAAAAAAGAAAGGAGGAGGAGGATTGGCAATGGATGTTAGCTCAGAGCTGGTCTTCCTCAGCAAAAAGAGGAGGATTAGCATGGATGTTAGCTGATCTTCCTCACAAAAAAGAAAAAAAAAAGAAATCCCAGACAATGAATTACATCAAAGCATATCTCTTGAATTAAAATATTCACAATTAACTATAAAAAATGTATGTTTTTTATCTCGAGCTCCTAGTTACAGAGCTGATTCAAGCCCATCTAGGTCAAATGTATGACCTGCTGAACTTAGTGATTCATTATAGCTCTTCTTCTATTTCTCTTATGTGGCAAATATTCAACAGAGGGCAATTATGTAACATAATATAACTTACATGATGATGAACTCTTATTAAATGGAAATGCAATAGTCTACATACATTTGCATGAATACCTATGATTATATATGTCGTACAGTTTCACAAGTGAAAGAATTGACAGTTTCACAAGTAAGCAAAAGGATTGACTGAATCTGAAGCTTTTATTAAGTATTTATTGTATCAAAACCATAAGATGAAATGGATGTTGTTTTTTCTGCCTTTTCAGTTTACTTTAGTGGTTGACAAAGAGCTATGTATGCCTTTTAATATTCAGCTCAGAGGTTTATATGAAGACTAAAAGAGGAGTAGTATATATAGAAATGATCTAAAATAGATTTTTTCACTTATTCAATGACTATTTGTTGCATTCTTGCTATAGACTAGGTGGCATTGGACTTTATCCTAAAGTCAGTGGGAAGCTGTTGAAGCAGGAGAGAGAGATTAGGTTTGAGTGTTTAAAGGGTCATTTGGACTGTGGTGTAGAGGTGGATTGGAGGGTGAGTAGGACTTGAAGGAGGGAGATGAATGCATAGTGAAGGGACAGATAGCAGAAACCATCTGCCCGGGAGTAATGGCAGTGGGCTGGAGAGAGGTAGACAGAAGTGAGGGGTCTTTGGGAGGTAGAACTGACCGGATTTGGTATGTGGCAGTGGGCAAGAGGGATGGTCAAGGACAATTTTAGATTTCTGATTTGAAAAAGCAGATTTAGAAGGAAGAGGACTGGACTCCCATCCTTTCTCGTCTTTCCCTTCCTGTCAGCAGTGTCGGTTTCGTTTGACCATGCTCCACTGCATCATGCAAACTCGAGATTCTAAAACTACAACCTGAAAGCACAATGGAGCGTGTTTATAACGTAGTCCCAATTTAAGATTTGGTGTGAGTCATGCACTCTTCACTCTGGCTGCTGTGTGCCCCCACCTCTCCGTAGTGTCTCATCGTATACGACTTTCGCCTCCTGCTGCCCACACTGCTTACCTGGGGCCTCTTTCTCTGCAGGTCTAAGAATTCCCCGGGCTCTTTACTTATGTCTAAAGGGCCAGTGCTGTATGTTCCCACCTGGAGCTGAAACTGAGACAAGAGGCTGGAGGAGGGCCCACTGACCGCTCCTGGAAGGCGGTTGCTTGTGAACAAGCTCTACCCTTCGGTAGAATCATCGCTTCTCTCCCGCAGGCAACTGTTCCTTCCTCCTTCCCAGCAGTTTTCAAACCTTGCACATCAGTAGCTTCTCTCTCGCACTTACTCATGTCCAAGTTAAAGTTGGGCTTTTCTGGACACTCTGATTTATCTTTGCCCTAAATTCCTTTGGGAGGATGCTTGCTCTTCTCTATAGCCACTGCTCTGAATTTGGGCTTCACTGGCCATTCTGATATCCTTTCTACCTACAGGAGAACCGTGTCTATTGGCTGCTGAGTTCCCTGGCCCTGACTCTTTTTATACAGGCCATTTTTATTTTATTTTTTATTTATTTATTTTTTTTGTGAGGAAGGTCAGCCCTGAGCTAACATCTGTGCTAATCTTCCTCATTTTGCTGAGGAAGACCGGCTCTGAGCTAACATCTATTGCCAATCCTCCTCCTTTTTTTTTCTTCCCTCAAAGCCCCAGTAGATAGTTCTATGTCATAGTTCCACATCCTTCTAGTTGCTGTATGTGGGACGCGGCCTCAGCATGGCCGGAGAAGCGGTGCATTGGTGCGCGCCCGGGATCCGAACCCCGGCTGCCAGTAGCAGAGAGCGCGCACTTAACTGCTAAGCCACCGGGCTGGCCCATACAGGCCATTTTTAAACATGACCTTCATCTTCCCTAGTGCCTCCTACCCCGTACACCAGCACAGACCATGTGCCTGTACCCACCAGTCTGCCTACTGCTGAGGGGAAAGCAGGAAGCAGGAGTGATGCATGGAGGAGAGGGAAGGGAGAGACATAGGCGTGGAGCCCTCCGGAGCAGTTAGCTTCCATTAGAAAGCAGGGGTCAGAGCTAGTACGTTGAAGGTATAACTGGAGAGCTTCTCCCCTCTGTCCCTCCACAGTCACGGCGCACTGGCTGCTAGCAGGCTTCCTGCCCCAGTTTCGCTTGGAGGGCAAAGGCCATGTGTGTCCTTTCTCTCCCGTACATTTGGTGTGTAACACATACCACTACAGTGGCCCAGAAGTCAGTCTTAAAATTCTTACTTTTTTTGACTCATCTCATCCCTGCCTTCTATTTCTTTGAAGGGTTTCTTAGATTCTTTGATTGCCTCTGCATCACCTAGGATGATTGTTTGTAAAATATTGCTAATAAAAAAATCTAGAAATAATTTAGAATTAGCAACACTGACTTCTCTGTCTTGCCAGTACGGACTGCCCTCAGGTGAAATTTGGCATGCAGGTGTGCTTGTTTAGCCCGTGGAGTGTTAGTTTTTTAAGACTATGCATTTAAATACCAGGAGAATCACCTAATAATCTGGATTTCCGATTTCTCTAGCGAGATAGGAAGATGTGCCAGTATGTCACGTTACTGGCTTACCCTCCTGGCAGCAAACTGCTACAGTGGAATAGGTGTCCTCCCCACCCCCAGACGTGCTCTCTCTTCACTAGGGCCAGCTTTAGGTAGATCACCTCCCTCTGCTGAGTTTCAGGGGTCTTTACCAAACTAAAATGGGCCAATAATCACTGCCTCACACAGTTTTAGTGTGGATTATGTGCTTACAGAGACTTAGCTCATGTCTGATATGAGGTAGACAAGCAGCAAATGTGAGTTACTGCCCCCCAAAGAGCTAGTTCACAGGGGTGAGAGGAGATGGTGTGTTTTGTTAGAGTGTTTTGGGGACACCGTAAGAGGTAGTTGGAAGGAGCTTGGAATTCACTGGGATCCTTCATGGATCCTGTGTACAGACCTGGCAGAAACCTTGTCATCCTAGGCTCCTCTCTTTCTTGCCCCACATTCAGTCCATCAATAATTCATGTCAGCTCTACTTTCAGAACATACCTGGAATTTGACCATTCTTCACCAGACTCTCTGATCTGGGCCACTATCATCTCTTATCTGGTTATGGAATTAGTCTCCCAACTTGGCTTCCAGCTTCTGCCCTTGACCCCTGCAACCTGTTCTGCACATGACCACCAGGGTGCTAAGGTCAGAGCATGTCAGGCTTCTTCTCAGAACCCTCCAGTGGCTCTCCATGTCACATTGGGGTAAGAGCCACTGTTGTTACCATGTCTCCCAGGCCCTCATGATCTGGCTCCTTCTTATCTCTTTGATCTCATTTCCTACCACCCTCCCCCCCAGCTCTCTCTACTCCATTTCTCTCCTCTCTGGGTTCCTTATTGAATCTTGAGCATTTCTGCCGTCTAACACACTACATATTTTACTTCTTCATGTTATTATTTCTCTTCCCAGTTGTATGTAACCTTTGGGCAGGAATTTTTGACTGTGTGTTCCCTACTGTATCCCCAGTGTCAAGAACAACACCTGGCACTTAGTGGGTGCGCCCCAAGTGTTTGTTGATCAAGGAATAAAAGTTACTGAAAACCTGTTACCAAGTAGGGTCTGATGTGGCATTCTTTCTTCCAAAGCGAAGCTATGAAGTAATGCAGCAAATTAACACTTGCTATTTTTATAGAGGCAGTTAGCTCATGTGACAGAACTGAAAGCAATAAAGGGAAAATTACAGGTCCTTTAATATTTTTATTTGATTAAATATAAGAGCCACACAGGAGCACTGCTTGTTATCCCTTGGTCCTGTGGATGTGACCTTGGTTATTTTGACAGTGCCTGCTCCCTATGTGTTCATTAGAGGGCTCTGGGAGCTCCTAGAGCTTTTTTTTTTTTTTTGAAGAATTCAAAGTGATTTAGCGTATATATTCCTACACTGAAAGAATAGATTCTGTGTCACTAGAGTGAAATAGATCCTTTTATAAATACAAAAATAATTAAATGTTTGACCCATTGTTAAGATGCTTTATGGTTTCTTTCCTTTAGAAAGCTTTTCATTTATATCATTTAGCTGACATATTTATTATCTACCTACTGTGCTCCAAGTGGTTTATAAGATATAAAGAGAAGTATCAAAACGATGTCTGCAATTCCGTTGGAGAGATAATGCAGATTCATAAGCAACTACAAGAGCAGGTGTGCAAGTATGATAAAAGAGATGCAGCTTTAATAGTCATGGGGACCTAGAATATGCCAGACACTGTCCTCAGCATAGATCAGAGCACAAGCCCTTATTTAATCAGCTGTGAGGTAGGTATTGCTATTCCTCCTTCATTGATTGGTGAAGTGAGAGGCAGAGAGCTTAAGTAACTGGCTCAAGATCATGCAGGTAGGATCCCGCAGTGGGAGAAACTGAATTTGAATCAAGGTCACTAGACCCCAAGGTCATTTCTCTTTCCACTCAAACATGGCTGAAAAGGTGCCATGGTTCATGACAGGGGAAAGATCATCTCTGCGGGGAGAAACCTCAGAGCAAGTTGAATGGACTGGCTTTAGAAGACTCTCCAGGGTCAGGGCAGTGAGCAGAAGAACGGAGGTGGAAGAGGGGGCGTGCAGAGTAGTACAACTGAGGGGCTGCCAGCAGTTTGGTTATGAGCTATTGTTGGTAGAGTAGGGGAAGGATGATGAGGACCTGGGGAACTTTGCAGTAGTTCCCTACTTTGGGGGACCCTTTCAAACTTAGGAGAGCAGAGTTGTCAGAAAGGAGGCATTGGGCTTCCAAGATTTGTACATTATTCTCTCGATTGGGATAATTTTTACTCAGAAATTGCCTTAGCTTTAGGAAACTAGAGAGCTTGGGGTGGGAGTCAGATTAGACCTGATAACTTAGCCCTAGGCTCAAGGGAGAACCAAATAATGGGGCTTCATTTTGCAAAAGCTCTTGTGGTGTAGTGGAAAGACCACTCTGGGCTTTGGACACAGATCAACCGGGGTATTGATTCCCTTCTGTCAGGAAGGAGCTGTGTGGTATGTTTTGCCCTCTCCAAAATGGTGGTAATGATATTTATTTTGTTCTCCTGAATGATATTTATTCTGTTCTCCTGAATATAAGGCAACCAATGGGAATATTCACTCTCAAGTGTTTTTTTTGCCTTGTGTATATATGAACTTATAAGGGTGCAGTTGAAATAGTTGAATGTGAACTTATAATATTAATGTATTAATTTAGGGACATATATTTAAAAATTTTTTATATAGGGTCATATCTTCTGTTAGAGAAATAGCTTTTTCTACACCTACATTTTTATTTATTTTATTTATTGTTTTATTTATTTATTTTTTATTTATTGTTTTTTGTGAGGAAGATCAGCCCTGAGCTAATATCCGATGCCAATCCTCCTCTTGTTTGCTGAGGAAGATTAGCCCTGGGCTAACATCTGTGCCAGTGTTCCTCTACTTTATATGGGACGCTGCCACAAGCCATGGCTTGACAAGTGGTGCGTAGGTGTGCGCCCGGGATCTGAACCTACAAACCCCAGGCTGCTGAAGTGGAGTGCATGCACTTAACTGCTGCACCACTGGGCCAGCCCCTACACCTACATTTTATGACACAAGTTTTTAGCCTTTCACATGCGTCTTTGGTTTCAATGTCTTTGTTTCCAAAGGAGCCACCTTTTGAGTTCTCTAACTCAGTTTCCAGAGCATTTCAACATTCTGTCAAAGTTGTTTGAAATAAAGCACATGTATGATGCTGTCCCTGGAAATTTTATCCCAAGCAACAAGAAGCCATTAGGATAGTTTTTTTTTTTTTTTTCTGAGGAAGATTCGCCCTGAGCTAACCCTGAGCTAACATCTGTGTGAGTCTTCCTCTGTTTGTATGTGGGTTGCTGCCACAGCATGGCTGACGAGTGGTGTAAGTCCGTGCCCAGGGTCTGAAGCCGTGAGCCTGGGCCGCTGAAGTGGAATGCGCCACACTTAACCACTACGCCATGGGGCTGGCCCCTAGGATAGTTTTTTATTTTTCACCTGTCCTGCTTGTGATTGTGATTTCCACCTACTGAATTGTTTTAAGTGATCTCTAAAATCTTTCCTCTGACAAAGTCCAACATTTGCAGTCGTGTGTTTGCAGGTGTCCTCTCTGACGGGCATTGATTGATGTTGGGTCAGGTTGGTGTGTATACCCCAAACTCTACTTTCCTGTTCTCATTTAATAACTGAGAGCTTTGTAATAGGAATTACTACATAAGCAACCAAATACAAGGCCTTTATTCTTAGAGGAATAATTTTGTTTAATCAAATCTCATCTTCAGGTAAGGCAGAAACAGTATTCTATAAGATTGTTATGATGAAATAATTCAGATAATGGAGAGAATACATGACATTTTGACATTACAGTTTTGGTTTAGATGCAGCTATTTTGATGTTTTCATCCTTTCTTGCTGACCCACAATGAGAATATGGTGGCCAAAGTCTATGAAATGAAATCCACGATCAATTTCCCGATGAAGAAGGTGCTTTGTATGGCAGTAGCTGTTGGTCATGTAAAGATGACAGAAGATGAGCTTGTGTACAGTATCCACTTATCTGTCAATTTCCTGGCATTGTTGCCCAAGGAGAATTGACAGAACATCTGAGCTTTGTACATCAAGAGCACCGTGGACAAGCCGCAGCGCCTGTGCACAGCTTAATAAACCGGTGCCACCATTAAAAAAAGAATAGGTTGACATAGTCTAGAAACCAAGCCATTAAACTTTCTGCTACTTAAAAACGTTACCAAGTAGTGTATAAAATAAAACAGTAATCTTTACCCTATGCATAGGCTTTATAGTCACATCAACCCTGAGATGAGGACTAGGGCAGAAGTGGGGATGATAATGGAGTAAGGAATTCGGTGAGATTCAGAGATGGGATAAGTGTTGGTCTAAGAATTAGACCTGATCTGGCAGCTAAACCGTCATAACCATGTACCATTTACCACAACCAAACCATAAACCATATAATAAGAGTTATGTGTTTACTATACTTATTTATTCCAGAAAGGGACATTGGTCATTCTTTATGAAACATCTGCTCACACTGCATCTTATATGGTCTGAATCTCAGATTATCAGATTTCTATCTTAATGTTTAATAGCAATACTTTGGTATCAGTTAATAAACTTATTAATTGAAATTGGAATTTGATTAATAGTAGAAATTATGGTGCTTTCTATTCTAAAATGTAGAAAATGGTCACACTTGGTTTTTGTAGGCTTTGTTATTATGCTAATCTTATTTGATTGAGTATCTATTAGGAGTGGTGATTTAGGGGTGCGGAGGAGCGTGTTTGAACCCCAGATGCCCATGAGATCTTCAATTAAATTTTAACAATTATGGCCACAGTCTCAGTAAAATATATATTAAATTTAGTGTCAAGAGTTTTTTATACTGATAGTTTGGTGGTAAAGAAGTGATAGACTTTAGAACTGAAGCTAGTTCTAACAGGTTTGCTGAAAATATGTTTTTTTTTCTGATTATAAAAGTAGTGAATACCTATAACAATTAATCCAATATAGCCCCCCATAATTGGAGAGTTGATCAGGCATAGAATAAAGTCAGGAATGTGGGAAGGGCATATTAATTGTGAAAAAACAGTGTCTGAACAAACAATGTTTGACAGGTCCATTTTGATGTGGTAGCATTAACTTATCTAGCACATACAGTAGACATTTAGAAAATCATAAATCACAGAGCTGTTTGCTTACCCAGATCAGTTCACCAAGAGGGGAAGAGAAGGATCATTGCTGATAATGATTATACTATGCCTGAAATTCCTTTGCTTTTTAATATTTAGGGAACCCAAACTCAATGGAAAAGATTCAAGATAATAAGGAACTCCATTATGTGTAGGTGTTGAGAGAATGGTGCAGACCTAAAGTTGGGAAGAAAAGACTATTTGAGATAAGATGGAAGATATTATAGAAAATGATAATTAATAAGCTGTTTTGAAGTTCAGAATTTTGAAGCTGAGAAGCTTAGCTAAATACTCAAGACTGTATAGGGGCTTAATATTAAATATAATGATTTAGGACTTAGAGAAGGAGCACAGTTGACAGTCACAATAATTATGAAGATTTTCTTTCGGAATGAGTCAAAGCATTGGCATATGTATACATATGATCTGATATTTTAGTATACCAAAGTAGGATCATTGCTGCATGATTTTTGTGCTATTTGAAGGTTTCTTTCATTGTTTGAGAAATTTGTTAATTAAAGATTTTGTTCAAAGAATTAAGCTCAGAGGACTTTGATTAGCATTTCCCTGCCCCCAGTGAATATCTCAGGTTATAATATAGTGGTTTCTCTTTTGCAAGCTTTCATTAGTTAACTATCACAGTCTCTCTAAATCGCTTTTTAGTTGATTTTAATACATAATTGTTATTTAAGTATGAGAGAGTTTTTTATTACCTGAACTTATAAACCACTAGTAACTCAGGAAGTTTAAGCTGACAGTTTCCCGTGGAAGCATCTCCTCCTCTGAAGCACTTCCAGGTTGACATCAAGATTGTTCTTTGCTGGCACTAAACAGTCACAACTGCCAAACCTTGTGTCCCACCTGCTGTAGGAAACACTGGCACCCAGAACTGTTTCCCTAGCATATAAGGTGGTCTGAAGTACAATGTAGGGTGTGGAGCCCAGCGTACAGACTAGCATGTCTTCAGCTCCTTGATTTGTTTACTCCTAAGGAGTCATAAGAAAGGTATAAAGTTAGTAAAGGACCTCATAGTCTCAGACTTGAACCAAATATCACACGGGTACTGATCGTTCCATTCTTTAACACACTAGAAATTCAGAATAGGTGTGGAGTTTGGTTGTACACAAATAGTCGTGTGTGTGTGTGTATTTATATAATTAATGATATTTGGGTCAATATTACCTAGGACCAAAGTGTGTTACACGGAAGAGAATGCAGACATTGAAGTAAAGAGGACCTGGTTTATAATCTAGACTCTGCCGAGCAGTTCATCTAATCTTTCCAAGCCTCCATTTCTCCACCTATAAATTGATAATAAAAGTGCCTGTTTGTTGGAGAGTAAATAGATGTGGGAGAGTGCTTAGCACAGGATGCAGGAGAGAGTAGTTGGCAGTAAATGGTAGTGATGAGGATGATGATGATGATGATAAGCAAAATTGGGACCTGTGGTCCCATCCCTGGTGTGGTAGAATGTAGGCTATTTATTTTCCTGATTTGGGTCACGTGCTTCCATCTTGTACACTGCATTAGCTTTAGACCACTCCTTCCATCTTGGACCTTGTATTTCATGTGAATGTGATAAATGTAAGAGGAAAGACCAGTCCATGTTGCTGACTCACCAGCAATTAGCACTTTCATATCCTGATTTGTTGCAAGCGTGAGTTACTATCTAGAGTAGTCGAGCAGATGCTCTTGATTTGAGATACTTCGTGATTGGTACACAAGATAGAAGTCTGAAGGAATTACTGTCACTTCACATCATGCTATTACAAAATACCAAATTTTGGACACGACTGGTATTCTACTGTAAGGTTTGTTTTGCTCAAGGAATGATCTTTTAAAAGATTGCTGGTGAGAACGGAATGGACACATGACACAAGAATGGCAGAATGTTGATAACTGTTGAAGCTGGTGATGGGTTGTTGGGGATTTATTATACTGTTATCTCTACTTCTGTGTATGTTGGAAAATTCCCATGATACAAAATTTCCACATTTAAAAATTTCTGGGATGGTTGCCTTCCTGTTGAACTGTTCAGAAGTAATAGGCATGTTTTAGTCCCATGTCTGACTTAATGCAGCCATCTTTTATGTGTCGTTTAATATATTATTTCATTCTTCGTAGGATGATATGATTTCAAAGGGTAAAAGATGAAAGCTAAATTCAAAAGAAATGTGAGAACGTTATCTCAGTGGAAAGAGATGAAGCTTAGAAAGAAATCTCAGGGTAGCTGCAATCCCAAGGTCCCCTGATTTAAGGATTATGTAAGTGAAATCCTCTGTGTATCCAGAGTCCATAGTTATGCATACATTTATCTTTAATTTTCCCATCAGGAGAAGTAATCAGTGCTGAAGCATTATTGCGATTTAGAAATTCTACTGTATATGGCACTTAAATGATGAAGGATGTTCAAAAATAGCCCTCAGTGCAATTAAATAGCCTATTAGAGTAGACAGGAAAATTCCACTGGCACAGTGGACCATGAGGCTACTTATTAGATCCATGTATTAAAATCTTAGGCTAAATTTGAGTCTGTGGTGTGTAAAATACATCAAAACCTAGTATAAAGTGCTTTTGTCACATTGTTTCCTCAAGGATTCTTATCTATAAAGAGAATATATATTTTTCTTAAGCCAAGTGTATGTCTGTGGGACCTGTTCCACAGATGGTCTCAGGCCTTGCTGTCACCATCACCTGCATCCTCTTACTTTGCAAGAGCCCCATGAGTGCCCTGCCATAGTTAACAGGGTTTATGCGTCATTCCTTCCCTCCAGCTGAAAGCTAGTGGTCAGCTTGAATTCTCTGTCATGCCAACTGGAAAAGGATGTTTGCTCATTGTTTCTCAGAGAGTAATGGTTTCAAGGCTGGACTTTGGAGTCAGACCGACCTGGGGTTAAGTCTCTGGCACTACTTCTTAATAGCCAGGTGACACATGGCCTCACTAATTCTCAGATTCTTCATCATAAAATGAAATAGTAATAATATCTACCCCATAGCGCTGTTGTGAAAGGAAATAAGATACTGCTCCTCACTTAACTGGCATCCAATAAATAATCATGTGGATTATTGTTATTATTATGATTATGAATCATTGACTCAGAAATCTGAATGTTTGAACATGTAGCTTGCTGTTTTCCAAAGTTGGAAATTGCCATCTTTCTTGGTTGTCATGGGGAATTCAAAGTTGAGTGTTTTGTAATTCCTACTTGGAAGGGAGAGGAAATTTTAGTCTAAAACCTGAAGCATAGGCCTTGCTGTCTTCAGCAAGGGGGAGATAGAGACCCAGTGGCTATTTAGCCAAAATACACGTATGCCCTTGCACACTGGATTCAAGCCCAGATCTTTACATAATGGCTGTTTTATTTAGGTGGAAGTCATGAGTACGTGGCTCCGTCTGCTCTGGTTTCTGCTGAGGCAGCAATTGAATCAGGCCTTGTGCCCAAGAGAATACAGAGGGAACATTTCCTCCTGCTCATGAATGTCGCTTTCCCAGGTCTCTCATCACAAAACTTCCAAATCCCTAGGACGTCCTTTCTCTTTGCTACCACTTGATGTGGATTCATGGTTAAATGCAAAAAATTACTTACCAGAGAAGGAACAACATATCTCTAAGAGGAGCTTTAATTTTTGGCAGAATAACTGCCTCCAGGAGAGAGTCCCTCCTGGATGGCGTTGTCTGAAAAGGAAGGTGTTAGATGTTAGTAAATGACTAACCTGTCTGCTGAGACACCTCATGAGGATGACCACAGGTAGAGAGATATACAGCTGTCTAATGAAGAGGCCTAGAGCAATGACATCCAGGCAACAGTGGCCCATTTCCTATTAAAAGGAACCATTTCCTACTAAAATATTCTACTGCCAGGGCTCCTTGGAGAAATAGCTGTTCCACATGTGGGCAGGAAATGTAGAAGATGAGTCTGGAGTATCAATCCCCTAAAGCAAGTAAGCTACCAAAGACTAACTAGGGTCACTTCCAAAGGACACAAATGCCAGCTTGAAAGTGCTCCCAGTGTCCTGAGATGTTACAATAAGAGCATTGAAAGGATAATGACTACAGTAGATTGAAACACATCAAATATATAGAAACTAGTGGACTCTTAATGATCTTAAAAAATGTTTAAAAAGATATTCACATATAAAAATAAACTGGTTGTCAGGGCTGGCCCGGTGGCGTAGCGGTCAAGTTCGCCCATTCTGCTTTGGTGGCCCCGGGTTCGCTGGTTCAGATCCTGGGCACGGACATACGCACAGCTCATCCAGCCATGCTGAGGGGGCATCCCATATAGAGGAACTAGAAGGATGCACAACTATGACATACAACTATCTACTGGGGCTTTGGGGGAGAAAAAAGCAAAAAAGGAGGAAGATTGGCAACAGATGTTAGCTCAGGACCAATCTTCCTCAAAAAATAAACAAACAAGCAAACAAATAAATAAATAAACTGGTTGTAACCAAGTCATTTTTCGTGGATTCAGGCAGATGAGGATCAAATCTTAAACCCTCAAAACACAGTGACAGTCGCAGCTCTCTCGAACTCTGCCATTACAGAGCAGAAGTCAGTGAGCTGAGGGGTGTGACAGTGGTGATGGTGGGAGAGGGAGTTCTTTAGGGACAGCTTTCAAGTGTTGTTACTCACTTAAAGAAGACTGCAGGAATTGGTGGGCAGCAAGCAGTGCCGTGGCTCCTGGCCCCTCCTCACTCTACCTCCACGGCACCAGTGCACGGTCCTCAAAGCATTGTCCCTCTGTATTGCAGTTTTGTTCAAGGTTGTTTCTCTATCAGACCATGAGCTTCCCAGGGGGCAGGGGGTCTGATTTATTCTCATCAGTATTCTCATTGTCTACCACAGTGCCTGGCACATCATAGCATTCAATAAGTGTATATGGAATGAGTAAGTACTTATGAATATATCTATCCTAGAAAGTGTGTCATTCACAAACTGAATGCAGGATGCTTCACTGTGAATGTTTACATATGTATTTTCCCCATAAATACTGTAGTGTATGTTTTTTTGCTTAAGTGTGTCTTGATATTATTATTTCACTACTAAAAGATGTATAGCTTCTGCTCTCTTAGTGAAATACTTAAAAATAGTCTACCATTTATTTAATGTCTACCATTTGCTAGGCTCTAGATTAAGCACTTTGTAAAGCTTGCTTTATTTGACCCTTACAAACCTCTGAAATCTCTATTTTATAGATGGGGAAATTAAATCTCAGAGAAGTTAAGTAACTTGCCAAAGTCACTCAGCTAGAAAGTGGTGGAGCCCAGGTCTGTGGAGTTCTGAAATCTATATTCTTTTTACTACACTGAGATACAAAAATGTAATCTTGGGCTCGTGGATTTTTTGGGTTAAAGGGAGCTCTGATGAATATAATCCTTGAGTATGAATAAGCAAGACAGTGGTGATTCTTTTAACTTTGACATTTTATTAAAAGAATTCCCTATTCCCATTAGTAATAAACGATGAGATTGCCAGTGCACTGTCTACTATTATGTATGGAGAACCATTCTAAGCTAAATTTTGCCTTACACAAAAATATAATGAAGATAAAGAGAATTTGAATCCATGGGCCAAATTGTGCTTGAGTATGGGATGGTCATATGCATTTTAAAATCGGGCCTTGAATGAATAAGATTTTTTCAGGATAGAACCTTTCAGACAGTCACAGATTGCACTGAATAGAGTCTGCTTTTGACTAGGACCCTGTGTGTCCTTCAACATGCCCCTCTGGGCTAAAGCTTTGCCATATGCCAACTCCTGGGACCAATACGTTCTCTTAAGCTGATAGTTGATTAGTTTAAGAAATGCATGTGAGTGACTTAGAAGCTCAGCCAGTGGAACTGGGAGAAAAATGCAGCATGAGAAACTGTATAGAGGAGCATGACATTCATTCACACTTTCAGTATATGTCTGTGTGTCTGTCTATCTATCATCTATATATCTGTCTATTTATCTATCTATCTATCTATCTATCTATCTATCTATCTATCTATCTGATCAGTGGTTCTCAAACTTTTTGGTCTCAGGATCACTTTATACTCTTAAACACAATTGATGACCCCAAAGAGTTGTGGCTTATTTGAATTTTAATCACTGATATTTCCTTTATTAGAAATTAAAATAGAAAAATTTAAAACTTAAGCATATACACGCATACGTTCTATTAGCTGTAAGAGTAAATGTGTCATCACATGTCATGGAGCCTCTGGAAAACTCCACTATACCCTCATGAGAGAATAAGGGTGAAAATATTTTTGACCCTGTGGGCTCATTGAAAGGTCTTGGGGTCCCCCTAGGGGTGCCCGGACCACACTTTGATAATTGCTGATCTATGTGTTTTTCATTTCTTCTCTTCTTTCTTGAACCCTCTCCAGTCAGGCTTTCTACCTGACCATGCCATTTAAACGGCTCTTGTCAAGGTCAGCAATGACCTCCACATTGTTTAATTCAGTGGTCATTTCTCAGTCATCACCTTACTCAGCATCTCAGAACCATTTGATGCAATTTATTGTTCACTCACCCTTGAAATGTTTTCTTCATTTGGCTTCCAGGGTATCAGACTCACTTCCTCTTTTGCTGATTCCTCCTTATATCCTTGACCTCTTATATTCAAGTTCTCCATGGCTCTGTCCTTGAACTTGTTTTTTATTTACATTATTCACTTGGTGTGGACGTCATCTAATCTTATATTTTTAAATACCATTTATGTACAGATACTCCCAAATATATATTTCTAGCCTTGACCTTTCTCCTGAACCCTGGATCTGTGTATCCAGCTGCCTACTTGACATCTCTCCTTGGGTGTCTAGTAGCATCTCATACTTAAGGTGTGAAAAACTGAGCTCCTGAGCTCCCTCTTCTGCAGACCTTCTCCCATAGTCCTCCTCATCTCTGCAAACGCTCATCTTGCATCTTTCAAGTTGCTCAGTGCAAAAAATTGGAGTCATTCTCAACCCCTCTTTCACACTCCTTATCCAGTCCATTAGCCAGTCTTATCTGGCTCAAATTCTAAAATAGATCTAGAATCCTACTACTTTTTGCCACCTCGACTACTACCACCACCATAATATCTTGCCCAAGTTACTGCAGAGCCTCCGAACTAGTGCCTGGTCCCTCCCTTGCTCTCCTATAACCTCTTCTACACACAGCCATCAGGTCGTTCCTGTTAAAAGGAGAGTGAGATCATGGCTCTCCTGTGTTTCAAATGCTCCGGTGACTTTTCATCTTATTCAGATTGAAAATCAAAGTCCTTCAAAGAGGCCCCCAAAGCCTGTATGACCTGTCTACTAGCTCCATTATTTCCTTGACTCTTCCCCTGGCTCACTCTCATCCACCCGTAGTGACATCCTCGTGGTACCTCTGGGCTTTTGTCCTTACAGCATCCTCCTCCTGGAGTACCCCTCCCCATTTATCTGCAGAGTTCAGTCTGTTCTCAAAAAAACAAAAAAACAAAAACAAAGGGACACAAGGGAATTTTGGGAGGTGATGGAAATGTCTATTACCTTCATTATAGTGATGATATTGAGTTCATTTGCGTATGTCCAAACTCAGCAAATTGTACACATTAAACATGTGAATTCTTTGTATATCAATTATACCTCGATAAAGCTGTTAAAAACCAACTTGAGACCATTGTTCAAATATCACATTCTCAAATGAGGCCTTTTGTCATTACTCCTTCCTGCTTTGTTTTTCTTTTTTTTCTTTTATAATTTTATTTATTTATTTTTCCCCCAAAGCCCCAGCAGATAGGTGTATGTCATAGCTGCACATCCTTCTAGTTGCTGTATGTGGGACGTGGCCTCAGCATGGCCGGAGAAGCGGTGCGTCGGTGTGCGCCCAGGATCCGAATCCCGGGCCGCCAGCAGCGGAGCGCGCGCACTTAACCGCTAAGCCACGGGGCCGGCCCTCCTTTGTTTTTCTTGATGACATGTTTCACCATTTAATATACTATATATTTTACTTATTATTAAAAAGAATTGTCCCTCTTTTCTCCAACCACAGCTGAAAAATCTCTTAAGGCATCAGTTTATTTTGTCTGTTTCTTCTGTTGCTCTTCAGTGCCTAGAGTGTGCCCGGAATCTCCTAGACTCGGAATATTTGTTAAATGAATGAATGAGTGGGAAGTAAACTGTCTTATTTCCTCTCCTCAGGTGGAGAAAGAATTTATTAAAAATATCAAAGAAATGTAATAGGATTAGCCAATTCTAAACTACAAATTTTAACAGTATTTAAAATAGTGTATAATTTTAAAGATCTCTTTTAGAATCAGACATGACTTTGATCATAGGAGGGCCCTAATTTTGTGTTCGGTTACAGTGTGTAGACTCGCACCTACATGGTTAGGTGCCTTGGGCATAAATTGGATTTTGTAGTGGAGGAACTTCAGTGTGGGACTCTGCCTCCAGAATAAGTGCAACTATTTGTAGGGTTCTCAGAGCCTCATCATCATCATCATCATTCCATTTATCTTGCAACTTCTCATACTCAGAGACTAGCACTGATAAAGAGGGTGACTGTCTCGGGACCCTTAGGATACTGGCTGAGGGAAGACAACCCCACCACAGGTCTGGTCCATCCATCTAGGGCATCATACCCAACACCCCTGGAGTTTGGAGACCTAGGTTTGATGTTGGAGGATATATAGTCCAGACAGCTATGAAGCTTTGGCACTGTCAATAGCTCTTATGCAAAAAGTGTGTGTGGGGGGCGGTTTAAGATAGAATAATTTGGGAAATAATCAGTTAAAACTTCTGTTTTTCCCAGGGCCTTTATTTTGCTATTGTGCATTGTAAACCTCTAAGAAGGAGATATAGGATGCAGTGTTTCACACACTTAGTGGAATACAGAACTTTTGTTCCTGTAACATCTCACTGGGGGAATTTATGAGTATGGGGGAATAATGAGCCTTCACTATTTATATGTGTTACAATCTTTCATCTTTCCCCCAGCCTCCAACACTAGGAAGAGAAATACATAAAAATTGAATAGAAAGGTCTTGTAATTAAATGATTTTTCCAAAATGGGAACAAAGTCTAGGAGGTTATTTTGTGTACATAGAAGTGGAGCAGTGCTCTGATGAGCATCTGTAAATGTGTATAAGCATCAGAGGTCAACTGGGCATTTTGGAGATTCACAGTAGGCTAGCTTTTTACATGAACGTTTCTTTGTAAGTTGGGGGGCTGATCTTACATTATGTGCATTTCTTGGTCCTTTATTCTTCTCTTTCCCTGTACATGATATACTTAGAAGGTTTGATTAGAGAGGGGCTCAAAGTTAAATTCAGGTATAGGGATTAATGTCATTACTTCAGATTTGGCTATAAATATAAAAAATATCTTCTCATTATTGATTTTGATTATTCCTTTATCCCTTAAAGAACCATTCTGTGAGTATGACCATTGGCATAAATGTTATTGTACTCATAACACAATTATTGCTCCTTTGTAAGAAGAGTGCTTGACCAGACATTTCTTAAATCTTAGGCTATTAAGTTATTTTTTAATAGGTTTTCTTTTTTTTTTTTTTAAATTTTTTGTTTATTGCAGTAACATTGGTTTATAACATTGTATAAATTTCAGGTGTACATCATTATACTTCTATTTCTGCATAGATTACATCATGTTCACCACCCAAATACTAATTACAACCCATCACCACACACATGTGCCGAATTATCCCTTTCCCCCTCCTTTCTCCTCCCTTCCCCTCTGGTAAGCACCAATCCAATCTCTGTCTCTATGTGTTGTTATTGTTGTTATTATCTACTACTTAATGAAGGAAATCATACGGTATTTGACCTTCTCCCTCTGACTTATTTCACTTTGCATAATACCTTCAATGTCCATCCATGTTGTCACAAATGGCTGGATTTCATCGTTTCTTATGGCTGAGTAGTATTCCACTGTGTATATATACCACATCTTCTTTATCCACTCGTCCCTTGATGGGCACTTAGGTTGCTTCCAAGTCTTGGCTATTGTGAATAACGCTGCAATGAACACAGGGGTGCATGTACCTTTACAAATTGGTGTTTTCAAGTTCTTTGGATAAATACCCAGCAGTGGAATAGCTGGATCGTATGGTAGTTCTATGCTTGATTTTTTGAGGGATCTCCATACTGTTTTCCATAGTGGCTGCGCCAGTTGGCACTCCCACCAGCAGTGTATGAGAGTTCCCTTCTCTCCACAGCCTCTCTGACACATGTTGTTTCCTGTCTTGTTAATTATAGCCATTCTGACGGGCGTGAGGTGATATCTCATTGGAGTTTTGATTTGCATTTCCCTGATAGTTAATGATTTTGAACATCTTTTCACGTGTCTGTTGGCCATCTGTATATATATATATATCTTCTTTGGAGAAATGTCTGTTCAGGTCTTTTGCCCATTTTTTAATTGGGTTGTTAGTTTTTTTGTTGTTGAGATGCATGAGTTCTTTATATGTTTTGGAGATTAACCCCTTATCAGATGTGTGGTTTGCCAATATCTTCTCCCAATTGTTAGGTTGTCTTTTCGTTTTGTTGATGGTTTCCTTTGCTGTGCAGAAGCTGTTGAGTTTGATGTAGTCCCATTTGTTTCTTTTTTGTCTGGTTTCTCTTGCCTGGTCAGACATGGTGCTTGAAAATATGTTTCTAAGACCGATGTCGAAGAGCATACTGCCTATGTTTTCTTCTAGAAGTTTCATAGTTTCAGGTCTTACATTCAAGTCTTTAATCCATTTGGAGTTAATTTTGTGTATGGTGTAAGGTAAGGGTCTACTTTCATTTTTTTGCATGTGGCTATCCAGTTTTCCCAACACCATTTGTTGAAGAGACTTTCTTTTCTCCGTTGTATGTTCTTGGCTCCTTTGTCAAAGATTAGCTGTCCATAGATGTGTGGGTTTATTTCTGGGCTTTCGATTCTATTCCATTGATCTGTGTGTCTGTTTTTGTGCCAGTACCATGCTGTTTTGGTTACTATAGCCTTGTAGTATATTTTGAAATCAGGGAGTGTGATACCTCCAGCTTTGTTCTTTTTTCTCAGGATTCCTTTAGCTATTCGGGGTCTTTTGTTGTTCCATATAAATTTTAGGATTCTTTGCTCTATTTCTGTGAAAAATGTTGTTGGAACTTTGATAGGGTGTGCATTGAATCTATAGATTGTTTTAGGAAGTATGGACATCTTAACTATGTTAATTCTTCCAATCCAAGAGCACAGAATATCTTTCCATTTCTTTGTGTCTTCTTCAATTTCTTTCAGCAACGTTTTATAGTTTTCGGTGTACAGATCTTTCACCTCTTTGGTTAAGTTTATTCCTAGGTATTTTATTCTTTTTGTTGCAATTGTAAATGGGATTGTATTCTTAATTTCTCTTTCTGCTACTTCATTGTTAGTGTATAGAAATGCAACTGATTTTTGTATGTTGATTTTGTATCTTGCAACTTTACCGTATTTGTTTATTACTTCTAAAAGTTTTCTGGTGGATTCTTTAGGGTTTTCTATATATAGAATCATGTCATCTGCAAATAGTGAGAGTTTCACTTCTTCCTTTCCAATTTGGATCCCTTTTATTTCTTTCTCTTGCCTGATTGCTCTGGCTAGGACTTCCAGTACTATGTTAAATAGGAGTGGTGAGAGTGGGCATCCTTGTCTGGTTCCTGTTCTTAGAGGGTTAGGTTTAAGTTTTTCACCATTGAGGATGATATTAGCTGTGGGTTTGTCATATATGGCCTTTATTATGTTGAGGTACTTTCCTTCTATACCCATTTTATTCAGAGTTTTTATCATAAATGGATGCTGTATCTTGTCAAATGCTTTCTCTCCATCTATTGAGATGATCATGTGATTTTTAATTCTTCATTTTATTAATGTGGTGTATTACATTGATTGATTTGCCAATGTTGAACCATCCCTGCATACCTGGAATAAATCCCACTTGATCATGGTGTATAATCTTTTTAACGTATTGTTGTATGTGATTTGCTAGTGTTTTGTTGAGGATTTTTGCATCGATGTTCATCAGTGATATTGGCCTGTAATTTTCTTTTTTTGTGTTGTCCTTGTCTGGTTTTGGTATCAGGGTAATGTTGGCTTCGTAGAATGAGTTAGGGAGCTTCTCCCCTCCTCAATTTTTTGGAAGAGTTTGAGAAGGATAGGTATTAAGTCTTCTTTGAATGTTTGGTAGAATTCACCAGGGAAGCCGTCTGGTCCTGGACTTTTATTTTTGGGGAGGTTTTTGATTACTGTTTTGATCTCCTTACTGGTGATTGGTCTATTCGAATTCTCTACTTCTTCTTGATCCAGTTTTGGAAGGTTGTATGATTCTAAGAATTTATCCATTTCTTCCAGATTGTCAAATTTGTTGGCATATAGCTTTTCATAGTATTCTCTTATAATCTTTTGTATTTCTGAGGTGTCTGCTGTAATTTCTCCTCTTTCATTTCTGATTTTACTTATTTGTGGCTTCTCTCTTTTTTTCTTGGTGAGTCTAGCTAAAGGTTTGTCAATTTTGTTTTATCTTTTCAAAGAACCAGCTCTTGGTTTTATTAATTTTTTCTATTTTTTTTAAGACTCTATTTCATTTATTTCTGCTCTGATTTTTATTATTTCCCTTCTTCTACTGATTTTGGGCTTTGTTTGTTCTTCTTTTTCCAGTTCCTTTAGGTGCATTGTTAGATTGTTTATTTGAGATTTTTCTTGTTTGTTGAGATAGGCCTGTATTACTATAAACTTCCCTCTGAGAACCGCTTTTGCTGCATCCCATAAATTCTGGCATGTTGTATTTTCATTTTCATTTGTCTCCAGGTATTTTTTGATTTCTTCTTTGATTTCTTCATTGACCCAGTCATTGTTCAGTAGCATTTTGTTTAATCTCCACGTATTTGTGGCTTTTCTGATTTTCTTCCTATAGTTGATTTCCAGTTTCATACTGTTGTGGTCAGAAAAGATGCTTGGTATTATTTCAATCTTCTTAAATTTATAGAGACTTGTTTTATGGCCTAATATGTGATCAATCCTGGAGAATGTTCCATGTGCATTTGAAAAGAACATGTATTCTTCGGTTTTTGGATAGGATGCTCTGTATATATCTACTAGGTCCATCTGTTCTAGTGTGTCATTTAAGGCCACTGTTTCCTTATTGATCTTCTGTTTGGATGATCTATCCATTGGTGTAAGTGGAGTGTTAAAGTCTCCTACTGTTATTGTGTTACTGTCTATTTCTCTTTTTATGTCTGCTAATAATTGCTTTATATATTTAGGTGCACCTACATTGGGTGCATAGATATTTACAAGTGTTATATCCTCTTGTTGGATTGTTCCCTTGATCATTATGTAATGTCCTTCTTTGTCTCTTTTTACAGTTTTTGTTTTAAAGTCTATTTTGTCTGATATGAGTATTGCTACCCCAGCTTTCTTTTCATTGCCATTTGCGTGGAGTATCTTTTTCCATCCCTTCACTTTCAGTTTGTGAGTGTCTTTAGGTCTGAAGTGCGTCTTTTGTATGCAGTGTATTTATGGGTCTTGTTGTTTTATCCAGTCAGCCACCCTATGCCTTTTAATTGGAGCATTTAGTCCATTGACGTTTAAAGTAGCTATTGATAAGTATGTACTTACTGCCATTTTTTAACTTTTTTTTTCTCAGTGTTTTAGTACTCCTTCTCTGTTCCTTTCTCCTTGTGTACAGAATTGATGATCTCTTTAGTTTGACCTCTGTCTGAAAGCTCGACTCTTTAACTCCCCTCCTCCCTCCTTTTATGTTTTTGATATCATATCTAACCTCTTTTTTGTGCATTTGTATCCATTACCCTCTTATCATGGAAATAGATAATTTTTCCTATTTGTGGTCTTCTCTTTTCCCCTTAAATCAGTCCCTTTAACATTTCTTGTAGCACTGGTTTGTTGGTGACAAACTCCTTTAATTTTTGCTTGTCTTGGAAATTTTTGCTCTCTCCCTCCATTTTGAATGATAACCTTGCTGGGTAGAGTATTTTTGGCTGTAAGTCTTTTCCTTTTAGCACTTTAAATATATTGTGCCACTCTCTTCTAGCCTGTAAGGTTTCTGCTGAGAAGTCAGCTGATAGCCTTATGGAGTTTCCTTTGTATGTAACTTTACTTTCTCTTGCCGCTTTTAGGATTCTCTCTGTATCTTTAATTCTGGACATTTTGATTATGATGTGTCTTGGTGTGGGCCTCTTTGGTTTTATCTTGTTTGGGGCTCTCTGTGCTTCCTGTACCTGGATGTCTGTTTCCTTGGGTTAGGGAAGTTTTCATCCATTATTTCTTGAAATAGATTCTCTGCCCCTTCGTCTCGCTCTTCTCCTTCCGGGACACCTATAACACGGATGTTAGTGCGCTTGGGGTTGTCCCAGAGGTCCCTTAGACTGTCCTCACTCTTTTTAATTCTTTTCTCTTTTACCTGTTCACCTTGGGTATTTCTTCTAGTCTTTCGTCCAGCTCGGAGATCCGTTCTTCTATATCCTCTACTCTGCTTTTGAGTCCCTCTAGTGAATTTTTCATTTCCAGTATCGTATTCTTCATTTCTGATTGGTTCTTTTTTATATCTTCCATTTCTTTGTTGACATTCTCACTGAGTTCATCTATTCTTCTCCCCAGATCAGTGAGCATCCTTAACACTCTTAGTTTGAACTCTCTGTCGGGTAGGTTGCTCATGTCTTTTTCACTTAGTTCCTTTTCTGGGGTTTTGTCCTGGTCCCTTACTTGGAATGTATTCCTTTGCCTCCTCATTTTGCCTCTTTCCCAGTGCTTGTGTGTACGTTTTAGGTAGGTCAGCTACGTCTCCTGCTCTTGGATAGGTGATCTTATATAAGTGATAGCTTAGGAGGCCTGCAGTGTGCTTCCCTCAGTTCTCAATGTTCCAGGGGTGACCCCTATGTGGGCTACATGTGTCCTTCTGTTGTGGCCTGTTTGCTCTCCCTGTAGGCGCCCAGGGAGCCCGAATTATGCTCCTGGTCAGCTGTTGTAATGCTCAGCTGTTTGTAGTTGTTGTGGGCCCTTCAGTCTCTTTTATCAGGTGTGGGGAGCCCCAGCACAGTTGGCTGCAAGTTCTAATACCACATTTGTGTTGTAGTATTTCTTTTAAGTTAGTAGGCCCCCAGCGTGGCAGGTGTTAGGCTCAGGGGCTTACAATTGCTATAAGCCTCCCGCCTTTAGGTCTCTTGTCAGCTCTCTGAGGATTGCAGCTGGGTGGGGCTGGCCTCAGGCATGGGAGCACCCAATTTTTCAGGTATTAAGTTTTCTTTTGAGATCTCAGTACATACCAACTGATCACTGATCAGAAGTCAAGACAGTACACTCCAACAATTGTAGCCATCGCCCAGGAGAAGACAGACTACATTTGATGTATATTATATCAAGAAACAACTTAGGAAATGTTAGTTTGGAAGTGGTCACACATGCCTACTTTGAAGCTTAAGAACGCCATTCTCTGAAGAATGGTGCTGGAGGGGAAAGCCAAGCCAACAGATGGTGAAGAGAGTCTGGCCATGTTTCTGTTGAAACCAGTGTTCCAGAGGAGAGTGACGACTGGAGACAGCCCTGGACTGGGGCCAAGAATGGGCATTTCTGTCTCTCCCACTGTCGTAGACAGTGACTTGTTGACAGTGAGTCATTGCACACTGTAGACCAGCTGGGAACCAGCAGTGGACACCAGCACAGCCTCTGCTGGGTGTTTCATAGTCTTTCCATTTGTCACTGGTTGTCTTGGAATCATAGTTCTCAAAGTGTGGTCTAGGGACTCCTGCAGAGCCCAAGACCCTTTCAGGGGCTTTGTGAGGCCAACATTATTTTCATAATAATGCTGAGATGTTATTTGCTGTTATCACTCTCATTCTTTTACAAGTGTACAGTGGAGTTTTCCAGAGGCTGGTATCTCAACAGAGTGAATGCAGAAGTAGATGTGAGAATCCAGCTGTCTTTTATTAAGCCAGACAGTAAAGAGATTTGCAAAGATGTAAAAAAAAAAAAAAAAAAGAAAAGCCATAAAATATGTTATTTGTATTGACATGTCACGGATTTATTGTCATTTTAAATGACTTGACAAATATTTAAAATAATTTTTAGTTAAAATTCTAATATGGGGGGCCAGCCCCGTGGTGTAGCTGTTAAGTGCGATCATTCCGCTACTGGCGGCCCAGGTTCGGATCCCGGGTGTGCACCGACCCACCGCTTGTCCGGCCATGCTGAGGCGGCGTTCCACATACAGCAACTAGAAGGACATGCAACTATGACATACAACTATCTACTGGGGCTTTGGGGAAAAAAAAGGAGGAGGATTGACAATGGATGTTAGCTCGGGGCTGGTCTTCCTCAGCAAAAAAATGAGGAGGATTGGCATGGATGTTAGCTTAGGGCTGATCTTCCTCACACACACACACAAAAATTCTAATATGGTAAATATTGATAAGATATAAGTTCCATAAACTAAATAACTTTTTTAGTATAAGTATGTCCCAAATATTGCATGTATTTTTTTTTTTTTTTGTGAGGAGATCAGCCCTGTGCTAACATCTGCCAATCCTCCTCTTTTTTTGCTGAGGAAGCCTGGCCCTGGGCTAATATCTGTGCCCATCTTCCTCCACCTTATATGGGATGCTGCCACAGCATGGCTTGCCAGGCAGTGCGTCGGTGCACGCCCGGGATCCGAACCGGCGAACCCCGGGCCGCTGCAGCGGAGCACGCGCACTTAACTGCTTACGCCACCGGGTCGGCCCCTGCATGTATTTTT
Organism: Ceratotherium simum simum; assembly: GCF_057802395.1. NCBI lineage: Eukaryota > Metazoa > Chordata > Mammalia > Perissodactyla > Rhinocerotidae > Ceratotherium > Ceratotherium simum. Next base: position 15,880,571 of record NC_141900.1, read on the forward strand.
ATTTGCTAAATCTGGCGATCCTAACTGCTCATCCCTTGTTCTACAGGGAGGGCTTGTTTTAGCACCTACTCCGTCCAGGGAGAAGGTGGAGAAACCATAGGCTCTTTTTGCTTATTTATTGACCGCCAGCTCAGCAGGCGGTGGAACCAGCTTTCATGAGTAAGGGCACACTGGGTTATTCCCGATGTCTTCCTGACTTTGCAGGGGTGGGTGTGATTTTCTCCTGGTGAGAGCTGAGAGTTACTCGAAGAGCATGATCTATAAGGATGCAGGACCACCCTGGTAGTGGCAGCAAGTGAGCCCAGCCTGATCTCTGTCATTTATTACCAGATACAGGTAGTTGTGTCTCTTGTCTCTCACAGCAGAGCCTGCACAGCTGGCACAGTTACTGTGCCTGTTTCCGATGTTAAGTCCTTGGAATTTGCTAAGAGAGGGCTACAGGGCCAGCTCTCAGAGGCTTCACTGGCATCACTTGATTGATTGATTGACTGATTGGTTCATTCATTATTGCTCCCTTCTCCCTATCTTCTTCCCTCCCTTCCTCCCTTCCCTGTTACCTCTCTGTCTATTTCTGTCTGTCTCGCTCTTTCTCTTTTTTTCTCTCATTTGTTCAACAACTGTTCATTGCATTCTGCAGTGTATGAGGCACTCTGGTCCCTATCTTCTTCCCTCCCTTCCTCCCTTCCCCTTTACCTCTCTGTCTGTTTCTGTCTCTCTCTCTCTTTCTCTTTTTTTCTCTCATTTGTTCAACAACTGTTCATTGCATTCTGCAATGTATGAGGCACTCTGGTAAGTGCTGGAGAAAACCAAAAAAGTGATGTTCCTGCCTTCAAGGAACTTGAAGTATTTCAGAATTCTTTGGAGTTGGCATGTGCTAATCAAACTCACAAGGGAGTGAAGCGTATGAACCAGCATGTACATGCATGAGTGCACAGTGGAGGACTATCCTTGCTAGTGCATTCATTTCCTAGTGTCTGCATGCAGAGAAGGGAGGACTGGTATGCAAACCTATACCTGACAGGGCTGGGACTATGGTCCAGGGAGGAAGGGGGAAGCCCCAGGAGTGAGGTGATTTCCCTCCACTGCATGCAGTTTGAAAACCTGGTGTGTCACCAGGGTGCGTTCATCCACAATGTGGCTTCTTCCTCTCCTCTCTTTTCATTTTTTAAAATGAGTTTTTGAATGTCATTTGCTTAGTAGCATTATTTTTTTAGCTATAATAAAGCTTTATGTTGGAAGCAGCATATCTTTTACCTATTCCTGGTACATAAAAATCTATTTCCACATTTCCTCACACTCTGGTAAAGATGATTTGTATGTAGATTAGAAGAGAATAAGGTGGAAGGCCAGAACCCCATATGGATCTTCTTTAAGAAAGAATAATAATAACTACTAGTTATTGAGAGCCTATTATGAGCCTTACAGGTATTATTCCATTTAGTTTCTCAAAGCAATCCTGTCAGGTAGATTTTACTATTTCCATTTCATAGGTGAGGAAACTAATTCCAGAAAGGTTAAGTGACTTGCCCAGGTTACACAGCTGTTACATGGCAGAGTCGATTCTGCCTCTAAGTCCGTGTTCATAACTGAATGCTGTGCTGCACCCCATGCTTTCCTTGTGCTAGAAACAGGAAGGAGTTAAGTGGAGATCTCTCAGGCCTGAGGCTGGGGGTTCTGTCCCATTCTTTAACCTTTTCTTTAGAAATACAGATGGAAAAGAACGAGTGCCCGTGCATGCCCCATGTTTTGCCTTTTGTCTTATATACTCTCAGTTGATAAATAAGACAAGATCAGCATTGTCTGGGTATCTGATTCTCACTCCAGATGATTTTCTGGAAGACCCTAGATGGTTCATTCTAGGTATTCTCAGGTGGATAAGTATGAAAACAAGAAAAAATAATGAAGACAGAACAACAACACATTATAATGAAAATTACTATAATTTAATATCTGAGAATATTAAATCAAACATTTGAAAGGCTGTCATGTGGAGCAGGGATTAGTTCTGCCCTGAAGAGCTGAGCGAGGAGAACCAATAGAGGGAAATGACAGTTGTGAGTTGTGGAGCTCAGTACGCATTAGGAAGTTGTTTTGTTTCTTCCCTCCCTCCCTTCCACCCTCCCTCCCTTCTTACCTTCCTTCAGTTAGACTTTCTTAAATGGTACGGGCTCCTTTGGAAGGTTTTGAAGTCTCCAGCATTGGATGGTCACTTCAGAGCCTTGTTGGGAAGGTGTTTTAGTGATCGGTTGTGTCCTTTAGAACTGGGAGCTTACACAGCACCACATCTCAAGGTGTTAAGAAACTCTAGTGGCAGTCTAGCCCAGAGGCTTATGAAATGTTCATCAATTAGAAGTTTTCTTGGAAGAGTTATTTAGGGAAAGTGAATAAAGGAGGAGGAGGTACAAGGAGTACCTTTGCTGTTGCATCCCTGTCAGGTTCCGAGAGGACAGGCAGGGCAGCCACCCCCTCTGCTTGGCTCAGATCCCAGGCAAACGCCCCGTAAGAACAGAGGGAAGGTGGGTAGCAGAGGCTGGGCAGTCGTGGAGAAGTGGGGGGCAGCAAGGTGGAAAGGGCATCCAGCTGCCCTTTGATGACTTACTTCCCTTGGAATCCTGGCTTTGACACAGAATGTTCATTCTCCATTTTGTACATTTATAAACATTTTAAAAATTAACATTTAATTACACAAATATATATTCATGACTGTATTTCCTAGGTTAAAGAAATCAAATCGGGCTGGCTGGGTGGCGTAGTGGTTAGGTGTGTGCGCTCCGCTTCGGCGGCCCAGGCTTTGCAAGTTCGGATCCTGGGCGTGCACTGATGCACCACTTGTCATGCCATGCTGTGACAGTGTCCCATATAAAAAAGTAGAGGAAAATGGGCATGGATGTTAGCCCAGGGCCGATTTTCCTCAGCGAAAAAAAAAAAAAAGGATTGGCATCAGATGTTAGCTCAGGGCTGATCTTCATCACCAAAAAAAAAAAAAACATCAAATCGTTACAAATAAGACTAAATGTTTTTTTGTTCTCTATCCCCAGTGCCTGATGGAGGGTCTACACAGGGTAGGGCTGTAAGCACATTTCTTCACAGGTGAAGGACACAACAGGAAACCTGGGACCCGCACTTATACACTATTCAGTCATGGTGAAAGATTTTAATAATGATTTTTATTTAGGTTGTAGTAATGAACACTAGTTATAGAATTTTGGCAAGTCTAGAAAAAATAATGAAAAACTCATGCATAGTTCTACGATGTGAAGATAATGTTGGTAACCATAATCATTCTTTTATTTATCCCATAAATATTTATTTTTGTAGTAAGTGGTTTTTTGTTTCACATTTTTCAGGCCAGCCATTTCTCTCTTATAAATGGCAGGGGCTGTGTGAACGTCAGCCGCTGATCGCGAATCTCATTTCAGCTTCCTAAATCTTGCAGTTAGAGGAGATCCTAACGAGAAGGTGACAGTCGGCTGGAGTTCTCATCTCCAGCGTGGTTGTGAATGTTCACTTGCGTCTTGAGGATCCTGCTGCCTGAGTGGCACCTCACCAGAGGCTGACTCGTGTGCCGGCCTGATGCCGTGGGGCAGAAGTCTTCAGCTGTGGGATATGGATAAATCACCTTCTAGTTGCTTTCCTTACTGAATCTGTAAGTGTGCGATGGGAATAACAAAGCACTGTTTTGTCTCTGTCATCTCGCGCCTTGTGATGCAAGGAAAATGAGAATATTTGTGATAAAGTTGACGTCACTAATTGTGGGAAGTAAAGATGATTCAGTCATGTTGCTAACATTGTTACCTGACTACTCAGGACGGAAAACAAGAACTTTAGATCTTTGCCTTACACTTTATATCAAAATCCATCCCAGTGACAGCCTAGTGTATTTGAGCCCTGAGAGTCTAGAGCCGGCCTGCGTGGGTTCAAATCTTGGCTCTGCCACTGTAATCAAGTAACTTCACCTCTGTATGTCTCCATTTTGTCGTCTGTAAACTGGGGATGAAAATAGTAGCTATCTTAGGGTAGTTGTGAGAATTAAATGAGTCACTATATTAGTTGCTACTTAGAACTAATTTAGAACAGTATCTGGCACAAAGCAGGTTCCATACAATTGTTTGCTATTGTGGTGATGATGATGGTTTAAAGCATTAAATATTTTTTATGTAAAGAAACCGTGAAACAATTAGGAGGAAATATAAATTAATATTATCTGATCTTAAGATAGACAAAGGCTCCCTAAGCATGTAATCAGTACAAGAAACCACAAAGGACTGGTAGCTTTAACTACATAAACATTAAAGTCTATAATGTATAGGTCAACAAACAAGCAAAAATATTTACATTATTAAAAAGTATATAAAAAACAGAATAAATAGTTGCAACATGTCTGACAACTGAAGAGGTGAAAGTTAGGCTTCAAACCCAATTTGGTGTGACGCCAAAGCTCATCCTTAGCTTTCCCTTGTATTATATCGTGATTGCCGCCAGCTCATGTTCAAAATTATGCACGTACACTTATAGGAGTGTATGTATGTGTGGATACATGTGTGTATTTCTTTCCTACTTGTTCCATAAACTGTTTAAGTGTGCTTATAGTGTTGCAAAAAGTGCAAAACAGAAAATATTAAAAATAGGAGAAAAGAAGAAAAAGTAGAAACAGTGTAGGGAGGACTGAAGCTGAGCCACAGTGCAGCTGTGGTTTACAGCAGTGCAGGAGGCCAGAGCAGCTCCACGGTCCATGTCCAAAAGCCCAATCTACTTAATTACTTAAGGTAATTAAATAGTTTTGATATTGAGAATAGCAGAAAAATTTCGTGTCAGTCTTCAAAAGAGGGTAATTTAATGGATAGCAATCTTGACACCATTTTGTTAATAATAACCGTAATGATAACGATGCATTTCATTCTCTTGGTATAGGCTGATGACCCCACACCAAAGCAAGTTATAGGGAAGCGATTCCTTGGAGTTAGGATGGTGATATTGTGATGCGGTTTGGCTACCACACGGATCCTGAGCCTGCTTGTCCTCAGATGCCTTCCTCTGGGGCAGATGCCCCCCTTCCCCTGCGCTCTGTGTTGGAGAGGGCTGGACCCTGCAGGCTACATTTCCCAGGCTCCGTCAGCTGGCTTACAGCTGCGATTGGCCAATGGGAGGCGCTGTTGGTAGGGTGAAGAGTAGGTTGAAGGGAGGAACCAAAGTATTTCTCCCCCTCCCACTTCACCTTGGGTGCCTACTTTAGCCACAGCTGTGTATTCTTTCTGGGTCCAGCTTCCCATGGACTGGCCTACTATGGTGCCAGTTCTGTCAGGTGACTTTGGCTCCTGGGCTCTTGAATGACATTATCTCCTCCCTATGTCTCTCCAGCTCAGGTGTGGGAGCAACTTCCCACAGTTGCTAATCTTTGGAATGTCTCACTGTCACCCTTGGCTTCTCAGCTCCTCTGTATCCTATAGTGTAAATATGGGAAGTGGTTTCTGCTTTTCTGATGATCTCAACTGTCTGGCTGGATTCTGGATGATGACATGTCATCTCACAGAAAACAAATGAGAAGCTTGAAAACTGGCCTCACCTTCTCGTCTCCATTGCTCATGTGGTAATCCATTACTTATCATAAAAGTCTTCGTGTAACTTCTTTGAGTGTGCTTTCATCACCAAAAGGCTACTTTGAGATTGAGACTGAGCCTTGCCAACCAGCTTGGAGTCCTGGGCCTCCAATTTCCAGGACTCATTAGGGCAATTTCCAGGCAGGCTGCAGTGTTAGAATCTACTCGAACATCCATTTGCACTGTGCAGAGTGTTATGTAAAATTTGTGCTGTCATGGAAAATTACCATTTAGATTGAAGAAATGGAATTCATTTGTTTCAGTAATTTATTTCCAGGAAACTTATGACCTTACAAATGTAACATAATTGGAACATTTTGGTTTTCTGTTTTATGAAGATTGCTTCCATCTCTATATTAATAAGAAAAAGAACATATCAAGAATACCTCAAAAGACATACACATACAACTTTTTAATCACCTTTAGTTCCCTGGTCACCTACTCAGAGAGGCTGTCATACCAGCCTCTCACAATGATCACGTTGTTCCGACCTCCCCACCTGTCAGACTTTGCTGAGCCAGGATTTGCTTTTTATCCCAAGCCTTTCTGAATTCTTAGCTCCCTGCAAATTTCTTTAAAAAAAGTGCTTTTTCATATTTTTATACATAAGCTTTACCAATTTATTAGAAAATGGGAGAAGCCCTATCCTAGCCATTATTATTCTTTATGTTACTTGGCTTTTTTTTTACCGGTTTCAGTTTGAGTGTGCTTTGCACTAATGGTAAGTAGTTCTCTCAGGCGGTTCTGTTTTTCATATAACGTGAGCTGGTATTTATTTTCTTTAGGCACAAATGTATAAGCACAGTAATACAATATTTGTAATACAAATAGATACAAATACACATGTAAACTTAAGCCACCACATATCTTAAAATGTTAGCTAGCACTAGAAATTGTTTAAGTGTATGCTGATTTTTAAAAATTACTTTTTATGATTATAAAATGCATAATGTTGCATTGTACTTTATTTAGCAGTTCACCAATTTGGGTGCATTTCTTTTTCTTTTTACAAATAACATTATGATGAGAATATTTGTGCATAAAGTCATTTCTGGGTTTTAGACTATTACCTTAGGTAGCATAAATAATTTCTCAGTGTTCATCTTGTACAAATTATATTTATCAGCCAAAATAGATGAGGTTTGGATTATTAAATTATATTATCATTTAATTGTAATGTTAAAACATGTATCTCCTACTGGCCATATAGTTACTGGTTAAGAGCATGGACTTTGTTGTTGGACAGACCTGGATTGAGTGTCATCCCCACCCAGGTGTGTGACCTTGGGCCTTTCTAAGCATCAGTTTCTGTGTAACTCAATCATAATGGCATTTATATCACCCACTGCTTAGAGCTGTGATGCCCAATATGGTAGCTACTAGCCACATTGAGGCTGTTGAGCACTTAAATACAGCTAGTTGAACTGGGATGTGCTGTAAGTGTAAAATCCACACTTTGAAAATTGAGTACAAAAAAGAATGCAAATATCTCATTAATAATTTTATATTGACTTCATATTGAAATGATAATAATTTAGAAATATTGGGTTAAATAAAATATATTATTAAAATTAATGTGAACTATTTCCTTTGATTTTTTAATGTGACTAGTAGAAAATTTACAAGTACCTATGTGGCTCACATTATATTTCCATTGGACAGGGCAAGTTTAAGCCGGTACATGAGATAATACATGTAAATTGCTTAGCACAGTGCCTGGCACATGGAAAGAGTTTAATTAATACAGATCTTCCTTGACTTCTGATGGGGTTACTTCCCAATAAGCCTATCATAAGTTGAAAATATCGTTAAGCCGAAAATGCATTTAATACACCTAATCTTCTGAGCATCATAGCTTAGCCTTATCTATTTTAAACGTGCTCAAAACACTTACATTACCCTAGAGTTGGGCAAATTCATCTAAAGTAAAGACTATTTTATAATAAAGTGTTGAATATCTCATGTAATTGATTGAATACTGTACTGAAAGTGACAGACAGAATGACTGTCTGGGGACAGAATGGTTGTCAGTGTATTGGTTGTTTACTCTCAGGATCGCAGGGCTGACCGGGAGCTGCGGGGGCTGCTGCCGTCTAGCATCACCAGAGAGTATCCTACCTGCTACATATCGCTAGTCCTGGAAAAGATCAAAATTCAAAACTTGAAATAAGGTTTCCACTGAATGCATACTGCTTTCACATTATTGTAAAGTTGAAAAATCCTAAGTTGAACTGTTGTTTGGGGGCAGTCTGTACTATCATTCGTATTATTGTCGTAGTAGCAGGAGTGATAGTCGTTGTCATGGTGAGTGTCTTTGAGCACTGACTCCTTTGCACATGAGGGGAGGAGAGGGAATGTACCTTAAGAGATGCAAGAGAGCAGACAGAAACACGAAGGCGAATAAAGACCCAGGGCTATTTGTTGGACAGTAATGAGTGCAGCCAGTTTCCGGCTTTGTTCCATGGATGTCTGAGCTTGTTTAGATGTAGAAACAACCAATATTAGTTTAGATTAATTCTTCCCAGTGAGCCAATGGGGAACTAGCAATAACCTTTCTAATGCCTTAAGGAGACAAAACATCTCTTTGACTGTTTTTTTCTTTTTTTGGTAAGGAAGATTGGCCATGAGCTAACATCTGTTGCCAATCTTCCTCTTTTTGCTGAGGAAGATTGTCCCAGAGCTAATATCTGTGCCCATCTTCCTCTATTTTGTATGTGGGATGCCACCAGAGCATGGCTTGATGAGCGTTTCCTAGGTCCGCACCCTGGATCCGAACCTGTGAACCCCAGGCCGCTGAAGCAGAAAGTGCAAACTTAGCCGCTGTGCTGCTGGGCCGGCCCCCTCTCTGACTTTTTAGTAGTGGTTGAGTCTAGTTGGAAGACACCTGACCTTGCGACTCCTGTCGTGCCCTCCTGGAGGCCTCTCTTTGCTGCCACGCTGTGCAGAGGAGGCTCTCCCCTTCCTCTATCATACGAACTACTGTTACAAATTTATCAGGTTTCCTTGGGCAGTACTTATATGTTGATTCCCCTCCAGGGCCCAGGCTCCACTCTCATTAACTCTGTTCTCCTCCACTTGTACCTGCCACACACACATGCCCTGATGCAAAGCAAATGCCTGCACTTGACAGGACTGGGCACTAGGTGTGATTAGATGGTCAGTCATGGTCCTGGAGTAGGGGTGGAAATAGGCACTGCATGGGCTGCCCATGCCTGTCCCATGCCAGTGGCAGACATCAGTAATCAAATGCAGCACCTTTTCCTATTAAGTCAAGATGTAGCTTCAGAGTAATAATAATAATGATAATAATTATAGTAATAATACTTCTCAACCAGTTTTTTAGGCAGCCATGTGTGATAATTTGTGATTATTTGCCCCAGAGTTTGGGTGGATATTAGCTCAAATCTTTTATGGAGTAGTCACAACTTGAGAAAGAAGGATTCTTTACATATTAGCAATTACAAATTATATAAATGGCCTACTTAAATTGATTTAATTTGTATTTGCTCATAATACTCCAACAGTAATAAAAAGTAATTGGTTTTGTTTTAAAATTACTGTTTCATAAAATCTTGGGAAGTGTGAAGACACTTGGGAGAGTTATTTTGGAACCCTATTCAATATATCCGTAAAATTTTAGAGGCATTTCCAGTGAAACCTAGATCAAAATAATATATAATGAGAAAATATAAACAATAGAATATATAAGTATTCCCATTTATACCTTTTATATTGTTACAGTTTCCCCCTACATTTTAGATGCTATCAAAATTAAAATGCAGGTTTAAACACTGATTTTTCTGAAATGACGATAGAAAAATTGTACATAAATATTTTCAGCATAGATTCAAAGGAGAAACGTAATAATCCCATAGTTTGATGATGATGACAACAATGATGATGATGATTATTATAATTTTGTTGGGGTTGGAAACAACCAAAACTGTATTTCCTGGTTTACAAACCATTCTAAATATTTTTAACTTGAGATTTTCCGAACAGTGCAAAGTAGCCAATGTATAAAGTTTTCCTGCAGTTGAAAGCTCGGGTCAATGACATCCATTTGATGACAGCATGATTGTGTCTGGGCCGATATCCTTACAGAATATGATCTCAAGGATTTATAGATGGCAGTGTGCTGTCGTAATAACTCTGTCCCTTGTGTATCTTAAAGCTAACGAGCTCCGAGAGGGTTTGAGCTCTTTCTTAGCTTGACACCATTAGGACAAGGTGCTTTCATCCCAAGGGGCTTTTCCCAAAATCATTAGTTTTTTTTTTTCGGTCAGAGTGAAAAAGAAGTTTTACTCCCTTTTTTTTAATTGAGGTATAATTGACAAATTAGTTTCAGGTATACAACATAATAATTCGATATTTGTATATATTGCAAAATGATCACCACAATAAGTCTAGTTAACATCTGTTAACTAGCATGGTGACTTTAGTTAATAATACTACATATTCTAAAGTTGCTAAGAGAGTAGATCTTAAAAGTTCTCATCACAAGAAAAAGAAGAAATTTGTAACTATGTGTAGTGATGGATGTTAATTCAGTTAAAATGAGGCCATTAGTGTGGGCCCTAATCCAATCTGACTGGTGTCCTTATAAGAGAAGGAGATTAGGACACACAGAGAGACACAGGGATGCACAGGTGCAGAGAAAAAGACCATCTGAAGAGGCAACAAGGGGGTGACCATCTGCCAACTGAGAGAGGCCTCAGAGGACACAACCTTGCTGGCACCTGGATCTTGGACTTCTGGCCTTTAGATCTGTGAGAAAATAATTTCTGTTGTTTAAGCCACCCAGTTTTTGGTGTTTTGTTATGGCAGCCTAGCAAACTACTATCCCCACCTCCAGGCTTCAGAAAGCATACATAGCTAATGAACACAGGGGCTTGGTGTAATGTGGTTGAAAACCCTACTAATTATAGTAAATCAAATTAAACAATATTTTAAAAGAATCATTCACTAGTACAAAGTAGAAGGTAAGACTTCACTCCAGGAAAGTAAGACTTTTTTTCACAGTATGCCATTTGTATATGAAACTTACGTTTAGTATGGTAGGGTTTCTTCAACTTCTCAGCCTCCAAATAGCCCTTCTTAATTCAAAGGAGTGCCTTAGAATAAACGCAGTACAGTAAAGTATTGGAAAGGAGACATAGTATCTTTTCTTGTTGATGGCTGTTCAGTTTCAGCCTCTACTAGATAATCAGAGTGAGCTGAGTATCTGAGGGCTTCTGTCATCCTAGCATCTGCAAGGGGCTCCTGGTTTTGGGCCATCCTTGGTCGTTGGTGGTGGCATTGAGGTATGGTGTGTCCCTCATCATCTTTGGGCATCAGCCCTCTGGTGCCGAGGCCCATATACTCCTTGCTCTTCTCGCCTCACCTGGGCTCTGTTCTGGATTGCAGCCTTCTTATAAGTCTGTGTGGCCACCACTTCAGACACTTAAGGACTTTCTTCCTCAGTTGCTCTGCTGTCAGGCTGTTCATAGGCCTTGTATCTCCCACACTACCCTCGAGAAGGGAGCCACAGTCCGTATAGTCCCTGATCCCCCCGTGTGTATGTAGGGGTTCTGTCTCTCCTCATCCCCATCTGAGGCCGCCGGTGATGGTGATGGTGATGGTGATGGTGGGGCCCTGGACCAATCGTTAGGAACTAGATAGCGTCTAAACCCTAGTATGTCCCTGATTTCGCCCTTGGGGAGAAATAATTGGGGGAGACTTTTAATCTCACTTACATATTTAATTTAAAATGCTAGGGATTTATACCAATGAAATAGAGAAACTACAAAAGACCCGTTGAGAAGAATATTCTTAAAGCATCATTTGTTATTGTAAAAAACTGGAGGCATCCTAAGTGTTTATCAACAAAGGTATGATCACACCAGTTGGGGTCCATTCATGTGATAAAATATTATGAAGTGATGACAACTTAGATGCTTGAAAGGTGTGTGATGACATGATGCAATTCTCATGATATAATTTTAAGAAAAATATGATTCTACTAATGTAAAATATAAACAAGTAATTGCAGTGGAACAAAAAGAAGGAAATGTGCCAAATGCTAATAGTGTTTTTTGCTCGTTGTTGATATTATAAGAGATTTTTGTTTTCTTTAGACTTTCCATGTTTTCTGTAACAGTGCACTTATAGCTAAATCAGAATTATTCTTAATTTTTTGGGATTATTTTTTAGTATTTTTAAATAATGATTCCTTAAAATATGTATTATTGCTCTCTTGAAGATGTTTTCAAGTCACGGATCAAGTATTTGTGTAAATCTTTCATTCAGCAAATATTTACAGAGCCCCCCTAAGAGAGAGACAGTGGAGTCACTGCTTAAGAAGTTCAGGCCCTGGGAGTCAGATTCCTAGATTCAAATCTCAACTGTATTACTTTTTGGTGTGTGATTTCTGGAAAGTTACTTAACTCAGGCCTTTTCCCTGTGGAGCTCATAGCCTCCTGGGAAAAGTGTGGTGTGGATATTTACCAAATGCCTTGGAATCATTTGATCAGGATGTGTTTATTATTGGTGTCTGGCCTAGTGAGTTCTCAAATAGCATTTGAGAATAAATGATTGAAATAAATGAATGAAAAAGGATTGATTTAGAAAGTCTTTCCCCCTAGAGTAGAGATTGGTTGGTTCTTTTGGGACGTTTATGTGTGTAATTAACAAGCTGCCCCTGGTGAACCATGGAACCCATTCATCCATTCACTCACCCCCTCATTCATTCATTCATCATTTAATACTTCATGAGCATCTAATATGTATAATGATAGGCCTGAAAAAAATCTCGATCTAATGCCTTGTCCTCAGAAAATACATTTTAATTCAAATAGGAAAACATAAAATCCTTAACAGTTGGTTTCCCAGCAGGGCACAAATGTAGTTGATCTCAAGTTACTGCTATTGAATTCAGATACTGGTGGTTGTGCCTAGTAAGGAGAATTATGGAAACGTTCGAGGAAGCTGCATCTTAGACTACTGAGGCCCTTAGATTCTGTTTCAAGTGAAGCTTTCTCCCGTAAAAGACGGGGAAGAATAGGTGTGAACACACAGCCCTTGCATTGTTGCTTTTCGTTTGTTTATTCTTTTTGGTGCTCTAGTCTTATAATAGCAAATCACAAATAAAAGATGCTTCTCTCTCTCCCCTTTCTAACGCCTCTCCTTTCCATATCCATCGCCTCTCCTTCCTCTTCCCTTCTCCCTCTTTTTGTAATCAAATCATGGTTCCTTTGAGGATTTTGTTACAAGCCCACTGTTGCCTCAGAAGTTGAGGCTGTGTGTTTCACCACTCCTTCACGTATTTGAGAATCCGTGTCTGTCGTCTGGCTTCTGTCACTCTGTTGGTGTGGGAGGCCTCTAAGTGTTTCTTCAGTTTCCCCTTCTTCTTTCCTGCTTTGCCAGTAGGTGATCATAAATATTTATGAATTAGTGATTCCATTTTGATGCTGTTGCAGTAGTATAAATGACATCACCCCAATTTAAGGTGTGCTTTAAAATTAATTGGTTTAATGAGAAAAGGAAACCACAGAGCAGTTCGCATCACCTCATTGTGTCAGACAGCTGCCTAGTGCTGCCAGGTAGTGATGACTTTCTCTTTCAAATGTCACGGTTTGTTGGAAAGAATTGAAAATATTAATGTGTTTTGCTTAGGATTAAACAGGAAAGTTTTCTCCTTCTGTATTGCCAGGTTGCTCTTTGCTTGCCTTGCTGACTTTTTTCATTTTTCTCTTCCAGTCTTTCTATCCATGGAAGGACTTCCTTTTTTTTTCCCCACCTGCATTTCCATCCGTCTAACTTCAGTCCCCATGTTATATTCTCCTCAGCCCCTCAGCTGTAGTGCCATCTCTTCTGGAATGCCTTCTGTCTTGGTCAGCTTGAGCTGCTCTAACAAAACACGATACACTAAGTAGCTTCAACAGCAGACATTCATTTCTCTCAGTTCTGGAGGCTGGAAAGTGCAAGATCGAGGTGCTGGCAGATTTGCTGTTTGGTGAGGGCTCTTTTCCTGGCTTGTAGACATCTGCCTTTTCTCTGGGTGCTCACATGGCCTTCCCTCGTGCATGCACATGGAGCGAGAGAGGGTCATGGTTTCTTCTTCTTCTTATAGGGACACTAATCCCATCATGCAGGCTCTAATTCCTCCCAAAGGCCCCACTTCTAAATACCGTCAGATTGGAGGTTAGGCCTTCAACATATGAATTTTGGGGACATATTCAGTCCTTAGCACCTTCCTTCATCTGAGCCAGAGTAATTCTGCCTTCCTCCTTCCTTTTGGGTTCACGCATGTGCCAGTTATGATCTTATCTCCTCTGCTTCTCCACAACTATGATTAGCCCAGGAACCCCTGCATTTTACCTTCCTCCGTTATGCAGTGCTTAGCACCGTGCTTGGCACATGGTTGGCATTCAGTATTTCCTTACCAAGTCAGTGATTGATCATGACACGTGTGCTTGCTCCTGCCTGGGCTGTAAGCATGACTCTTTCCAGAGGGTAAGGACAGGCCTTGCTGTCGAACCTCATGAGAAGCTCCACATGTTGATCATTTAGCTTGGAATGCTGGTAACTATTGTACAATCGTAGTTTCAGAGCTGGAAGGGAACTTAGTGGTTCATTATTCAATACCTGTTTCTGTTTGGGAAAGACTACAGGAGAGGTTACACGACTTGCCTGTGGGTTCACACAGAAACAGCCATACACCAGCGTGTGCTTGCTGATAGTCTTGGCTCTTGGGCCTTTGAATAGCACGAATCAAAGGGTGCTTCAGAAAAGGCAGAGAGTCGATGCTTCATCAGAGATAGCTTTTCTTAGTGAAATGGTTAACTTTCTTTAATAAATGGATGGATTTTTAAAGTTTCCTTATAGCCCAAGTTTGAGAGAACAAGTGGTAAAAACAACATGTCAGTCAGCCCATGGCAGATCTGGAATTCAAAACCCTCACAATCTGGTTCTGGAGAATAAAACAGCTACGCTGTGGCCTCACCCCAGACCAATCAAGTCAGAATCTCTGAGGATGGGTCTAATGCATCAATATTTTTTAAAAGCACCCAAGTGATACTACTGTACAGCCAGGCATCGGAACCACCAGTGGAATGAAGGAGACTACAAATAATATAAAAGAAAGCAAACAGATTATCATCTTGAATAGACATAACCTATTGAGCAGTGTGGCTTAGAGGAGGGGAACGCAGCCACAGGGTCACATTGCACTACTAACACTGCAAAGGTGTCTGAGTTTTACTTTCTAAATACTTGTGCTGGTTAGCTTGTGCTGTGTAACAAACCACCCCAAAACTTAGTGGCTTAAAACAACAAACATTTATCTTTTTTTTATTCCTGTGGGTCAGGTGGGGAGTTCTTGTGGTCTGGGCTGTCTTGGCTGATGTCAACTGAGGTTGCTGGCATCTCGGCTGGGGAGATGGTCTAGGATGGCCACACTCACTTGACTGGCGGTTGATTTGTTGTTGGCTGGGGCAGTGGGGATGCCTTGGCTGCGTGTACCTCATTATCCAGCGTACTAGCCTGGGTTTGTCTGTGGAGAGCTGGGCCCAGGGTTCCCAAGCAAAAGAAGGCATGCCCTTGAATAGGGACCTTTCAAGCCTCAACTCGACTAAAGTTTACTAAATTCTCACAGGCCAAAGCAGATCACATGGCCAGGTTCACATTCAAGGGATGGAGAAGTAGCCACCACCTTTTGGTGGGAAGAGCTGCAAGGTAATGTTGCAGAGTAGTGTGTGTACAGGAAAAGAAATATTTTTGTGGGAATTTTTGTGCAGTATTCCAATTAACAGAATTCCATATGAAACAGAACTGTCTCTGGACATACACTTTATCATATTACTTTTGTATTTTGAGAGGACTTATGTAATAACTTAAGCAAGGCCTTGTTAGAGAGCCTGGCCAACAGTCCGTGTGCACAGATGCCATAGATGTCAGCTGCATAAGGAACACGTGGTCTGTTGATCTGAGAGAATCCACAAGCTCAGCATCATGAAGTATAGTTATTAAAAGCACACACCTGAGTTTCTAGTACTGGCTCTATCACTTTCTAGCTGTGTGACATTGGGCCGTTGATGCAATACCTGTAAGCTTCAGTTTTTCTCATCTGTAAAATGGGGCTAATAATGGTACCTACCTTACAGGGTATTCATGAGGGTTAAATGAAATAAAGCATGTAGCACAGTCTTCACACAGCATAAGCGTTAAGTACATGCAGTTGTTATGATTAGACATCTCCACTTGTGAGGGAGCCAAGATGGAACCCATCTTAGTTCCTGTTTAATAGGACTTGGTGATCCAGCTGGGCATCCAAGCGTGCTGTCAGTGACGGCCGACTGGGCATATTGCTGGGATCCCTGGCTCCTCATTCCTTCGGGAAACCCAGTGAGCTGAAACCACAGGTCTCACTTTCTTCCAGGGTGTTCTGTAGAAGCCACTGCCTCTACTTCTCCAGCCTAAAAATTAGATTTGCACCTCTTTGTCCTTCATCTCTCTTCACCTTGTTTGAGGGAGGGGTAAATTCCGCAGGTCTTTGACTGCCCTGTCATTTGCTGTTGTCATAACCAAGAGGGGAGCTGAAGAAATATGGCTGGGTACCTGATCGTGATTTCAGGAGAGTGCCTGCTGGGCTTCCCCATCGGCCGGGTTACAAAAAGCTGGCAGCTGGTGAGCTGCATACATTGTGCCTGCAAGGAACCTGAGGAGGCTGGAAAACACATGAATTATACGTTTTGACAAGTGAACGTGCAAAGGGCTTGTCTTCTGTGACTTTAGTTTTTCATTAAACAAACTTGGATTCAGAATCTGTATACTTTCCTTACATCTCACAGTTTTCCTAGTTGGCTTGTCACTGCAGGATGAGTTAGTGGGAGTGACTACAATGGAATAAGGCAGAATGGGCTTCTTCGTGCAGAAGGTCTGTTTGTCAACGTAGGTGCCAATTACAAAAACAATGAGCATTGTTATTTTCTTTTCATCTGTTGCTCCCAGGTTGAACTACCCGGGTCACCAGAGCTCACAGTGGCTGTGGAAGGAAAGTCATAGGACTAACACCCTTCACTCGCCAACGTCTTTTTAAGGCAACTTTCTTCGAGATGTGAAAATTGTTATATAACATGTTGTTTCACATCTCATAACCTAGAAATATTCCTTTAAAAGAAAACACTTTGTCTTTCTCAACCAGATGCTTACTAAGCAGCCTCCTCCCTCCTTCACGGCATTGTTCCTTTCTTTCCACCTCCCCAAGGACTGAAAATAGCATTAATCAAAGTGTTTTAAATGGTTCCTCAGAGTTAATCTGAGGAAAATTTGGCGATGGAGGCCACTTTTTAGGTCCAGGAAAGTTTCAGTTCTCTGAGTAAACCAAGATGCAAATTCAAAACTGGTTGCATCCCCTAACTGCGGGGCTAAATTGTCAAATGCTGATGTCTCACTTTTGAGTCCCAGTCAGCGGTTTTGGGCCAGGTGTACTTCACCTGCATTTATCATATTTGGGTGGTGCATAGCCCCTGCTGTCTCAGGCAGCCCCAAGCCATTGATGCACATAGCTGTCTGCTCACCGCCCTTGAGTTGTGTCCTGTGGAATCCTTTCTCTGAGCCACTGTCACATGCTGTCCTTCGGATGGATTTTCTCTAGAATCTGTGCTCGGAAAGGTTTCAAGGGAGATGTTATTTGCTTCAGTAGTTAAGTCAATAACGAGCATTCTGAATATTTCTAGGCAGCCTAGTGGTCTCCTTGTCTTGCAGTTTTTACCTCTTTAACGTTTCAAATCTTTCTCTTTTCTCCTTTTCTTTATTTTTCTTCATGTCACTGAATGCTACCTGAAATTATTGTTGTTTATTATATTCTTTTTTTACTGTCTCACAATAGAATGTAAAGTCCATGAAGGAAAGGCCTTTGTCCATTTTGTTCATGGGTGTATCCCAGGGGTTGAAATAGTGCCTGGCGTAGAATCTACTACACTTAAAGCTGCAATAGTAGCTACTATGGCTGTGTCTACCGCATGCAGTAGTGCATACGATCAGTAATTATGGAATAAATGAATGAACACGCCTATTACCGCATCTCAGTTCAGTCTACCTTTCTCTTCCTTGCCTGCCTATTACTACAGCCATCTCAGTTGTCCCATGCTTCCCATATTTTCCCTCCCCACAGTGCTGTCCTGGACCATAACATTCCTTTGTTCCATAACTCCTCACAACTCCGTTGCTGTTGGGATGATGGCGCATGGACCCTCCATCATCTGGGCCACGTCTCCTTCCAGCCTCATTTTGTGTCGGGGTCTGCCGACACTGTAACAACAGTGAACTAAAGAATGGTGTTTCTGCACTCATGCTTCAGTTTCTTGCCTCTCTGTCTTTCATTCGTTTATTCAACAAATGTTTGAGCACTGGTTATGCGCTAGACCCTGTTCTATGTGCTGAAGATACAACTGCACACAAGACAAAGCCCTTTCCTTCATGGAACTTACAGTGGAATGGAAGCACTACGTGAATAATATAATGTTGGGTAGTACTATTTGCTATGAAGAAAAACAAAGCAGAGCAGGCGGTGGAGAGGGAAGGGGTAGAGGGAGGGGTGGGGAATATGCGTTCTCCTTTTCCCAGGCACCCTTTCCCTTCCCTTCTGCATCTGAGAGTGGCTTCCATTCATCCTTTAAGACTAAGATCTGGTCTCCTCTCCAGAAAGCCTTCCTGGACTGCTGGCCCAGGCAGAGAGAGGTGCCCTCCCAGGTGTTCCTCAATACCTGCTGTGTGAGCCTGTCACATGACTGAGTTTTATACTTGTTATGTTTCTGACTCCCCGTCTATACTGTGAGCTCCTGAAGGCCAGAACCCATCTTTGTCTCTCTTATCCCTAGCAGGGTCTGGCATACAGCAGGTGTCTAGTAACAGTAAAAGTAAAAGTTATGCAATGCTTACATCAGTGGTTCTGCTAGTATTTACTTTAGGGCAACCCAAAGATAGCAGGAATTAGATCAAATATTTTCTTAAAAGTTGGGATGTTCTTTTCTGGGTAGTTTTGTTCAGAATTTTTTTTTCTGATTTCCAAAGTATGTATGCATTGCAGAAAATTGGGAAACTGTAAAATTTATGAAGATAAAAGTGAAAAACCCCATAATTCTATCTCTGCTAGCCTTTAACCACTGTAACATATTTGCTGCATAGCCTTTATATATATACATAAGCTGTATATATATATATATGTATACACACATATATACCCACATACACATACACATATTCAACCATAATTTTCGTATTGTCCTGTAACTTTTTTTTACACAACAAAATAATGTGAATATTTCTCCCTGTTTTTGAAGATTCTGGACATGTGTTTTATTGGGTATATGTGTTATTGTGATTTATAATAAGAAATATATATTTAGTCTTCATCCCCCATTCCTGGCACAGAGTTCCTAAAACCTTTGGAATTGTCTAATGATTAGAACAACAAAGATGTATTTTATTATGTTAATGGGGTGACATCTTGACCACGTCTAAGGATGGGGGCCAATTGCCAAGAGAACCAACCAGGTGATTAGAGGGTTGGAACTTTCAGTCCCACCCCCAGATCTCTGGGGAGAGGAGAGGGCCTGGAGGCTGAATCAATCACCAATGACCAATTATTTAATCAATCATACCAATGTAATGAAGCCTCCATAGAAACCCGAAAGGATGGGGTTCTGAGAGCTTCTGGGTTGTTGAACATGTAGAGATTTGGGGAGAGTGGCACCTAGAGAGGACATGGAAGCTTTGTGCCCCTTTCTAGATGCCTTGCCCTATGCATGTCTTCCATCTGGCTGTTCTTGAGTTATATCCTTTTATAATGAACTGGTATAATCTAGTAAGTAAAATGTTTCTCTGAGTTCTGTGAACTGCTCTAGCAAATTAATCAAACCCAAGTGGGGAGGTTGTTGGAACCTCAAATCTATAGCCAGTAGGTCAGAAGCACAGGTGACAAGGTGGACTTGCGATTGGTGTCTGAAGTGGGTGGGGCAGCCTTGTAGGACTGAGCCCTTAACTTGTGGGATCTGACACTGTTTTCAGGTAGATGGTGTCAGAATTGAGTTGAATTGTAGGAAACCCAGCTGGTGTCAGAGAATTGCCTGATAGCATGAGGAAACCCCTCCACCCCTGACACACACATTGGAATTAGTACTAGAATCATCAGTATAGTATTCTCTATTATAATAGTCCTTCGAACTTAACCTGTAGGAATTCTTTGAGGAGAGGGCTGAAGTTAACTTCTTCCAGATGGGATTAGTGTTTGCCAAGGCCGGGTCCCGGAATGCACCATCAACCATGGGAACCATGGGTTCATCAATGCAGAATTTGCTTTAAATAAAATTCTTGGTTTGAGGTTTTGTCCGTTGACCCCACAGATAGTGGGATGTGGCTTCAAATGCAGTGAGGCCAAACTGGGCTCACCATTTCAAGGAATGGGTTTCTTTCCACTCCCCCCAGTAGCAATATCAAACAGGCAATTTTTCTTATGTTCTCTTTCTGGGGACAGGCATAGTTCTAATTCACTGTGTCACTACAAACATAGCCCTTTGGGGTCCCAGCCTTATGCAGGAATGGGGAGAGAAGGCTGCAGGTCTCCTGGTACACTCCCCACCCTGGTCTAGCCATATTTAAGCTTTATCTCTGGTAGTTCAACCACTGCAGCTGTCAGGACAGTGGAAGATGCCCTCAGGGCTAGGGTCTCCCAAACCATTCTTCCTGGCCTCTTGGAATGCTTTACTTCCTGCTGGGTTAGCAATACCTTGAAAACAGTGTTATTATATTTATCTGGAAATTTGAGGTAGGAGGGCTGTTCTAGATTTCTAGCTCACCATAATGCGGAAAATAGAAATGCCAGCAACATATTTAACTAATTCCCTATTTTTCGATATTTAATTTGTCTCTACCATTTTGCAATGGTGGATAAGGTTATAATGAGCGTTCTTGTAGAGAAATCTTTGGAAATATCTCTGATTAATTCCTTAGCGTATTCATAGAAGTAGAATTGCTAGGTCAATGAGTATAGACGTTTTTAAGGATTTTGATAGATGGTGCCCAACTGTATTCCAGAAAGACTGAATGAGATTATACGCTCATGGCAGTGCTCACCTATTCATTTTAGGCCTCTAGAGAACATGACTGAAGTTTTCTGAGGCTTGTATATGGGGCAGATCATATGCCCTGGTTAATATTCAAGTCACAGATTTACTCAGTTTTCTGCTGAACGCTGGAGACCACCAGAAATCATCACTGACACAAATCCAAGTTCCCTTTTGGGCTTCAAAGGGAAAAAGCCTTGGGTGGGCTTGATAAAAATGCCTGGACTATGAGTCTGTGCATCTTCCTGATGTCAGGAAGCCAGGCTCAGCCAGGTGAGCAGAGTGGAGGAGTGTGGGTACTGGAACATGGTGCAGCAGGAAGGACCAGCCCTGGGCCTGCAGGTCTCCACCATCCCGATGTGTTCTGAGAAGGGCGTCTTCTGGATGCAGACTCGAGCAATGCTTCAAGAACCCGGGCTCTTTGGCTGTAACTTCGCTGAGCTTGATACTCTTAACAAGTGGTGAAACCTGTAAATGACCTGTCACCCCTTCTGTAGCAAAACAAACCCCTTTTCCAGCCTGCAGAGTTGGAGGATGAGACTCCAAGCATGTGGCTCTGGCCCTCCCAGAAGGCTTTGCCTCTGAAAACCATTTTATATCATTTTGAGTTTTGGAATTTTATTTTACAGAAATCAAATTCTGGCAATACTCAAGACCCCATCAACCTTAGCAAGAGTTTATGACAATAATTTTTTTTTTTTTTTTGTGAGGAGGACTAGCCCTGAGCTAACATCAGATGCCAATCCTCTCCTTTTTTCTTGAGGAAGACTGGCCCTGGGCTAACATCCGTGCCCATCTTCCTCTACTTTATATGGGACGCCACCACAGCATGGCTTGACAAGCGTTGCGTTGGTGCGCACCCGGGATCCAAACCTGCGAACCCCGGGCAGCTGCAGCAGAGCGCGCGCACTTAA
Source organism: Ceratotherium simum simum (assembly GCF_057802395.1). Classification (NCBI taxonomy): domain Eukaryota; kingdom Metazoa; phylum Chordata; class Mammalia; order Perissodactyla; family Rhinocerotidae; genus Ceratotherium; species Ceratotherium simum. The sequence goes on from NC_141900.1 coordinate 15,902,186, forward strand.
CCGCTTACGCCACCAGGCCGCCCCGTGACAATAATTTTTAAGGGCCTTAATCTGAGTGAATATATGTTACGCTTCCTAGGATATAGGCTTGTTTTACAGCTGGGGCTTTAGAACTTTGATGCAATGTAGTATATATATAAATGCACACTACTTGGTGTGCATTAAAATAGTCTATTTGGACCCTCAGCAACCTATTCTGAGAGACCCTTTTTGTTCTGTGTCTATGTATATGTGCATGGGTGCTTTGAAACTGCAAATATGTCCCTCTCCCAGGGGTTCAAGATGGGCACATTGGAGCAGTGAACACTAGGGCCAGAAATGGTGTCGTGTCAGCCAGGGCCTGACAGGAGGCAGAATTCAGCTTAGATGGTTCAAGGGACTTTAGCGAATGGAGTGTTTGCACAAGTGTGGAAGTGTTAAGGGAATCAACCAGAGACTAGTAGCAACAGCAAGAAGCTGTAACCACTGCTAGGCTCTAAGGGGCAAGGAGAGAAAGTGGGACAACCAGACCCGGTAAGAGCTGGTGTCCTAAGGAGGGGGTCTCCGGACAGGAGCTGTAGAGGTGAAGGGATATAAGCACAGCCAGAAACAACTGAAAGTGGGGACGGAGCAGGGCCTGATCTTTCTTTCCTCACCCCTTCTCCTGCTGGTGCCTCCCATTGGCCAGAAAGTTAGAGGCGAGGGAGCTTGGGTGCTTCCCTCCATTGGTCTATTGGGTCAGGCCCGCAGCGCGCAGGGAACTATACAGAATGGGTGAGGGGCCACCGGATGGTTAGGTCTCTGGAAGGTCTCAGTGTGAGCGTGTTACACAGATGGTTTTATTTCGTTAGTTGTCACCTAAATGGTGAAAAAGCAGTGGAGAAGAGGACAAGATGAGAAAGCTGTAGCTTATACTTGGGGGAGCTGGGTCATGAACCAAAGCTTTCTCTCCCCCCTTCCCCCCGTTATTTGAGCCTGGTTTACACTGAATTGTTTGTACAGGTCAATTAATGATGCTGATGTATGTATCCCAGTAACCTGAGCTACACCTGGCAGGGGTTACAACGTAGGGATTCTGTTTGGGAACAAGTGATCTTCAGGCCCCCTTGTAGGGCCTTGGGGCAGTGGACAGATGAGGAAGGGGGATTCATGGAGCCTCAGTGACTTACCCAGGGTGAGAGAACTTGTGCCTGAAACAGGACATACAATTACTTGTTTGTGTTCCTGAGAGATGGTTCACCACTGAGTGTTATATAAATTTGGTTTTAAATTAAAATAATTACTCCTTAGGAATAAGCTGAATGATTTGCCCACATCTGACAAATCAGAGCAATTCTGTGGTCATCAGAATGATCTGTGCAGACCCGCTGCAACAGAAGCCTGCTAGGGGATCCTCATGCTGCCAGGTTGAGGAGACCTGTTTTAGGGGTGCAGGGCTCCCCAGGTCTAGATCTGTATGGTGTGGCTCAGGGTTTCCCCAAGTGCGTTTTGTAGAACATCAGTCTCTCGAGATACTCCTTTGACAAAAAGCTTCTCTGGTCAAAAAAATTTGGGGCAGTACTACATTTTGTATCTCCCTCTTGGAAATTTAAAGTGCTCCTGGCATATTAAGGCCAGATGACGTCATCTAGTGTCCTGGATAATTTTAAGAGTGAGTTATCATTTAAATTTACATTTATTTAAGTTTATCTTTTGTCTTTCCAATTAGTCATGGAACCCTTCAGGTTTGGCTCTTAACACCCTGGAGAGTGCATCTGTCGAGTCCACGTTCAGAAAGAAAGTGCATTTTAGTTGCTCATGTACCTGCTTTGAGACCCAAGTACAGTACAGACATTTCTTTACTCTTCCCATTTCCTAATGGTTTGTAGCTTGACATTTCATAAGCAGCCTACCTGGGACGCGCAGCTCTGTCTCTGTCTCTCTCTCTTTCTTTTTCCTTTTCCCTCACGATTCCTTTGGCTCTTCCCCCAAGGTCCTGGATTCTTTGGGGAGAGGGGGAATTTGAGTTTCTGAGGTCCTGGGCATCTCTGGAAGAGAATTGGGTCCTTCACTTTCTTCAAAATGAAACTTCCTCTTGCTAATACTGGCCACTTTTCACAGCATAATTTAAGTATATTTTATGCTGACAAAGTCTGTCACGAGACTCCCAATAAGAGGTGAGGTGGGAAAAGAAAACGGAGAGAAGCAATGACAGGGAGAGAATACTCCTCCTTTGCTACAATTATGTTCAAAGGAGCAGTGACTGTTGTGGGTATTTGCAGATGCTCTGCACAGGGCTAAACGTGGGGTCTTGTTCACGCAGGTGCTGAGGGGGCATTTGGTTACAGATTGCTCGTTAGGTTTTGGAGGAGGCAGCAAAGATGGGGTCAGTGTTAATGATGTGATGTCACATAAACTACTGGGTTAAAGCCTTTTTCTTATTTTATGTAAAAAGCCATCGTAGGACATTTGACATAGAAATAGATTTGCTCTTATTTACAGCTGTGATTGTTCGATGTTAAAATCCCCTGCTTGCAATCCAAGTTACTTGGAACATTGGTTCTGAAATCCAAAACCAGATGCTGCTCCTCTGGTTTCAGTTGTTGTTTCCGCATGAAAGGACAGGAGCATCCATCAGGGGTTTTGAGCAAGCCAGCCATCACTTAGCATTTTCGGGGATGGCCAAGAAAAACTTCATTAATGTTCCTGTTTCATTTGTATGAAGTGGTTCAATATCACTGAGCCAGAAACTCACGTTTAATTCACATCTTGTGGACAAAAATGTGACTAATCAGAATGATTCCACTTCCTATGGAGTGGTTTGCAGAATCATCTTTTTATAAAAATCCAATTGTGATGACTTCATTAAAATGCAAATTAAAATGCAAACAACCAGAACCCAGTCAACCGTCCCGGACATTAACCATTTGGAAATTTTTCAGTCGTCTGCTTTAAGAGAATGGGGGTAATGCTAAGCAGAGATCAGCATTCAAGGTATATCCTGTGATCATTACAGCTTCAATCTGATAATCTTGATTTTTTTTTCTGCATCTACAACAAATGCCCAGGTTCTTTTATTTACCTGTAGGATTTGACATTAAGTTTGATTTTTAGAGCAGGCTTCCCAAACTTGAATGTGCAGATGAATTGCCTGGGGATGTTGTTAAACTGTAGATTCCAAATCAGTGGGTCTGAGAGAGGCCCAAGGTTCTGCCTTTCTAGCAAGCTGCCAGATGGGGCTGATACTGCTGGTGTGAGGACCCACTTTGACTGGCAAGGATTTAGAGAAGGAAATGTGAGTAGGATGAAAGGACTCCACCAAATAAAGAATCAGTTATATTTATTGCTTAATAAATTCATCATAATCAATAATTCTTGGAAGCTATGCAATAAGAAGATTTGAAGGTGTTTCTAGGTTACTTCTTTCAATTAACCTGGACATTATATTCATGGGACTACAGTATTCTTTCAATTTTCTGACAAATCAAATATTAGGTATTATAAATTATGGCCTTAATAGGTACACAGGAGCAGAAGGAATAGAACCAACATCGTAGAAAGCAAACTCATATCTGCATCTCTTTAAACAGAGGCAGAGAAATACTTCTACAGCATTGCGTATCATAAGGTGTGGAACCGCTGTATCTAGTGAACCTAAAGTGATTATCTCATGAGCCTGCATTTTGTGGACAGAAGTTTTATTCTAGAAGCACAGCTAGTTGTTTTTCCAAAAACACAGCCCCAGCTTTTATCTCTGTTGATTTCTATCTTGTGGCCTCTGCTGTACACCAGGGACCCTGCATGGCATTTGGTTTCCCGTGGCCATGAAATAAGACTTAGAGGAAGCTAGTTGTTTGCAGGAGTTGTTTGCTTTCACTGTGCTCAGGATTTACTAGGTGCTAAGGTCAAAATTTTGAATGAAACTACCATTTTACTGGGACAGAAGTAAGTCATCCCATTTTTAGTTTTCTGTTCTGGAAGTTTGCCTTAATGTCTCTAAGGAGCTTTGGTGTGGGATGTAGCGTCCTTTTTTTTCTTCTCCGTTTTTTCAGAATTGTTTTGGCTATTCTGTGTCTTCTACATTTCTATATAAACTTTAGAATTAGCTTATTAGTTTCTTCAAAAAAACCAGCTAGGATTTTGGTTGTGATAATCTTGAATTCTCATTGGAAGAAAACTGACATCTTAGCAGTGTTGATAAAACGATGTTGTGCAAACTCCTGTGATAAAGGTCCTAAACCTTTTAAAAGGAAAAACAGCTTCTGCCCTTTGAGATGCCTTCAATTGAAGGCTGAAAACATCCTACTAAACACTTTTTAATGATAGTTATCCTTTGCCAACTGTAGGGCTCATGTTCCTGAAAAGTGTCGTCGTTGGCAAAACCCCATTGTTGTGGGATTAGTGTGCTTAGACATGCTCACTGTGCAGATTGTTTCTGGTGGGATGATACAGGGTGATACAACGTGGTCCTTTTTCAGAAGTGTGTTGGATGGTTGTAATTCATTATTTCTCACAGTTGAGAGGTAACCAGGTAGTGGGAGATTTTGAGCAAGGAATTTTGAGACACCAGTTCTATTCCAGGATGCCATGTGGGGAGGGTTTCCCTCCCATGGGATGGAAGGCCCCTGGGGCTAGCAGCAGTGGAGGGTGGTGGGGACCTTTTACATCCAGGCCTGAAGAGGAAGAGGAGAGAACTGTTATCAAAACTCACAGAAAGGAGATGTAATTGTTGGAAAGACCACCTGAAAGGGATTGGGGCCACTGCAGTGGTGGCTGGCAGGGAGGGAGCCAGGGAACCAGTGCCCCCGCCCTCTCGCTTCTCTTGCCCTTCATCTCCTGCTGGTGCTTCCCGTTGGTTGAATCCAGCCAGAAGCCAGAGGGCCAGGCAGGGTGCTGCCCTTAGTGGTCTACTTCCCAGAGTGTTGAGCAGGGTGAGAAGGGTGGAGTGGAGTGTGGATCTGGAGGGGTAAATGCCGAGTATGTACCACAGACACATCTGCAAGTATTTACAGATGATATGAACCGCTAGTGAAAGGCTGTTCCAGAAGCACCTGTCGCTTGTACAAGTATTGTATGAATATCACTCAGGGTCTCCAGAAAACAATTGTGTTCTTCTTACCCATTCTGTCATGCAGTAATTCACAGTAACCATACTGTGCTTCTTAAAACATCCTCCTTAATTATTCCCAAATAGCAGACAAGAGTCTGGTGATACAGCCCAAAACAGCATACTGTTAATACAATATTTCTTTAAAGTCTCGATTTCATTTTAAAAATTCATACAAAGTTTGCATTTAACTTTGTAAAATATCCATGTTAACCATAGGAACATGGTGATTTCAGCCTGAGAAGCCCAAATGAAATCGGAAGGGTAGGCCTCCTACAAAACCACGTTTCACAGTTTCTCTTCTTTAGTAATTCACTCCGTGCAGATCAGACTTTAAAAATAGCCGTAGAAAACTAAAAATCAAGGCATAAATCAAAATACAGAAATATATGCGAAAATAATTAGTGCTGCACGATTTACTTGTTTCTTCATTTATTTGTTTGTTTGTAGTGGTTGCATGTTCTGCAGGTGAGAAGTATTCTCAGCTCTGAGTGCCTGGGAGCAGGAGGCTGGGTGCTCGGACACCGGGGCTGGAAGGAGCAACCTCTTTCTCGCCGGAGTCTCTCCAGCACCTTATGTTGCCCCTCTGTCCCAGTGCTCTTTAAAGAAAGGTTGTGCAGGCACTCAGAGTCCCTTCTTGAGCGCGGATCTTTAGAAAGCAACCACAGGAACACACTGAACTGAAAAATACTGTGTCCAGCGCTATATGAGGACTCATTTCCAGAGGAAGTACCATTTGGTTTTCAGTCTATTAGTGATCTCTCTTTTTTTTTTTTTGACTTCCATTCAAACCTGCAATTTGTATAAAATTTGTTTTTTTGTCAGGTTATTGTTACTTTGAGATCAATAAACATTAAAGATAGAAACCACCAGTGACATCGCCTTTTGGCCGCACGTCCTGTTGGATCCATCTGAAATCCTTGGTAGTGGTGAGCCCTGGCATTTGGAGTATGTTGCACGGCTTTTGGGAACCATTTAAGAATTTCTGGAATTTTGGTGGTACTCCAGTCTGAGATTATGCAGAATATTTTTTCAAAAATTCTCTAAGTACCCTATAGCCCCCTAGAGCCTTTCTCCTTTTCTTTATTTGCAATGTGTTTATGAGGCAGGAAGGGTCAAGTTACCAAAAGGCATCATTTAATAAAAAATAGAGGAAAGTTTGCTTGAAGAGGGCCAGTGGCCTTCTTGATGTCAATCAGCGGCCCCAGGCAGGATTGCAGTAGGGACTTTGGTGTGGGGATTCTGGTCACCTTATCCTTTCCAGCACAATATGCTGCATTGTTAAATGACTTTTAGTCTTGGAAATAAAACCTGAATAGGGAAAAAGCAAGCTTCTCTTGTTATCAGGCCAGATTCTACCTTTAATCCCCAGACCTGGATCTCCCTGATTCAGGACAGATGCATTAGCCGTATGGCAGCATTTGGTCTTCTGGTTTAAACGAGGGTCACTTGGAAGGATTCTATTCCTGCTGCTCCAAAACTCTCCTCAGATGCTTCAGGTAATGTGAAGGAGTCACCAATAAAAATAATTTCTAGGAACCTAGGCAGCTACTCTAGGCTTTCTTGGTTGCACTGACAATGCTACCAACGGTGTGTGTTTCTTGGAGCTAGAGAATTGCTCAAGAGACATTTATTGAGCTGCAGATAGAGAATTGCTGGCAAACCATGCTCCAAATAAAGATGGTTCCATAGTCTTTACAGAGTCCCATTAGCCTTAAAAGATCTGTCTGTATCATAGAATGTTGAAGATGTGACCTCAGCAATACACTAAACTTTCCTCAGAGTCTCATCCATTGGATGAACGAATTGGATTGCATAAAAGCTAGACTCCCTGCCAGCTCCTTCATAATGCAGTTTAAGATGAAGATATTAAATCAAGGAGAAGAAAAAGAATTAGCCCTCTCTAAGCACTTTTCAGAGTCAGGCATCAAATTAGGCACTTTTGCTTGTGTTCTCATTCAGTCTTCCCAGAATTGGTATTCTCCCCATTCTAAAGATGAGGAAACTGAGGCTCAGTGAAGTTAAAAATCTTGCAGAGGTTATCCAGGTTTCATAGATGATCAAGTGGGATGCAGTTTTGTTTGATTTTCACACTTATTTTCTTTGTTCTGTGCCCATGATGTTTCTTAGCATTCAGAGCAGTGGTTCTTCATCTCATGGAAACCTTGAACCCCTCTTAATAAAAAGAACATAATTTCAGGTCATTCATGGACACCTTGGTATCTTTCCATGGACCCCGGATAGAGAGCTCCTCGACTAGAGACAAGGGAGATCAACAGCCAGTCTTCATAGTATTGACTTTGTGGGTCTCAGTTGGGGAGACTGTGTTGCTGTGATTGTTCCTGCAGATGTGTGTTCATCAAAGAAAGGGAAAGTTACCTCTAGGGAGAATCAGAGGGTCCCAAGATGGATGCGTGCCTCAGGGGTCATCCACAAGCCCTACTGTCAAGTATGTAAAGATTGTTTAGTATTGTGTGTTAGGACATCAATAATTCTAACAGCTAAAATTCTTGAGCACTTATTGCTAGGCATTGAAATAAAAGTTTTATGCGTATTTTATCGTTTAATTTTCAAATCCATACTATGAGTTAGATACTAGTATTATCCCTAATTTATAGATGAGTAAACTACCATAGAAAGATGAAGAGCCTTGCCCAGGGCAGACTCTGAGGGGCGAGGCTGGGATGTGAACCTGCATTGTTCCAACTCTGCTCCCTCTTTTGTCCCTCTGAGGCGCTGCTCCATGTCGCTTCCTTCCTACCTACAGGGAACGTTTGCCATGTTAGCTCTCTGTTTTCTTTTAAAACTTCTCCAAAACCAGAAAATTCACGTGTTCGTAGATCTTTTACCTGAACTAATTAATCAAGAATTACCTCCCTCCCACAATCTGAATTTCTCTTGCTCTTAAATTTGATTGTTTTTCTCTGGAGAAGTCTAGTATGAAAAAGGAGACTCTCCTTATGAAAGATCAGGGGATTTTGGATTCATTTATAATTCTGCACCTGTTATTGTAGGGAAGATCAGAGAAGTCCATAAGATGTAGAGAGAAGAAATTGTCCCCCAAATTGTGCTCTAGTGAATGGTAACCTTATAAGATGTTAATGGTTTCAAGTGAGCAAATATGTATAGGAAACACAGGGTTCAATAATGTCACACACGTTTCTTTATGGCAGGACTTCTTGGAACCTTTAATATGCTTGTAGTGATCGGGAAAATTATGAAAGACTTATGAATTACGTTGGGGTGCAGTTGACTGTTGTCCAATGTATTTTTCATCTCTATGTAAATTCGTCTCCACATTCCTTATTGCCTATATAGGTGGGTACTCTGAATTCTTCTTGGAACTGGTCGTAACATCTTACCAGTTCTCTCATTAATTAATGAGTTAAAAAAAATAATCTTTAACACGTTCATTTTCTATTTGTATGGACATTATGACTTTTCCTTTTTTATCCTTTAACAATATTCTGTGATACTTTGAATATAGTATTTTGATATTGGTATTTTTCCAGGAGATTTGACTCTGGAATTTTTTTGTTTTTCGTATAGAGATTTCTGAGATTATTTCCCATGGAACACACTTTGGGAAACACTGCTTCAGAAAGAACATGGTAAATCAAAAGAGTAGCTGAAAACCAAATCCCAGCCTTATATAAACTTCTAACATCCCTGCAAAGTAGAAAGGGGGCAAGCATTCTTATTCTGATGGTGTTCCTGATTCACGTGGTACAAAGCAGATAAGCTATATCCCGAATTCCTACAAACAGACAGTGCTCAGTCCTACCCATTACCAAAGATTTTAGTCCAGGCCCTCAACACACTGTCTTACTGTTTTTTCCAGCCGTACCTGAGTTTGCCCATCTCAACCTTTCATTTCACCTCTTGAAATACAGGAGAAATGTTGTTGATGAAGATAGAACAAAACTTCCAAAGTCTTTCCTATGATTTCTAATTAGTTAGTGAATCATGTAAACTGTGTTGCCAGAATGAGAGGGAGGTTGGAAGCGTTTGCTGAAAATATATTTTGGGATGCAAAGATTATGGACTGTAAGGAGCACATGAAGGTGAGTGGTGGCAAGAGCCAGACCTGTGGTGCCGTTGGGTCAGAACAGGTGTAATGAGAGAGGACCTGGACCTGGACACCTGGGGCAGTAATGGGGAAAGCCATGGTGAGTCCAGCTCTGCATTATGCTCCCTGGGAATTTGTCACTTGTCCTCATGCAATGATCTTGTCTTGATGTCTGTGGAATCAAGTGAGGTGGTTTTGTTTTGTTTTTGCAGCACCACTCCCTGCTGCTCCTGTGAGTCACTCTTTGTAGCCTGATCTTACAAGGAAGTCTTGTCCTCCCAGGCCTCTTGCTAGTTAGAGGCCAACTGGAAGGTTTTTCTCCAAGTGAGGGTAGAATGGGGAGAATGCATATTTTGTATGGCCTGCGCCCCTCACCCAGGGTATTTGAATTAATATAATAATGTATTTTGGATGGAGATGGTGTCAGATGGCTTCTGTTTAACAATTAAAGTATGGATCACACAGTTATTATATTAGCAGTTCTGACAATGTGATACAGACAGTGGGAGTGGAATATAGAAAGGGAAAAATGACTTAGCTGTCAAGGGAAGAGCGTATGGCTACCACGTCCTGTTCTTTCCCTGCTGCTGTCTTTAGGGCATTATAACCCCAGGTTATAAGCTGACTCTGGAATCAAGCTACCTGCTTTGCATCCCAGCTCAGTTACATACCAGCTCTATGACTATGGTCAATTACTTATCCTCTCCAATTTTCAGTGTTCTCATCAGTAAAATGAGGATAATCATTGTAACTTAACTCACAAGATTCTTGGGAGGATTAAATTCATTTTTAGATACAATGCATTTAGAACTGGGCTTGATATATTTTAAATTTCCATAGGTAATAGCTAATGAATTAGGGAATTATGAAGTTATTAAGGTGGGGCATTTTTCACAAGAGGAAGAAAAGCAAGAATATGTTCTTTCTTTTCTGGAGCACTCACCTTTTCATCTGTTTCATACCCATCAGCCCTAACAGTTCCCTCTTGTCTTAGGCAATTGACAGTCTCGATTGAAATCCTGGGTTGGGTTTTGTGGACTTTTTGTTCTACCCAAGTCAACATCTTCCTTCATACTTTTGCTGCGGGTCAGTGTTTTCAAATTGCTGATTCATTTTCTGCTGTTACAGTGAGTAACTGAGGTGGCAAAGTCTGCCTGAGGAGTCTGTATAAAGGAGGCGGGAACGGAACGGCTCCCTGGTGAACTGCCTGAAATGTGGAGCCCTCCCTGGCTTCCATGGCCACATGTCTTTGAAGCAGTTCTCTACAGGTAGACTGCCATCAGTTCTCAGACATGTTTTCTCTCAAACATCGGGCCGGCGGTAAATGGAGGAATATCTGCCCCTAGTTGAGGAGCATGAGGATTAATTTAAATGACCTATTGAGGTTGGAGGATCACTATATTAGCTTGTGCAGTATTGGCATGAGACAGTGTTCTATCCTTGAAGGGGGCCACTGGACAAGGAAAAGCTGGTCCCTCTCAGAGCCTCAGGGGATCACTTGAAGGCTTTAGCAGACTTCCACATTAAGGAATTTTGGTGTAAATGCTGTATTCTGGGTTGGATATTGGAGGTATCAGGTTTCATAGAAAAGTATTCTGAGACCAGGTGACCTAACCCAGAGGGAGAGAGCGGGCACCCAACTCCCTGGAGAAGAGGAAGGCGTTGGATGCCAGGACTCGCAATCCATTCATCTTCGCTACATTGATAGCCCTCAAGCCATCTTTTCCCACCAAGATTTATTTATTTATTTTAAATCAGAGGACTAAGATGTCCTCAACTTTAAAGATTGGGGAGGATAGGCGAGAGCAGACTTTTGGAGCCTGATACCTCACCAGGTAGACACATGATTGAAAGCAGCTTTGGCCGGTGTTTACTGTATCTGCATTTTGGGCCCCTTCTCACTTACCTCCGTTTCCCTTCCAGGCTCCTGGACTTTCTTTCCTCCATTGCTTTCTAATTCCCAGTTGCCTCCATGCCGCTCAGGATAAACCTGCTCGTGTCTGAGGCTTGTACTTTCTCTCTACTGTATTCTCAACCTTTTTAAGTCTGAAGGCCACTCAGATGGCACAGAAGGCTGTGAACATTCCCTCTTGAATCCATTGTGCTTATTTCTCCAAAAGTGTTTCCCAGCATTGGCAGGAAGAGTCACGTTAGCCTCTGAGAGGTTTTGATGACGTGATGGCTAATGTACTGTCGAAATCTGCCAGAGCAAGGAGTGGATATCATATGACGCAGAAATAAATCTACAGAGGACAGATGGAGGGCAAAGTGCAGGACCCTGATGGCACATAAACCACACCAAAGGATGATTCATCTTGTTCCTGTCGAATTAGGGCACATTAAAACCACTTCTCTAAGTCCTGAAACTCACCCAGAAAGAGATCAAAGGACTAGTATCCTAAGTTTAGGAAACAGTGCAGTGCTTGCCCAGTAGGACGTTTCAAGACAAGCAGCTGCCCTGCGCTTGCGTGTACCCGGTGGCCTCCCTCCAGACCTAGGTTGTGGAACTTGCACAGTGTCAGGGTGAGCACTTGATAAATGCTTTGAATTTGCAGGGGGGTATATGGCAGATGAATGGATGAATCATGTGAACATGGGCAGGGGTGGAAACTAACCCCCATGTCCTGTTTAGAAGAGGCCATGGTCATCCCATGTAGTTGATCCTGGATTCAGTGGATAATGTATATATAGTTTTATGTGCTCTTCTTTCTTTATAAAGATAGAAAGTGTGAAGAGAGCGGTGCCTCTTGTTCAGAGAAGACTTATTAAATTGTGCGGTTCTCTCCTTGACTTTTAGTCTGCTATAAGGAAGCACGAATCACCCCAAGTTGGAAATTTGTCTAGTCTGAGCCCTCATCCAATGCATGAATCTCTCTAAGGCATCCCAGTGGCCAATCCTGCTGAATTCTTTTAAGCATCACCTTTGTCCCAGTATCAAGCCATACATAAAAACATGTCTCTGACAGCCCCACGGCCTTCATCGTGAATTACTTTGTAGTCTGCATCCTTTCCTCTTATCCATTTCCCCACTTCTGATGGTAGGACTAGTTTACTTGCTTGGGGTCACACCTCACCATAGGTTGCCCTTGCTTTGATCCTTCTCCCTAACAGAAGTTGTTTCCTTGTGAAATGGAAGATTATGAATTTTTTCTTCGACTTAAAATGCCAACCACTTTTTTTGAAAGCCGCCAACATAGTATTCCATTTCTAATTTAAATATATTAAGAGGGGGCCGTTATTCTCTTAATACCACAATAGTCAGTATTTAATTTGCACTGGACTATGAAGATTTGAAACTTGATCAGAATTTTGGCTTTACGGTATGGGGACACTACCCACATCAGAAAGTTCTAAATTTGTAGGGGCCTTACTTGGGCACTTTATACATGAGCAATTCTTCTAGAAAAGAATGTGAGATTGACATCATTGGAGCAGCCCTTACAACCCAGGCTGAGGAACTAATTGCATTAGGAGACACTGAAAGAGGATTTATTCGTTGAGAAATTCCAAGTTCCCATATGCCTGCTTTTCCTTTCCATTTAATTTTTCATTTGGCTATGTCATGATGTCTTTTAGGATCAATCAGAACTTCTGAACTTGGGGCTGAAGGTGAGAGAATGAGCGCACAGCTAGCCCTAGAGGAATATTTCAGAATCTCATTGAAAGGAAAGGCAATTTGAAAAAACTGATTCAATTTAGAATCGAATATTATTTTGCATTTGAAAAACAACAGCAACAAAAGTAACAACAAGAATCCTATTATTTCAAAATAGTAAAGTGTCAGTATAGATGAAATTATCTTTGAAGTAAAAGACCTAAGTCCTAAACCAAAATGCATGAGGCACAGAATTTTCTTCCTTTTACCTGTAGGTGGAAGATGTGTCATGTTGTCAAAATCTGAATATCAGATGCATGACTATATAGTAATCCTCCTGTAATATCAATGATGCCAAACTGTTCAGGCTTCATCGGTATTTTCAGCATAGCCAGTGGAGAGATGAATGAGGGAGGCCACCTAAATTATGAACTCTCTGTGACATAAAACAAGGTAAAAGATATATTTTTAATGATCTCAATTCTAGGTTTCAGTGTCTTTGGTGCCCTAAGATATTTTCTGTGTAGCAGATCAATCTCATCACCTATATTGAGGCTGTTGGAGAAAAATCACAGAACTGCTTAAATGTGGGCAACTCCACGTTCGTGGTTTCTGCCTCAGCTGGGCCTTCAGTTCCATCCAGAAGTCCTGGTGTGTGTTTCTGGTTCTTGCCTTTTCCCATCCCACGTCTGCACTGTTTCCCTCTCCCCAGAGTCATTAACACAACCTAGCCCCCTGGTTCGCGGCAGGTGACCTGCTCAGCCTCCACGGCAAATAACTGAGGTCATCCTTTGCCTCTTTTCTGTTGCTCGTCCTTTTCATCTCATAAGCCACTTCTTAAGGATTTGTTTCATCTGTTCCTTAGCTCAGGCGTGTCATTTATTGCCTGGAATATTTAAATAGCCCCTTAACTGTTCTCCTTCTTCGAGTCTTTCTCTCTTCTAATCTGTGCTTAACAGTGTCACCAAGGAGTGCAAATCTAATCATGTGGCTGCCTCCCGGGAAACACTTCATTGGCTCTCCATGGTCCATACGAGAAAATTAAAGCCTTTAGTCTTGCACAGTAAGCCTTACTGTAATCTACCCTCTGCCTATCACGCCAGCCTTGTCTACCCCCGTTCCACATCTTGCACCTCGTGCTTCAGCACTGTCACACTGTCACAGTCCCTAGATTGCAGCTTGCTTTTCTGCAGCCCCTAGCACAGTGCTTGCCATGCAGTCTTTGTAAGTCAATATAAGTTGGAGATAGAAATGAATACTTTTTTCTCTGTCTGTGTTATGAGAGGTTCGGGGATTCGATCGGAGACGTAAAGGACACTTTCCGCTCCAAACAAATGGACTGAAGGTATATTTTATTATATAGAGGATAGTAAAGGTGACAGACTGCAAACAGATCCAAATAGGTCAAATATTAAGAGGGAAAAAACATCAGCCCGACTGGAAAGGGAAAATACCCACATCGGCTGAAGAGAAATGACACAAATCAACCAGAAAGAGAAACACCAGGTTAACCGAAAAGAGAACACACCAAATCAATTACTTCATATCAAATCAATTACTTCACATCAAATCAGTTACTCACAACATCCACGCCCCACTGCTGGGAGAGCTCTGTCAATCGACGCGGCTGGGCAAGGATCACACGTCCTGGGCAAGGCGTCCCTTCCACAGGTGGAACTCTCCCCGGGGCTCAGTTTCCAGCAGTTTTTATACCATCAGTAATTTTCAGAGTAAGCAATTACAGAGTTTGCAGAGCAAGCATTTAGTGTTCCCATGCATAAAATGGTTATCAGTGGCGTACGTGCACTGAGCCCCCTGGCTAACGTCCCAGCCCAGTAGTTGCGTACGTGCATTGTTCTCTTTGGTTATCGTCTCAGCCCGGCACAGATGGCCAGTCCATTCCGGGCTACGACGCTCCAAGAGCCTTGAAATGTTACAACTTGCAACTCTCTCCGTGGGAGAAAGGCCAGTTCCCGGGAAAAGGCCAGTTCCCACCACACAGAAAGCAGCTTTTATATTTCTTTTTGTGCTGGTGGCTGTAGGTCAATGGAGCGGCCAAACATGGCTGTACTCATGTCAAGACATATTCGGCCGTGGCCGTCTCCATTAACCATAAGACACCATATGTACAGACAATGAACTTCGTACACAAGTACATAAGGCACATCCAAGAATCCAAAATCCAATGACTACAATAATTATAAAACTATCTCACAATAAAGGACCCAAACCCCAAGGTAACCAATCAAATAACCCCTTATAATATGAAATGTTATTAACTTGATCTTGCAAATCATGTACAGCATTAAAGATAACATTAGATAAGGTAACACTTAGGCCTAACAAACTAGCTTGTAGAAGTCCAGATCAGCCCCCATCACGGAGGGTAGCAGAAGGCAGGGTAATAGAGAAATTATCTGATATTGCGAAGTTGCTTGCTGTTTCTGAGACCAAATTTCTCGGCCATTCATAGTCCAGGTTATAGGTCCCACTGGTGTAGAGCAGTTGGTCCAGCAGTGCAGGGTCAAAGGTTGTCCTACGGAGACATTAGTTGGCATGTAGGTCTGCAGCAGACATGGAAGTGCAGCACAGCATAGCAAACACAGCAGGAATATCTATTCACGCAAAGAAACAGAATTTTTAGGAACATGATATAATTGTTCATTTCCTGGATACATTACTATGAGCGTTGCAGTGGGCCCTTGGGCCACTACTTCTGCGGCACGTGGAGCCGCATTGGGTGGATGTGTCACCCACACCTTTGCTCCAGGTTTCCATCCATCTGTAGACCCAAATCCTTGCATTACTCTTTTAGTTAATTCACTTGGAGGTTGTCCTTGTGACACATTTGGAGTCAGGAGGGGAAGCACCAATAATTGTCCCACTCGTTCCCCAGACTCTACAGTTAGTACTGTGTCACTACCATTATATAATATAAATTTTATTTCTCCTTGGTAATCTGGATCAATAACTCCTCCTAGTACATCAATACCTTTTGCTGCCAGTCCAGAGCGTCCTTTTAACAAATCAAAGGTATTTTTGGGAAACTGTACCCCTATCCCAGTAGGGACTATAGACTGCTTCTTAGGGGGCAATTGAATAGAATGAACAGTAGATAAATCTAATCCAGCCGCTTCGGCCGTGGCACGAAAAGGCGGTTTAGCAGACTGAGTCAGGGGCCAATAGGTTAAGGTCATAAACTCATGGGTGGCGGTTGCCACTTCTGTAATCTTTGCTGGTAACAACCTTGACAGAGGAGTCTCATTAGGGCCTAGTGGCCTGTTATTTAACACATTTAGAGCAGTACTTAGAGGGTTGTGCCACCCCTTTAATGAGCCATGACCAAGTTTCCTCAATTGTTGTTTAAGCAATCCATTCATTCGTTCTATGAGGCCTGCAGCTTGGGGGTAATAAAGTATATGATAAATCCATTCTATATAATTTTCCTTGGTATAAGTTTGAATCAACTTACCTGTAAAGTGGGAACCATTGTCACTCTGAATTTGCCTTGGTGTTCCATAATATAACTTAACTGTATCTAATAATTTTATGGCACTCTGTTGAGTGGCCACTTTAGCTGGTATAGCCAATAAATAACCAGAATATGTATCAACAGCAGTGCAGGCATAAGTATATCCACAAGAATTTGGCAATGGTCCAATAAAATCTATTTGCCAGGTATGGGCGGGAAATAATCCCTTTTGGATATGACCTTGGTAGGGGTGTGGAACTCCCCGTTTATTTAACTGTTGGCATAACTGACATTGTTGTACTGCAGTGGCAATATCATCATGGGTGACAAGGGTTCCCCTTTGTTGTGCCCACCTGTATGAAGTTTGTTCTCCCAAGTGTCCACTCTTTTCGTGGACCCATTGTGCTAAGCCTGGGTTGTGCGTTGCATGAATCTGCACCAGCTGATCAGCATGAGAATTATGCTTTCGTTCTGCAGAAATTAAAGAACTGTGAGCATCAACATGAAATACAGTAACAATCGTGTTTTGACACCATAACCATATGTCTTCCCATAATTTCTTTCCCCATATTTCTTTATCATTAATTTTCCAATCATGTTTTTTCCATTGTGGCATCCACATTGCCAAACCTTGTGCCACTGCCCATGAATCAGTATATATATGACATTGTTGCCCCTGTTCTTGTTGAAGTGCCTGATACACCGCATAAAGTTCAGCATATTGGCTACTCATATTATCTCCGGTGGTGACAATTGTTTGTTGGGTGGATGGGTTATAGGCAACTGCTTTCCATTTCCGTGAGCCCGATATCATTTTGGCAGAACCATCTGTAAACCAGGTATGTTTTTGTTGTTCTTCAGTCAATTGATCATATGAGACACCCCATTTAACAGGAGATTCTGTTATATCAGTCTTGGGTGACACAGTTGGCTCACTGCTATATTGAGACACTTGTTCATGCAATAGAGACAACCCCTTTGGGCCAGGTTTGGCCCGGTCTTGAATATACCATTTCCATTTGATGATATTAAATTCTTGTGCATGTCCAATTTTATGAGTAACAGGCGTGCTATGAATCTATTGTATGATGGGTATTTGGGGTTGCATAATTACCTCATGTCCCAGGGTAAGGCTTTCTGAGTCTATTAGAGCCCAATAGCAGGCTAACAACTGTTTTTCAAAAGGACTATATCTTTCACTGGAACAGGGAAGCTTGCGACTCCAAAATCCCAGAGGATAACGTCGGGCACCTTGTTTTTGCCATAAACTCCAGCTGGCATACTGATCAATGACATCTACCTGTAACTCAATGGGTCCCGGTTTAATTGGCCATAGATCTAAAGCAGTCTGAATAGCATGCTTGGCTGCTTCAAAAGCTTCTTTTTGTTTCATTCCCCATTCAAATTCATATTTTTTTCTGGTAACTTTATATAAAGGTGCAAGGAGCCGACTTAAATGTGGAATATGTGCCCTCCAAAATCCAAATAATCCAATAAATTTTTGTGCTTCCTTTTTGTTGCGGGGTGCTGCAAAATCTAATATCTTTTGTCTAGCTTTAGGTAAAATTTCTTGTTTTCCATTATTCCAAAGTATTCCCAAAAATTTAACGCTTGAACGTGGGCCCTGAATTTTAGCTGGATTAGTTTTCCATCCATCCTCCTCAAGTGTGTCCATTACTTTTTCTAACTGTTGTTGTACTTTTTCTTCTTCATTTCCTTGGATCATAATATCATCTATATAATGTACTATTTGGACATCATCAGAAGCAGGTACCTTTGCCAAGGTTTCAGCAACCTGTCGATGGCAGATAGTGGGACTATGCACATATCCCTGAGGAAGTCTAGTAAAGGTATATTGTTGTCCCAGCCACGTGAAAGCAAACTGTTCTTGGACACTTTTAGGTATAGGTATGGTAAAAAAGGCATTAGCCAAGTCTATGACTGCATACCAAGTGCCTGGATAACATTGCACTTTTTCTATAAGAGTAATCAAATCAGGACGGCTGCTTGAATAGCCGGAGTCACTTTGTTTAGCTCTCTATAATCTACAGTCATTCTCCATGTCCCATCACCTTTTTTAACAGGCCAGATAGGATTATTCCAGGCTGTAGTTACTCTGCGAAGGACTTTTACAGCCAAATAATCTTCTATGGTCTCAGATATTTCTTGTTGTCCTCCAGGGATGCGATACTGTCTTTGATTGATCACTTGCGTGGCAGGTGGAATTTCTACTTCATGATGCAAACATCCCACAATTACAGCATTAATATGAAAAGACAAAGCTCTAATAGCAAATTGGTATTGTCCATCAGCCAAATTTAATGTCAATCCTTTTAGAATATCAATCCCAATTATATATTCTGGTATTGGCACAATCATAACTAGATATGTGCACCGGGGTAGTTGCCCAATTTGCATAGAAAGATTAGTGGTAACTGCCTGGATTTCTTTTCCTCCCAATCCAGTTATCAGAATTGATGTACCTTGAAACTTAGTTGGATTCCCATAGATAAGGGTGGCCTCTGCCCCTGTATCTACAAGTGCCTTCACACTAGTTGTAGATCCATTCTTCCAAAATATTTTAATTGGTACATGTGGTCTAATATCTTTTCTTATAGTGGCACTAATCGATACAGAGGTTTGGCCTTCCCCTCAATCACATAAGTCAGCAAGAAGAGGATCCAAGGGAGGAGGTGGTGCACTAGGTGCAGTAGGCACTGGGTTGGAAGCATTCTCTATACTGTCCCTTCTGTTCACTTGTTTTACATTCAGCCCTTTTTCTTTATATAGTTTCCATAATTCTCTAGTGTCAACTCCATCAATCTGGTCTTTAGGTACTCCTGCCTGGAGTAGGGCCAAAAACATATCACCTCGAGTTATTTTATCCTTTTTAAAGAATGTTTCTCTTTTTTCTCTTCTTGGAGAGTTTTCAGTTGTCTGCCAGTCTCCCAAGTCTGCTAGCTGCATAATCTTATCTGCAAGTGTTGATATAGGGCTTTCAGTTTCATTCATGAGAAGGGTTGTAATTATTTGTTTGTATGCCGGAGGTGCAGTTTTTATCAACTTGTTTCGCACCTGGACACTTAAAGTCATTTCATTTAAAGCTTCACCACACCCCAGAAACACAGCCCGTTTCATGGTTTCTTCTCTCATCTTTTGGACACAATCTTTTAAAGTATACCATGGTCTATTAGTGTCTGGCCACATATCATCCGTGGGGTATTTATCTTGAGCTCCTTTTACTGCAAGAGCCAATAAAGTTGTACCATCAGTGTCTTGTCCACGATCATTTGGGGGGTGAGCATTCATGCTCCAGTCTCTGAAAACTCCCCGTATTACTGGATCATTGGACAAAATTACAAATTTAAAAGCATCTCCTGCATCCAGATTAATTCCTGTAGCGCCCATATCATATAGGCGAACAAGCCAGGTTATAATGGCTTCTCCAGGCTTTTGTGTAGCCCGGGCTAAAATATCAGAAATTTCTTGTTGGTTAAAATCCTCGATCACATCTTTCCTTACAGAATGATTACCATCCATTTCCATCCGCCGACGGCGAAGAGGACGTGCCTCTGTGCGTTTGGGCGGTTTTTCGTCTTCCTCATAATCAGTTTCAGAATCATCATCCCAGATATCACCATCCCATGTGTCCGGGTCCCACTTAGGACCGGCCGATGCTATGGCCATATGAACTTTTCGTTCATTTACCTTTCCTCTCCTCTTTCTATATTTATATTTGGCAACTCTTACAGCAGCCTTTTCTGCTATAGCTTGGTAGTTACGAGCCTGATCTCCCAGTGCATGATATTGACATTGAATCATAGCCAAGCGAGACTGCAAATCTAAATTTTCTTTTTCCAAGAGTGCCTTCTCTTTCTGTATCTTATCCCTATCTTCTATAGCCCGGTGATAAGCAGTCAACAAACACCAACCTCGCCGTGCCAAAAAAGAAACATCATCTTTCGCTGTCCTTACCACCGTCTGCAAAGCTTTGGTCACATCCAACGGTTCAAATCGTCGCAGACGAGCATCCCAAGCTTCACATAACCCTGACCTACGAGGCCACTCCCCAGCCAGAGTGCAAAAGGGAGGGTCCTCCCATCCTGGAATTTCTTCCACCTTGGCTTCAGTTACCTTTCGTTTGAATAGGAAAGGCATCTCCTTAATCGAATCCTGCTCACAGCGCCAATTATGTTATGAGAGGTTCGGGGATTCGATCGGAGACGTAAAAGACACTTTCCACTCCAAACAAATGGACTGAAGGTATATTTTATTATATAGAGGATAGTAAAGGCGACAGTCTGCAAACAGATCAAATAGGTCAAATATTAAGAGGGAAAAAACATCAGCCCGACTGGAAAGGGAAAACACCCACATCGGCTGAAGAGAAATGACACAAATCAACCGGAAAGAGAAACACCAGGTTGACCGAAACGAGAACACACCAAATCAATTACTTCATATCAAATCAATTACTTCACATCAAATTGGTTACTCACAACATCCACGCCCCACTGCCGGGAGAGCCCTGTCAATTGACGCGGCTGGGCAAGGATCACACGTCCTGGGCAAGGCGTCCCTTCCACAGGTGGAACTCTCCCCGGGGCTCAGTTTCCAGCAGTTTTTATACCATCAGTAATTTTCAGAGTAAACAATTACAGAGTTTGCAGAGCAAGCATTTAGTGTTCCCATGCATAAAATGGTTATCAGTGGCGTACGTGCACTGAGCCCCCTGGCTAACGTCCCAGCCCAGTAGTTGCGTACGTGCATTGTTCTCTTTGGTTATCGTCTCAGCCCGGCACAGATGGCCAGTCCATTCCGGGCTACGACGCTCCAAGAGCCTTGAAATGTTACAACTTGCAACTCTCTCCGTGGGAGAAAGGCCAGTTCCCAGGAAAAGGCCAGTTCCCACCACACAGAAAGCAGCTTTTATATTTCTTTTTGTGCTGGTGGCTGTAGGTCAATGGAGCGGCCAAACATGGCTGTACTCATGTCAAGACAGTCTGCCATTCACTGTGATTTGCATTCTTCTCCAGGGAAAATGTCTAACATGATAAATGTATTATGGGTTAAAAAATTAGAAGATATTTGAAATTAGGATTGTAATTTGAATTAGAAGATATTTATTCCTTTCACCTGTTTGATGGATGAATCCCTTCTCGAGCACCTCTATTGGTTAAGCTCAAATAACTCCCAGGGCAGTGGGCTCATTACCTCTACCAACAAACTATTTAATTTCCAGAAAACCATAATGAAAAGCTTTTCTGCAAAATGTTTCTTTTTATAGCTTTTACCTGCCGATGCTAGTTCTTGATCTTGGTTTCTGATGGAACAAGTCTGATCCTTCTTTACTGTGATGGTCCTTCAGATAATTGAAGAGAGCTGCACTCTTTGCTCTTTGATCTCTTCTCTCTGGTAATATACCTAATTATTGTCAAATATGCCTCTTAACTCCTGGTGTCAACTCTCTGCCTTTCTGAGCAGCCTTCAGCTGGCTCCAGGTTCTCTATGTATTTATGTTCACCATAAGAAGTTGGAGAAGTTCACCAACTTCTCCACCAAGAGTTGCATTCAGGACTGCTCTCCTGGTAGCTCTCATGCTTATTAGTGCAGCCTGAGGTGACATTAGATGCTCTGGCAGCAACATCACTTTGTCGACTCATATTGACTATCTGCTCAAGTCATTCCTTATTTCTGCTTAAGGGCAGAAACCGTGTATTCCTAGCATTTGTCCTGTTGCATTTTGGTTGAAAGTTGAATACATAAATCCAGTACTTGTACAAATATATTTTTGACCTAAATTTTATCCCTGTTGAATTTCATCTTGTTAGAGAAGGTCTTTTTCTTAATCCCGATTGTCATCACATAACATACCCAGTATCCTTCCTAGCTTTTTGTCTACATAAGCTTATGCCATTGATGAAATTATTCAATAGGGTAGTGATATCTATAATGTAGTATCTATAGTGATAGTGGATATTTATTGAGCATTGATTATATTCCAGGTATCATAGCTCAAGATTTCCGTGTGTATCCTTGGTGGTTCTGCACAATACTGTGAAGTACCATTAATAGCCTCACTTTACACATGAGCCACTGAGTCAGATGTAGGTCCCTGAGGGCTGCCTCTGGATATCTTTCTTCTAGTTGATGTTAATTCACTTATCAGTATCTTTTGAGAAGATTGTTGCAACCAGTTACTAATAAATTCACTTACTTGCACTAGAATCTAATACATAAACCTCTTATATACAGGATATCTGTATGATAAACTCCTGTTTATTTATCTTTATGATTTTTCCTAATTACTTTAGTAACATATAACGATTGAGGAAATTATGGAAAATATGGAAAATTATAAAGAAAAAGATAATAATTGCCCTGAATTTTACCATTTAGTAATAGCCAGTTAGCTTTAAAATAGTTTTAGTTTTGTTTTTTTAAATTTATACATAATCTCGTGTTTCTTATGTTTATCAGTTTATTTCCTAGTTATAGTTCCCAATTCTGTCAAAAAATGCAGCGTTTTCTGCTCTTTCAAAGAAACTCATATAAGTGAGAGGAGATTATTAGTTAATAGA
The DNA here is from genome assembly GCF_057802395.1 of Ceratotherium simum simum. Taxonomy (NCBI): domain Eukaryota; kingdom Metazoa; phylum Chordata; class Mammalia; order Perissodactyla; family Rhinocerotidae; genus Ceratotherium; species Ceratotherium simum. The sequence goes on from NC_141900.1 coordinate 15,924,968, forward strand.
GTGATTATTTGTCCTTTTAATATTTATGTTACTAGATCCCTCTTGCTTTTTTTAAATAATAAATTTGCAATGAGGAATAATCTATCTTTCATATTGTTCATAGGTAATATTGGTTTGTGAAATGAAATTGAGTGATATTGAATAATTGGTAATGTGTGTGAATCTGTATTACAATTTTATTAAAAAAATATTTGTTTATTAATGCCAAAGGAAGGAATAGTAGCAAATATTATGAACAATTAGTTTTAGAGTAGAATGAAACAATCAGTTTTTACTTATATATTTAGAATGACTACTATTTTCCTCCAAAGAAAATTTATTTCTTGAAGGAATCTGCACAAACTCTGATTTATTGGGTAAATACTTTGATACTTGGGTTTATTTAAAACTTTATAAACTGAGTCTAAGGAGGAATAAAAAGTATGAGCTAAGAAAATGTCTAGTAAAAAAAGACATGTTTATTGCTTATTTTGTTACCCAAGGAAATTGGTTTCTCTGTTTATTCCCAAAGTACAGTATTATCTTCTCCCCACCCTAGTTTTTAAACACAGCAAGTACGATTTGTTACTTATGTTTTGGTAAATTACTTTCCTCTGAAGAGATCGTTTACACATTTCTGATGATTGTTGCTTTAACCACAGCACGTGCTACCTCTTTCTTTTCCAGAATGCTTTTGTTTCAACCCAAAACAGTTCTGATTATTTGAGCAACATTAGAATGAGACCTGCCTGGGCATCTGATTTTTCCCATCTTCTGCGTGAGTCTAAGTGGGTTGCTTTCTTCCAGTTCACTCATTTTCCCTCTCCCCTCTTCACGTTACTTTCTGGAAAGCATTGTTGAATCAAATAATGCTTCTTTGCCAGAAAATGTGTTCCTTTAATTCATATTTCTTTTCCTGGGAGAAAATTTGGATTCATGGCCATCCAGGTTGTTCTGGAATAGTGGCAACTCCAGGCTTGTAACTGCATTAGATGGGCCTCACTCGGTTCTACTGCCTGCTGCTGTGTTTGCCAGGAGGGATGGGTGCAGTGAAGTTAGCATCGCAAAGTCAGGTGGGCCTGCGCCTGACCCTGCGTGCTGGTGAGATTCATGTTCCTTCCAGGAGAGTAGTCTCAACTAGTAGTGTAATGCCTATATATAAACAAATAGAAGTAAGATGATGGTAATAATAGTGGCTAACACCTAACAAACATTTAATATGTACCAGAAACTCTACTAAGTACTGTATCAGTTCCAGTTAATAATTTGAAACAATTCTATGAAGTAGGTAATGTTAGTATCCCATTATATTATATCCCTTTATACAATATAATAATATTATGTCCCATTTGACAGAGGAGAGGCCTGGAGAGGCTAGGTACTATGAAGTAGCACAGCCCATGTTACAACACAGACAAACTTGGATCTATCAGACATGCCACAGTGATAGCAAGATGGCAGGCTTTTAAACCCACTCCATCGATCCCCATCAATGCTCCCTCGATCCTCACCAAGAAACATATAGTCTACTTTAAAATGTGTGCTTGCAAACACAGCTTCAAAAGCTTTCCTGAGAACTTTCTCCTCTAAATGAGATTGCCACCTCTGAGCCCATCCATGCAGAAATTTTGGAGCTCCCACTGCTGTAAAGCCTGTGCTCTTAACACTGCTCTTTGAAGATGAGCCAAGTACAACACGAAAGTGAAATAAAATGTATTGACAAAGTCAGAGCAAGTGTATGAACTCTCAGTAGAATGGTATGTACTGCTTGGGTTAGAATCTTGGCTCCTCAGTAACTAGCTCTGTGACCCTGGGCAAGTTCCTTAAACTCAGTGTCTCATTTTTCTCATCGGTAAAGTGGGTATAATGGCCTCTACCCTATTGGGTTATTATGAAAATTAAATGAGTTAATGCGTCTGAAGTCTTTGGAAAAGTGCCTGGAGCACAGTAAAGCCCAGTTGCAGTGTTGTTATAGGAATAATAAGAAGCCCATAACTATAGGAGTTTTGGTACTAGGTTGAATGGGGAGAAGGTAATTCTATAACTCAGACTGGACTGGTCAGGCTTAATGGAGGATTTGGGAAGCTTCATGATTGAATAATGGGAGAGAGATTTTTGTAGGATGGGGATGATGGGAAGAGTCAATGTAGGAATGAAGTGTTGCTTAAAGAAAGCTTGGAGCTTTTAGGATCATAACTTTAAGTTAGGAATAGTAAATAGGTTTCAGCCCCCAGGCCAACTTAGATACCATGCAAAACTATTCTGAGGTCAAGTCTAGATTCAGCAGGATAGAATGCTGTGATAAATAAGGATTTCCAAAGGCACTGGAATGTGACAAGCCTGTATGCCAAATATTTGCTCTTCTACCTCTAAATGACTTTCTCAGGACTAGGACCTCGATCTCTAACTACCCTTCCAACCACTGCTCTTTCTGCTACATGCTGGCTCTCTTGATAGAGAAGAAGAATGTCAGGAGGGCATTGGGACTTTGGGATCCTTCATGAGAAACTAGGATTTGATTCAAGAAACCGTAGTAAGGACTTAAAGGAGGAAAATATCATGTCCAGAGGGATATATTAGAAAAGAGAGTTTGGAAACATTGGGAAAATGAAAAAAGAGGTGATGATGGTAGAATCTGATGGTTTAGCAAAGTAGGTCTGGCTGTACTTCAAGTAAAAGATTGAAAATGCATGGGAAAAAAAAAAAGGAGAGAGGGCCAGCTTGGTGGCATAGTGGTTAAGTTCACACTCTCTGCTTTGGCGGCCTGGGGTTCGCAGGTTTGGATCCTGGGCGCGGACCTACGCACCACTTATCAAGCTGCCCTGTGGCAGGCGTCCCACATATAAAGTAGAGGAAGATGGGCACGGATGTTAGCCCAGGGCCAGTCTTCCTCAGCAAAAAGAGGAGGATTGGCAACAGATGTTAACTCAGGGCTAACCTTCCTCACCAAAAAAAAAAGAGAAGAGAAACAGAAGTTTTCTTACAGGTAAGAAGAATCATCATGTGTTTTTTTTTTGTTTTGTTTTGTTTTTTTTGGTGAGGAAGATTGGCCTTGAGCTAACATCCGTGCCAGTCTTCCTCTGTTTTGTATGTGGGATGCTGCCACAGCATGACTTGACAAGTGGTGTGTGGGTCTGTACCTGAGATTCGAACCCGCGAACCCCGGCCTGCCGAAGCAGAGCGTGCAAACTCAACCACTACGCCATCCGGCTGGCCCCTCATCGTGGGTTTTGGTGGATTGATTGGATATGTTGAAATAAGCGCAGATAATTCAGCACCTGTTATAGATGCCACTGCTTATGACCACATTAAATGATGGTTAGAGAAGCTTGGCATTTATATTTCATATTATTATAGGCATCCGTTTTATTAGGTGGATCAGCCGTATGGTACTGTCTTTGTGGGGAAGGCCATGTGAGGAATGGGGTGGAAGAACTGGGTTTGAATCTGGGTTCTGCTGCTTGCAGCAGGAATGATCTTGGGCCTTGCCTGACTTCTGTGAGTCTCAGTTCGTTCATCTGTAAAATCGGGATGAGCAGGCTCCTGTGAGTCTCAGCTGAAATAATAGAAACAAAGTCCCTAATGCAGTGACTGGCCTGGAGAAGGCTCTTAGCAGAGACCGGATCCCTTCCTGCCTCTGTCCCATGCCCTTTCCGTCTCTTCTCTGTGGCTGCTGCCGTCAAAGGCAGCTGGTATCAAGATGTGGGTGTGCTATAACTCAAGGAGCTCTGGATCCTTTATTATTTTCCTTAGAAGAGAGAGTGTGAGCTTTTATCTCTCTTTACACTCACGAGCAGTTTTTTGTTGTTGTTTTTGCTATTTTAGTTATACTGTACAATTTCTAGAAACGTAAAAAGCAAAGAACGATGATTTGAAATTTAAATAAAGGACTTTCTGCAAGAGGTCTGCGAAATATCCCCTCTATGGTTGTGGATATATAGGCTAGAAGACACGGCTTCCTTAGGGTATAGTAGCCTTCAGGAATCTCAAATGAGAAGATGAGAATAATAGTTATCACGTGTAAATCCTATTTGCTTCCCATGAGAAGGAAAAGGCTATATGGGTGGGTGGTGACAGAGGTATCAGACCTCAGAAAGGGAATTTTCCTGAGAGTCTCCAATAAGTCACCTACTATGTGATGCTATTTCCTCTGCTGTCGTGTGGATAAAGTAAGTACCAGATATGAGGGTTGTGCAAACTAAAGAGGAGATATGTCAATCACTCTCCCCAGTTTCAGGCCCATAGTGGATGCTTCATATTGTTTCTTTTCTCCCGTTCTCTGAGACAAGAGTGCCTTTGCACTAACAGATGAAGCTGTAGAACCGAGGATTAGACTGTTGCTGCTTGTCCAGAAGAGTTTGATAACATTCCTCGGCCTTTGTGAACTGATGCCATCAGATGAGCTGTTGCTATTTCCCCATGACTTACTTCATCTAGAGTAACTAAAAATTTATGAGTGAGTAGATTTTAAGAATTAGGAAAAACAATTCATGAGGTAAATGCTAGGTATCTTTCTCCTGTTACTTTAGTTTTTTAATTTGTTTGTTTTGTGGTGGGAGGTCATTTGGGAGTCATAGTTTTAAAAATTTTTTTAAAAAGGTAAAGGGGAAAACAAGAAATTAAGCAAACTTCCTCTTTCTTTTTTTTAAAAAATATTTTGGTATATTTATTACAGATAATTTTTTTATACACCTTTATTAAGGTATATCATAAATACCATAAAATTCACCCTTTTAAGTGTAGAATTCAGTGATTTACAGAACTGTGTAACCATCATCATAATTCGATTTTTAAAAATTATTTTATTGAGGTCGTGTTGGATTATAATATTGTGTAAATTTTATGCCTACATCACTAAATTTCAGTTTCTGTATAGACTGCATCGTGTTCACCACCAACAGTCCAGTTTTTATTCATTACCATACATATGTGCCCCTTTACCCTTTTCACCCTCCCCCCACGCCCTTCTCCTCTGGTAACCACTAATCTGTTCTCCTTAGCTGTGTGTTTGTTTATCTTCCACATACAAGTGAGATCATACGATATTTGTCTTTCTCTGTCTGACTTATTTTGCCTATCATAATACTCTCAAGGTTGATCCATCTTGTCCCAAATGGCACAATTTTGTCTTTTTTATGGCTGAGTAGTATTCCCTTGTATGTATATACCACGTCTTCTTTCTTCATTCATCCATTGATGGGAACTTTGGTTGCTTCTATGTCTTGGCTATTGTGAATAATGCTTTGATGAACATAAGAGTGTGTATATGTTTTTGAATGATTGATTTCATATTCTTTGGGTAAATACCCAGTAGTAGAATACCTGGGTCATATGGTATTTCTATTTTTAATTTTTTGAGAAATCTCCATGCTGTTTTCCATAGTGGCTGTGTCAGTTTGCATTCCCACCAGCAGTGTATGAGGGTTCCCTTTTTCTCCACGTCCTCTCCAACACTTGTTATTTCTTGCCATGTTAATTATAGCTATTCTGACAGGTGTGAGGTGATAGCTCATTGTAGTTTTGATTTGTATTTCCCTAATAATTAGTGATGTTGAACATCTTTTCATGTACCTGTTGGCCATCTGTATGTCTTCTTTGGAAAAATGTCTGTTCATATCCTCTGCCCATTTTTTGATCAGGTTGTTTGTTCTTTTGTTATTGGGTTATAGGAGTTCTTTACATATTTTGGAAGTTAACCCCTTATCTGATATATGATTTGCAAATATTTTCTCCCAGTTGGTGGGTTGTCTTTTCATTTTATTGATGGTTTCCTTTGCTATGCAGAAGCTTTTCAGTCTGATGTAGTCCCATTTGTTCATTTTTTCTTTTGTTTCCCTTGTCTGAGGAGACATGGTATTCAAAAAGACACTGCTAAACCTAAGTGCCCATCAAGGGACGAATGGATAAAGAAGCTGTGGTATATATACACAATGGAATACTACTCAGCCATAAGAAACGATGAAATCCAGCCACTTGTGACAACATGGATGGACATTGAGGGTATTATGCAAAGTGAAATAAGTCAGAGGGGGAAGGTCAAATACCATATGACTTCCTTCATTAAGTAGTAGATAATAGCAACAATAAACAAACACATAGAGACAGAGATTGGATTGGTGGTTACCAGAGGGGAAGGGGGGAGGGAGGAGGGTGAAAGGGATAATTTGGCACATGTGTGTGGTGATGGGTTGTAATTAGTATTTGGGTGGTGAACATGATGTAATCTATTCAGAAATAGAAGTATAATGATGTACACCTGAAATTTATACAATGTTATAAACCAATGTTACTGCAATAAACAAACAAACAAACAAACAAAAAAAGACACTGCTAAGACTGATGTCAAAGAGTGTACTGCTTATATTTTCTTCTAAGAATTTTATGGTTTCAGGTCTTCTGTTCACGTCTTTAATTCATTTTGAGTTAATTTTTATGTACGGTGTAAGACAATGGTCTACTTTCATTCTTTTGCATGTTGCTGTCTGGTTTTCCCAACACTGTTTATTGAAGAGACTTTTCTTTCTCCATTGTATGTTCTTGGCTCCTTTGTCAAAGATTAGCTGTCCGTAGATGTGTAGTTTTATTTCTGGACTTTCAGTTCTGTTCCATTGATCTGTGTGTCTGTTTTACTGCCAGTACCATGCTGTTTTGGTCACTGTAGCTTTGTAGTATATTTTGATTTCAGAGAGTGTGATACCTCCAACTTTGTTCTTTTTTCTGAGGATAGATTTGGCTATTGTTCCATATAAATTTTAGGATTCTTTGTTCTATTTCCGTGAAGAATGGCATTGGGATTCTGATTGGGATCGCATTGAATCTGTAGATTGCTTTAGGTGATATGGACATTTTAAGTATGTTAATTCTTCCAATACAGGAGCACAGAATATCTTTCCATTTCTTTGTGTCTTTGATTTCTTTCAACAATGTCTTATAGTTTTCAGTGCATAGGTCTTTCACCTCTTGGTTAAATTTTTTCCTAGGTATTTTATTCTTTTTGTTGCAATTGTAGATGGAATTGTATTCTCGATTTTTCTTTCTGCTAATGCATTGCTGGTGTATAGAAATATAACTGACTTTTATATGTTGATTTTGTACCCTACAACTTTATTATTTTCATTGATTATGTCTAATAGTTTTTTGGTGGATTCTTTAGGGTTTTCCATGTGTAAAATCATGTCATCCACAGATAGTGACTGTTTTACATCTTCCCTTCCAATTTGGATACCTTTTATTTCCGTTTCTTGCCTAATTGCTCTAGCTAGCTTTTCCAATACTATGTTGAAGAAGAGTGGCAAAAGTGGGCATCCTTGTTTTGTTTCTATTCTTGGGGGAATAGCTTTCAGTTTTTCACCATTGAGTATGATGTTGGCTGTGAGTTTGTCATATATGGCCTTTATTGTACTGAGGTACTTTCCTCATGTATCCATTTTATTGAGAATCTTTATCATAAATGGATGCTGTATCTTGTCAAATGCTTTCTCTGCATCTATCGAGATGACATGTGATTTTTATGCTTCCTTTTGTTAATGTGGTGTATCACATTGATTGGTTTGTGGATGTTGAACCATCCCTGCGTCCGTGGAATAAGTCCCACTTGATTGTGGTGTTATGATCCTTTTAATTTATTGTTGTCTTTGGTTTGCTAATATTTTGTTGAGGATTTTTGCATCCACCTTCATCAATGATATTGGCTTGTAAATTTCCTTTTTTATGTTGTCCTTATCTGGTTTTCGTATCAGGGTAATGTTGATCTCATAAATGAGTTAGGAAGCATCACGTCTTCAATTTTCTGCAATAGTTTGAGAAGGATAGGTATTAAATCTTCTTTGAATGTTTGGTAGAATTCACCACGGAAGCTATCTGGTCCTGGACTTTTGTTTTTTGGGAGGTTTTTGATTAATGTTTCAATTTCTTTACTCGTGTTTGGTCAATTCGGATTCTTTTTCTTCTTAATTCAGTTTTGGGAAGTTATATGAGTCTACGAATTTATCCATTTCTTCTAGATTATCCAATTTGTTGGTGCATAGCTTTTCATATTCTCTTATAATCCTTTGTATTTCTGTGGTGTCCATTGTAATTTCTCCTTTTTCCTTTTTGATTTTATTTATTTGAATCTTCTCTCTTTTTTTCTTAGTGAGTGTGTCTAGGGGTTTGTCAATTTTGTTTATCTTCTCAAAGAACAAGGTCTTAGTTTTATTGATCCTTTCTATCATTTTTTTAGTCTCTATTTCATTTATTTCTGCTCTGAGTTTTATTATTTCCTTCCTTCTACTGACTTTGGGCTTTGTTTGTTTTTCTTTTTCTAGGTATTTTAGGTATAGTGTAAGATTGTTTATTTGAGATTTTTCTTGTTTGTTGAGATAGGCCTGTATTGCTATAAATTTCCCTCTTAGTACTGCTTTTGCTGCATCCTGTAAGTTTTTGTATGTTGTGTTTTCATTTTCATTTGTATCCAGGTATTTTTTGATTTCTCCTTTGATTTATTCATTGATCCAGTGGTTGTTCAGTAGCATGTTGTTTAGTTTCCACATATCTGTGACCCTCCCAGCTTTTTCCTAGTTTCATAGCATTATGGTCAGAAAAGATGCTTGATATGATTTAAATCTTAAGTTTATTGAGGCTTGCTTTGTTTCCCAGCATATGGTCTATGTTTGAGAATTTTCCACGTGCACTTGAGAAGAGTGTGTATTCTGCTATTTTTGGATGGAATGTTCTATGTATATCTATTGAATTCCTCTGGTCTAGTGTTTCATTTAAGACCGCTGTTTCCTTGTTCACTTTCTGTCTGGATGACTTATGTGTTGACGTAAGTAAGATGTTAAAGGCCTCCACATTATTGTGTTGCTGTCAATTTCTCCCTTTAGTCCTGTTAATAGTAACAATATCTTATGTTTACATAACTCTTCTAGGTGGATCCTCTCATTACAGTTTTTCAAAAGTTAAAGACAAGATTTTCATATAAACATAAAATACACATGTCAAAGATTTTATTCAGCTCATTAATTAATGAAGCATCCAGTATGATGTTAAAACTGATTCAAACTGAGGAGCTGGGTATTTAGAGACTATTTAATAAAGAGATTTTAGAATAAGATTGCTGAGTTAGATACAGAACTGTTTAATGTTTTACAGGGTCATAAACTGTAATCTTTGGCATTATCTTTTCTGTTGGACAGAAATGATTTGCATCTGTTTCTAACAAAAATCTTCAAGTTAACCTCTGTCCCTATGAAGTTGTAAAATAGCCCAGTCAACAGATAGGTGATCAGAAGTGTAAGTACAGCACTGCATTAAAGGACACCCAGTGATCTCCTTTGTCTCTCTCCAAGTTTTAGGTGGTTTTAGTGAGTCATTGAAAGGCCTCATTAAAACTTCTTAATTTGTACAAGGTTATAGCTTTGATTTTAGGAAATAAATTAACATAATCTGATGTAAAACATTGCCATAGAAAGTGCTTTATATGAGTATATATTTTAATACCTGAATGTTTATGTTTCATAAAAATATATTTGGTGCTGCCGTAGGGTGTATGTATTCTGAGAAGTCAATGTTTATTGAGTTTTTATAATCTTAAACAAGTTGGTGTTTTCAATACTAGATATGGGAATCTTGAATAATGAACCTAGTTGTGGCTCTCAGGATCCTTCTGCTCTTCTGCTGTATCTCTAAGAGCGACTTCTTCTGATAACCAGTCCTATGCTCTAAGAAAACAGAACTACTCACGCTCAGTCCCGCAATACATAATGATTTTTCCAGTGATCTTTGCTTAGGCTGCTTCCTTGGCTGGAATGTACTCTGCCACATTCCTGTCTGCTGGAACTTCCAGTACAATTTGAATAACCTCCACAAAGCGTTCCCTAAAGACCTCAGCTCTAAGGGATGTTGCCAGTAACACTTTGCAACCCCCTCAGTTTGCTTATTACACATTGTCTTTGATTTATTTGTGAACCTGCCTCGTCTACCCCACTAGATTCTAAGTTTCTTAAGATTAAGTGCTGGGGCCTTGTTTTGTTTGTCTTTGTATTTCTGGATGACCAGTACTTACCATGGGGCCTTGTGTATCCCAGTGCCACTTTGAGAGTTTATTGAATTGAAGCCAATATCGGAAGATGGTGGGGGAGAATATACCATGTGCCTGGCTCCAGTAATTGTAATACCATCCCATGAAGTAAGTTAATAATTTAGTTGAGTAGCTTTGGTTCACTATTTAACAAACAATTGAGTACCTATTATACATCAAGCATTGTGCCAGATGCTTTGGCCAAAAAGACAAGGTGCAGCTGTAGTCTTTAAGTCATATATAGCCTACTGGAGAAAAAAGACATGTAAATAAGTAAATACAATGTAGCATGACAGTTGCTCAGAGTCACACAGCCTGTGAGTGATGTGGTTGTGATTAAAATCCAAGTCTGTTGAATTCCAAAGCCACCAAGCCAAGATGCTTCCAGAACAGAAAAACTAGCTGTGCTGAGAGTGACATCTCCTTAAAAGAGCAAAACAACAACCTTGCTCTGCCTATTATTTGAAAACATTATTAATCAAACCATTTTGTTTTATTTGCAAACTAGGTCCTTCAGAAGCTTGGGAAAGCTGATGAGACAAAAGACGAACAGTTTGAAGAATATGTCCAGAACTTCAAACGGCAAGAGGTAAGTACATTTATCTAGATTCTGGAGTGGGAAATGGAGGGACTGTATTTGTGTTTTAATATATAATTAAAATGCTTTAAGGTTGAAGAAAGAACTTCTTCGTTGGGGTTGGCATTAACTTGAGGGTTAACACTTGCTGATTCTGTAGACTTTCTTGTGGAAGGCGAAGGAAGAGGCAGTAGGCACTGCAGGAAGATTTGTGTTTTAGAATCTCAGGAGATTAAGACTTTGCTTCTCTGAAGCTCTTTAATACGGCTTACTAATCTAAAGGAAAGATGATGTTTTTGGTGGTTTATATTCCACTCAGTATTAGAGAAGCAGTGGTTAAATACTTCTGGCAAAATTACTTCAATTGTTGCCTGCTTCAAGATCGTGCATTCTCAGCAGGGATTATATCTCCCTCAAGGGGATGAAAATTGGTTCTTGGTGGGTGAAAGAAATCATACTTTTTTAACGTGTATATGTCATGAAACAGATATATAGTATATCTATGGTATTAAAATTGTACGAGGGGGATCCGATTAGGAAAAAAATGTCTAGAAAGGCTCTTCAGGGGAGGCAATAATGAAAAAAAAGATGAAAAACACAGTTTGTGATGTTTGTTTCTTTAATGGGCTGCTATGTGTTCAACAGATGCATAGATAGATAAACAAACTTTTTGAAATGGTCTGTTTGTATCTCCAAGGCTTTGATAGTTGGCTAGCATATCACTCTTTAGAGAGCATGCACGAGGATCAGGGACACAGGAGATACAAGCTGGGCCTTCTGAGGTTAGAACCCTCAAATCTGGAGATCATTCTAGAGGTGGGGTAGAAAGAAGGCTGGGCTAGCAGACTCTGTAAAATGGGGTTTGGACATGGGGATAATGTGAGGACGTGGATTTATTTTTCTACTGTCATTGGAGCTACCAGTGTTGGCAGAGGAAATTGTGGCCTCAAGGATGAGTATGTGTGGCTTCAGGGATGACAACCAGTCATGGAAGATCATCACAGGTTTTGTTTCACCTCCTTTACTTGTTTTACTCCTTTACTCTGTTTGCAGGTCCCTGATCATGGAGGTTTCTTTCTTCTATATGTGTATCAGGGTTCCCACTGTTTTCTCACTGGTGACATGCTATTTCTTTTCCTCACCAACAGGGGTTGTAAAATCCAGTAGGTGTAGAGCCAGTTATACCAGCCTCCACCAGAACACATTCCTGAATGCCTCCAGTTTCATCCCAACACTAAGGGTTGACGTGTGCAGACAGAAACTCAATTTGCTATGAACGATGGCAGTCTCGTTCATCTGAAAATGAAGAAAAAGAGAGGGAATTTGGAGAAGAAAACAGTAATAGAGAGAAAAATAGATCATGTCCACATAACTGAGTATTAGAGAGAGCTTTGAATTAATGAAGGTGGAAAAGAGAATTCCTAGGGAAATGTTAGATCTAGGCCCATAGAAGAAGTTGTCACCCAGGCTCCTCCAGGACTCCACGTCTCCTTATGTTCTCATTTGATGAGTTCTCATGCATTCTCTCATGCATTTGGATAACACTCATACAGATCATTGTCTTGGACTGCAGCAACTTCCCACAGAAAAACTTGTCAATCAGTGCCCTGTTACTTTGAAGGGCAATCCCGAATGTCTGCTTTATGGATTGGATTTGGATAGAAGTGACTCATGTTTACAGTTTTCCCTACTTGAGGATTCATACTCTACCCTTTGAAACCTAGTCTTCCTGTCTGGTGTGTCCCTATGGAGCTAATTAGTTCTTTCTTCTTGGACTGTTTTCTCTATGACTTTTATGGCATTATGATGTTGTTAGCACCCCAGAAGGCTAATTTGGGGAAGCATGAAGTTCAGGAATGCATTCATGACTAGGAAGCACTTTGCTTTTTCCAATTACAGTGAATTTTTATTACTCTTTTTGGACTTTATTGACTGAATCAGATGAGGATTGTTTTTTGTCTAAGGTATTAGGGAAAAGTGCAATTGGATAAATCATCAACTTCATTGGTTAAGTGATCTGTGCCACTAAGAGCAGCAGCATGGGGTGACTTTATAATGCTGTCCTGTAATCGATTCCTGTCACTATACACATTTTCAAATGTTATGGAGAAAATAGTATACTATATTATCATTCTTGAAGACAAACACCTTAGATCTCTCAAGAACATTAGCAGATTTTAAGATCTGGGTAAAACTTCAAAATTTGGGGAAATTTGAGCAAGCAGTTCTACTTTATGAGTGAAATAAATAAATAGAAATATAGAAATAGCATTTCTCAGGAAATCTCCTGAGCCCCTTTGGTTCCCCTTGCAAATATTTTTGCATCAAAAACATCTTGCATTTGCACATATTCATTTTGATATTTTTTGTTTTAATCAGAAAGAGTAAATTTATAGTCATTTTAGTGCAGTGAGGAGGGAGGGTACCTTACCCCAGTCTGTATTTTAGAGGGAGAGAAGGTGAAAAGGAAAGAGTGGGAGGAAAGTAAGGAGAGAGATTTATTAATTTTCTATAGAAACAAAGTAAAGATTGGGAAGAATAGCTGAAGGCTGAAATTATTAATGCTCTATAGAGGGAATAATGTGTCCCTTTAACCCCCAATATGTATCGGTGACCAATTCACACCTGTTGCGTATGCTGAATAAGGTGTGGTGCTTATGTAGAAACATTAGGCTAGGAAGAAGGATCTATCAAGATTGTGGTGACCTCTACAAGGCCTATTATTTTTAGTATTAATGTAATGGTGAATCATTACTTTAAAGGCAGAAGCCATTATCTAAAGGCAGCATACTCTGAAGACAGTATCTGACTTAGGAAATCTAGATTTCATATTTTTTTCTGTGAATATATATTTTTCAAATCCAATACAGACACTATTTATAGTATAAAATGAACTATATTTGGATTTGTGCATTATGTGATAGCTGTCTGACCACACTCAATTAATACTTGATAAAAAGTAGACCCTTCTAGAATGTTCTAGAAAGTGTTCAAACATTTTGAGTCCTGATCTTGCTTTTAAATTCCCTTTAATAAAATCATAAGGATCCTCATAGTTATTCATATATTCTCTGCTTTTTCATGTTGGAAACAAAGGTGGCAGAAAGGTCTATATTTGAACTCTAGCTTGAGGCTTAGCTTTTATTTAATTCCAACCCCAAATTTTCTTTTTGATCCCAAACTTCTTTTCCTAAAAGGTGGTTTATGTTAGACTGAGAGTGTGGATGCAGGGTCTGTTCCTACTCTCTCGGTTGTCCATTGGACTCCCCGTTGCAGTAGTTTTTGAGGTCTAGGTTTCATAAACTGCTCAGTTAGGACAGGAGCAAAGGGGAAAGTAGAGCAAAAGGGACTAAAGTGAGCTTCTCTGCAGAGAACTCTTGAATTTCCATGATGATGAGCACTAAGGAGAGCAAGGGTTATAGAAATCCAGCAGGAGGAACAGAATCTGATTTCAACATTTCTTCCTTAGAGGGTTTTTTTTCTTTTCTATTTTTCCTCTCTTACCAGAGCTGCTAATAAGTAGCAGAATTGATGGTGTGAACATTAACTCCTTTTGGTTGACTGGGTTGCCTGCTGACAGATCCATTAATGAGCAGAGAAGAGGAGGTGGAAGGAAGGTCCTTGGCCTCCCTGCCTCATTCTTGTTAATAAACTTGCCCTCTAAGATGCCACACCTATGGCAAGTGTGCTAATTCCAACAATAAAATAACCCAGGGGCTGGTTGGACCCAGACAACCAGCTTTGATCCCATTTTTGTGGGCACAGATGTGAGCACCCCATGGAGGTGCGATCTGTGAACAATACTTCAAATAAAGGACAAGGGAGTCTCACTTCTCACATTGCCATAGCTTCTCATTCCCTGTTTTAAATGCCATAGCTTCTCATTCCCTGTTTTAAATACCATAGCTGTGTAGTTTTTGGCTTCTCTCCATGCCTGCCACCAAGTAACAGCCTAACTTTGGTGTAATACAAATGAAGAAGAAAAGAAATACCAGGACCTTACAGTCCTCTCCAATGATGAGAATTCGGAACCGGCGGTGCCATTTATGAGGATGGTCCAGTGACTGTGTGAAAGCTGGAGCACGTCCTCTTCCTGATCGCTCCTCTGCACAGGGATCCTGTTCGCCTGCTTTTTTCTTTTTCTCTCCACAGGACCTAGTGCTTTGCGCATAAGCTTTAAAATATTTGTTAAACCTGAAGCTGAACTAGTGGCAGAAATGATTATCTTGAGCACATTCCTAGAGCATGTTTTTATTTCTGGGATGGAAGAGATGTTGAATATTGTGTGAATTTTTGTAAGCAGTTTCATGACATTTTTACAACATACTTATATAAATAATTAAAAATAATTATAGAAGAGAACTTTCTAAAAAGAGTGTAAATACACAATATACTCCCACAGTGTGTTAAAGTGTGGATAAAATTTTTATTTATGGCAAATCATATTTACATTCTGAAAATTTTTGCAATTTGCTTGAGCAAATAGGCCTAGCCAAGTACCTTAGAATCATTATTTTTTTTTTCCCACAGACGATGATCTGAATATGTCAGTGTATCCACCTTTCATTATGTTAATAGTGACCATCTTCTGAAAATGCTACTGCCTTCATTAAATGTGAGCTTCTCAGGTCTGTTTTGAATAATGGTCCAATTCTAAATGGCAGCGTCCTGGCCCAGAGTGTGGAGAACTTCCGTCAGCCACAGAGCCTCCTGTCGGGTCACTAGACCTTCTGGAATCTTGAGTAAGAACCTCAGGTGGCGAGTTTTGTGGGCACCAGAACAGTGGTTTTCAAACTTTAGCTGCATCAGAATCACCTGGAAGGCTAGGTACAGCATGGGTTGCTGGGCCCTGCCCCTAGACTTTCCAATTCAGTCGATCTGGGATGAGGCCTGAGAGTCTGCATTTCTGACAAGTTCCTAGGTGATGCCACTGAAGCTTCTTGTTGAAATTAGGTCTTACTCTGATGGTTGCTAAATGGTGATTTTTTAAAAATTCCTTTTACACTAATCAATTAGTATTCTACTCTCTGGTAAAACTTTCTCTTCTCCCGTAATTAATTAACGTCAGTATGGACTTATGGATTCTGCTTTTATTCAGTGGGTTATAACACATTATTATTATTATTATTAGCTGTTTTGAAGCACAATTGTCCCACATTTGGCCAGTTGGTACTCCTAGGAGTTGACTCCTGTGTCCCTTTCACATGTCCTCTTCATTCTTGGAGAACTCTTTTTACTTTTTGGCACAAGGTGTTCCAGGTTCATGTCATGCTTTTCTTTACCCAGCCTTGGAATCAGCCGTTTCTTCAAGGAGTCTGGTTTCTTTCAGTGGAGAATGGCATTGAGAAACCAAGATCTGGATGTGAGGTATACTCTGTGCCTCTAGGGTATCATGCTTTTAGGCCTTCTAAGTGGACAGAATACACACACGTGTATTTACACACACAGACATCTATACTATTTATTTCTCATCTATCTGAAACCAGGACATCTCTAATTACTCCTGCTTTAATTGAACCTTCCCTCTTTCCATATTTGTACCTCCTTCTTTGAGAGTGAGAAATCTGGCTTCCGTTATTCTCAATATACATATTTATTTGTGCAGTCTCCTTTGTGTAACCCATCTTCTGACTATGTGGGCCATCTCCTCATCTCCTGTGTTGCACCAGTCAGAAGTGTTCCCTGCTCTCTGGCTGTGGGCTGATACATATCAGCCTGCACTTTTCCCCTCCCCTCTACTCCAGAGGCCTGCTGGCGGAGACTCACCACCCACTTGGTGCACCAGCCGAGAGGTCCCCTTGCCTGGTGGTGTGCCTGCTGAGAGTTCTCTCTGCCCTGGCTTCTGGCACATGACTTCTGAGAGTTTCCCCGCCTATCTCCACTAACTCTGGCTGTGCTCCAGTGGAAATAACTCAATTGTTAAATGTTGGCATCTAATTCAATTTTATAATGGGGTCTATAAAAAAACAACAAAATCATGTCTGTGGGACAAAATTGACTCATGGACTACACTATGCTCAATGTATCCGCATTACTGTACATGTAAGTATACTAAATAATAAGCATTGTTAGTATCCTAAAAGAAAGGTAGCAGTTAATATAGTCTGTTAACTTACTGGGCAATCTTCTTTTTAGACTTTAATAGGGTGATAGTTATCAACTATAAATGTATGGTTTGGTGCATTTACCCTTAAAGATTAGAATGTGGTCCCCCTGCCCCCATCAGGAATTTCTTATGAGAGGTGTGGTAGTGAATTTCATAGGATGGTAGAATTGGCCCTAATTACCCTTTTTCTCTTGTGGCCACTGAGGGAAACAACAGTAAAATTCTCAATGCTGGGATGAGGGCTTACTCATGCCAGGGCAGCTCTGGTGCAAATTACGGGTTTATTATTTATAGAGCATATTCCTCCTGTTGTCTATTTTTTTGGTGGGGGGTGGTGGGGAAGATTAGCCCTGAGCTAACATCCGTTGCAAATCCTCCTCTTTTTCCTGAGGAAAATTGGCCCTTAGCTAACATCTGTGCCCATCTTCCTCTATTTTATATGTGGGATGCCTGCCACAGCATGGCCTGACAAGCAGTGCGTAGATCCGCGCCCGGGATCTGAGCCTGCGAACCCCAGGCCGCCAAAGCGGAGTGCATGGGCTTAACCACTGTGCCACCAGGAGGCCCACCTGTTGTCTATTTTTAATACTTTTATTTAAAATAGACATTATTTGAGATCATGTATTTGAGAAAAGAAATCATTTGTTCAGGGCCAAGGGAAGGTGGAAAAATAAAATATTTAAATTATGTTAACACAAAGCAGGGCTCTTAAAGATCACAGTGTGGTCAAAATATTGGAAATGTAGTGTCATGATATTCAGGACATTCGTTAATGGTGTGTTATTAAGTGTCTGGTTGCCTTCATGCTCAGTTTCTGCCCTTTGGTAGATATCTTTTGGCAGAACACAACAAACTTTAAATTGGATGAGGCTTATATGGGTCCTTTATGTAATAGACAAGGTTGGTAGAGGGAAAGGGAAGTGTTTTGATGCTGGGTGAAAACCTGCCAAGGTCTTAAATGGACATGGCAGACCAGGAGGACAGAATTCTGGTGACATTTCAGCAAAGAGTGTGTAAGGAAAACTCTTACTGAAACTCATCCCTCATATGAAATCTCTTGAACAGAGAAGGAATAGTCTGTAGATTAAGAAAGCAGCATAAAAATGGGGTGGGTGATAACTCTTTTTTTCCTTTAATGGAGTATAATAAAACAAGAAGTGATGCTGGAGGGGTGTGTTATACTCAATCTGCACTTACCCAAAAACCTCTCTACCAATTCTTTAAAAAGGAGTTGGTACATTTTAACTCAGAAAAATCTCTGACCTTCTGTCTGGATTAGTTCCTGTAATTTACCCTCATAAGAATATGTATTTGCATGACTTGGAGTAAATTCTACTTGGTCAGTCTCTGTCTTGATTCAGTCCCCTGCTCTTTAGGACATGAATTATTTGTAGCCTCAAATTGCCTTGGGCTTCCTCTCACATTCAGAGCACTAAACTTTCCTCTAGCTGTACCCTTTAGTATTTGGCTGATACAGCCTAGCAGCCATGCAAATTGCTTATCTCCTCAGGCATCATATTAAGGAAGCTGATTCTAGTCAGGATGCTCTGGTGTAATTAAGGGTGGAAAGAAGTTGGTGGAGCGAACAGCTGGTGGTCCCTGTCTGATGGTGTTATTTAGGAACTGGAGTGCTGCTTCCAAGCTCTTTTTAGACCCTCCCCCCTGCAGGTGCTTCCTTATGTTTAGACTGCCCTTGCCTGACCCGCCATCTTGATCTGTTCACTACCTTTGTTTAAGATCAGCTTACAAGATGTTTCCTACCTGGTGTCTTTCCAGTCCCCTCAGCCAGGATCTCTCTTTCTCTGTGTACTCCATTTGTACATTGTGTTCATCCAAAGCTCTTGTTTCATTTTCTTTTTTTATTATTATTATTTTATTGAGGTCATAACATTCTGAAATTTCAAGTGTACATTATTATTTGTCTGTCACCATATATATGTGCCCCTTTACCCCTTTTTCCCACCCCCAACCCCTTTCCCCTCTGGTAACCACTAATCTGTTCTCTTTGTCCATGTGTTTATCTTCCACACATGAGTGAAATCATGCAGTGTTTGTCTTTCTTTGTCTGGCTTATGTCACTTAACATAATACCCTTAAGGTCCATCTATGTTGTTGCAAATGGGACGATTTTGTCTTTTTTTATGGCTGAGTAGTATTCCGTTGTATATATGGACCACATCTGTTTTATCCATTCATCAGTCACTGGGCACTTGGGTTGCTTCCACGTCTTAGCTATTGTGAATAATGCTGCAGTGAACTCAGGGGTGCCTAAGTCTCTTTGAATTGTTGATTTCAAGTTCTTTGGATAAATACCCAGTAGTGGGATAGCTAAGTCATATGGTATTTTGATTTTTAGTTTTTTGAGAAATCTCCATACTGTTTTCCATAGTGGCTGCACCAGTTTGCATTCCTACCAGCAGTGTATGAGAGTTCGCTTTTCTCCACATCCTCTCCAACATTTGTTATTTTTTGTTTTGTTGATTATATCCATTCTATCAGGTGTAAGGTATTATCTCATTGTAGTTTTGATTTGCATTTCCCTAATGATTAGTGATGTTGAACACTTTTTCATGTGCCTATTGGCCATCTGTATGTATTCTTTGGAAAAATGTCTGTTCATATCCTCTGCCCATTTTTTGATCGTGTTGTTTGTTTTTGTGTTGTTGAGTTGTATGAGTTCTTTATATATTTTGGAAATGAACCCCTTGTCAGATAGAGGATTTGCAGATATTTTCTCCCAGTTGGTGGGTTGTTTATTGTTTTGTTCCTGGTTTCCTTTGCCTTGTATAAGCTCTTTAGTCTGATGTAGTCCCATTTGATTATTTTTTCTTTTGTTTTCCATGCCTGAGTAGACATGGTATTCGAAAAGATGCTGCTAAGACCGATGTCCAAGAGTGTACTGCCTATATTTTCTTCTAGGAGTTTTATAGGTTTCACGTCTTAGCTTCAAGTCTTTAATCCATTTTGAGTTAATTTTTCTGTATGGTGTAAGATAACAGTCTACCTTCATTCTTTTGCATGTGGCTGTCCAGTTTTCCCAACACCATATAATGAAGAGACTTTCCTTTCTCCACTGTATGTTCTTGGCTCCTTTGTCGAAGATTAGCTGTCCAAAGATGTGTGGTTTTATTTCTGGGCTTTCAATTCTGATCCATTGATCTGTGTGTCTTTTTTTCTACCGGTACCATGCTGTTTTGATTATTATAGATTTGTAGTATATTTTGAGGTCAGGGATTGTGATGCCACCAGCTTTGTTCTTTTTTCTCAGGATTGCTTTAGCTATTTGGGGTCTTTTGTTGTTCCATATGAATTTTGGGATTCTTTGTTCTATTTCTCTGAAGAATGTCAATAGGATTCTAATTGGGATTGCATTGAATCTGTAGATTGCTTTAGGTAATATGGACATTTTAACTCTGTTTATTCTTCCAATCCATGAGCGTGGAATATCTTTCCATTTCCTTATATCATCACTGATTTCTTTCAAAAATGTCTTATAGGGGGCTGGCCCAGTGGCACAAGTGGTTAAGTGCATGTGCTCCACTGCAGCGGCCTGGGGTTCGCCGGTTCGGATCCTGGCCATGCACCAACACACTGCTTGTCAAGCCACGCTGTGGCGGCGTCCCATATAAAGTGGAGGAAGATAGGCACGGATGTTAGCCCAGGGCCAGTCTTCCTCAGCAAAAAGAGGAGGATTGGCAGATGTTAGCTCAGGGCTGACTTTCCTCCCCCCCCAAAAAAAATGTCTTATAGTTTCAGTGTGTAGGTCTTTCACCTCATTGGTTAAATTTATTTCTGGATATTTAATTCTTTCTGTTGTGATTTTAAATGAGATTGTATTCTTGAGTTTTCTGTTAGTTCGTTATTAGGGTATAGAAATGCAACTGATTTTTGTAAGTTGGTTTTGTACCCTGCAACTTTGCTGTAACTGTTGATTATTTCTAATAGTTTTCCAATGGATTCTTTAGGGTTTTCTATGTATAGAATCATGTCATCTGCACACCGCATGAGTTTCACTTCTTCCTTACCAGTTTGAATACCTTTTATTTATTTTTCTTGCCTCATTGCTCTGGCCAAAACCTCCAGTACTGTGTTGAATAAGAGCAGCAAGAATGGGCACCCTTGTCTTGTTTCTGTTCTCAGAGGGATGGCTTTCAGTTTTTCCCCATTGAGTATAATATTGGCTGTGGCTTTGTCATATATGGCATTTTTTATGTTGAGGTACTTCATTCTATACCTATTTTATTGAGAGTTTTTACCATAATGGATGTGGGGTTTTGTGAAATGCTTTCTTAGCAACTATTGAGATGATCATGTGGTTTTTATTCCTCATTTTGTTAATCTGGTGTATCATATTGATTGATTTGCAGATGTTGAACCATCCCTGGTGCCTGGAAAAAATCTGACTTGATCATGGTGTATGATCCTTCTGATGTATTGCTGTATTCGATTTGTCAATATTTTGTTGAGGATTTTTGCATCTATGTTCATCAGTGATATTGGCCTGTAATTTTCCTTCTTTGTGTTGTCCTTGTCTTGCTTTGGGATCAGGGTGATGTTGGTCTCATAAAATGTGTTCGGAAGTGTTTTGTCTTTAATTTTTTGCAATAGTTGAGAGGGATAGATATTAAATCTTCTTTAAATATTTGCTGGAATTCTCCAGAGAAGCCATCTGGTCCTGGACTTTTATTTTTTGGGAGGTTTTTGATTACTGTTTCAATCTCTTTACTTGTGATTGGTCTATTCAGATTCTCTATTTCTTCTTGGTTCAGTTTTGGGAGGTTGTATGAGTCTAAGAATTTGTCCATTTATTCTAGATTGTCCAATTTGTTGGCATATAGTTTTTCATAGTATTCTCTTATAATCCTTTGCATTTCTGTGGTATCTCTTGTAATTTCTCCTTTCATTTCTCATTTTATTTATTTGACACTTCCCTCTTTTTTTCTTGGTGAGTCGGGCTAAGGGTTGGTCAATTTTTTTTGCTGCATCTCATATGAGTTGGTATGATGTATTTTCATTTCATTTGCCTTCAAATATTTTTTGATTTTTTCCTTTAATTTCTTCATTGATTCAATAGTTGTTCAATCGCATGTTGTTTATTCTCCACATATTTGTCACTTTGCCAGCTTTTTCCTTGTAATTGATTTCTAGTTTCACAGCATTGTGGTCAGGAAAGATGCTTGATATGATTTCCGTCTTCTTAAATGTATTGAGGCTTGCTTTGTTTCCCAACATATGGTCTATCTTTGAGAATGTTCCCTCTGCACTTGAGAAGAATGTACATTCCGCTGTTTTTCGGTGGAGTGTTCTATATATATCTATTAAGTCCATCTGGTCTAGTTTTTCATTTAGTTCCAGCATTTCCTTGTTGACATTCTGTCTGGATGATCTACTCATTGATGTAAGTGGGATGTTGAGGTCCCCTTCTATTATTGTGTTGCTGTTAATTTCTCCCTGTAGGTCTATTAATATTTGCTTTATGTACTTTGGTGCTCCTGTGTTAGGTGCATATATATTCATAAGTGTTACGTCCTCTTGGTGGAATGTTCCTTTTATCATTATATACTGCCCCTCTTTTTCTCTCATTGCCTTTTTTATCTTGAAGTCTACTCTTTCTGATTTAAGTATGGCAACACCTGCTTTCTTTTACTTGCCATTTCCTTGGAGTATCATCTTCTATCCCTTGCCTCTGAACCTATGTTTGTCTTTAGAGCTGAGATGTGTTTCCTGGAGGCAGCATATTGTTGGATCTTGTTTTTTTAATCCCTCCAGCCACTGTATGTCTTTTGATTGGAGAATTCCATCCATTTTCATTTAGAGTGATTATTGATATAGGAGGGCTTAATACTGCCATTTTATTCCTTGTTTTCCAGTTGTTCTGTATTTCCCTTGTTTCTTGTCCCATGTATTTCCAACTGCCATTTCAGTTTGGTGATAATCTCTGATGGTTTTCTCCTTATTTATCATTTGTGACTCTGTTCTGATTTTTTGTTTAGTGGTTACCCTGAGGTCTGTATAAAAGATCTCGTAGATGAGATAGTTGATTTTCTTTTAGCCTCTTTTCTCCTTGGCCTAAGCAAGTTCTATCCCTTTCCTCTTCCCTGTCTGAGTTATTGTTGTCACAACTTATTCCGTTTTGTGTTGTGAGTTTGTGCTTAAAATGAAGTGATTATAGTTATTTTTGGTGCTTTCCTTTCCTTTATATTTTATGTTATAATTAAGTATTTGCAAACCTGTTCCTGATAGCTGTAATTTTCTGATTTTGTCTGCCTATTTATCTCCTTGCTCAAGGCTTTGTAAACCTTTTCTTTTTTTTCAGGTATGAGGGCCTTCTTGATCATTTCTTGTGTGTGTGGGGGGATCTGTTGGTGATGAACTCCCTCAGCTTTTGTTTTTCTGGGAAAGTTTTTATTTCTCTGTCATATCTGAAGGATAGTTTTGCTGGATGGAGTATTCTTGGCTGAAAGTTTTTGTCTTTCAGTAATTTGAATATATCATTCCACTCTCTCCTAGCTTGTAAGGTTTCTGCTGAGAAATCTGCTGAAAGCCTGATTGAGGTTCCTTTGTAGGTTATTTTCTTCGGCCTTGCTGCCCTTAATATTTTTTCTTTGTCATTGACTTTTGCCAGTTTTACTAACATATGCCTTGGGTATTTTTACATTGATGTAGTTAGAAGTTCTGTTAGCTCCATTTACTTATAATTCTAGCTCCTTCCCCAGGTTTCGGAAGTTCTTAGCTGTTATTTTTTTGAACAAGGTCTCTGCTCCTTTCTCCCTCACTTCTCTCTCTGGAATACCTATAATTCTTATGTTGCATTTCCTAATAGAGTTGGATATTTCTTGGATAATTTCTTAATTTCTTTTTAGTCTTAGTTCTCTCTCTCCTCCTGCACCTGAAGCATTTCTATATTTCTGTTCTCTAAATTACTATTTCTGTCCTCCATAATGTCAGCTCTGTTTTTTAAGGATTCTAGATTGTTTTTTATCTCATTCATTATGTTCTTCATCTCTAGCATTTCTGTTTGGTTTTTCTTTTTTTTAAAGTTTCAATCTCTTTTGTGAAGAATTTCCTCTGCTCATTAATTTTATTCCTGAGTTCATTAAACTGTTGTTCTGAGTTTTTTTGTAACTCGTTGAGCTTCTTTTTTTTTTTTTTTAAGATTTTATTTATTTATTTTTTTCCCCCCAAAGCCCCAGTAGATAGTTGTATGTCATAGCTGCACATCCTTCTAGTTGATGTATGTGGGACATGGCCTCAGCATGGCTGGAGAAGCAGTGTGTCGGTGCGCACCCGGGATCCGAACCCGGGCTGCCAGCAGCAGAGCACACGCACTTAACTGCTAAGCCATGGGGCCGGCCCCTCGTTGAGCTTCTTTATGATAACTATTTTGAATTCTCTGTCATTAGATTGTAAATTTCTGTGACTTCAGGATTGGTGTCTGGACACTTGTCATTTTCCCTCTGGTCTGAAGTGTTAATATATTTTTTCATGGTGTTTGATGGGGTAGACCTTTGCTAGTGCATAGTGGTTGTATCTGGTCGCAGATTCTACCTGCCACTACTGGGGGCGGGGGTGCAGGAGCTGTGTTTTCTGAGCCCACTGCATCCACTGGCAGTTACACTCATCTGTTGGAAGCTGTGCTGACAGGACCCACCTGCCTTTGCCCACTGGCCTCCACTGCTTCACACATGCAGGCACAGGTACTCTGGCATGGATTCCATGCCCTGGCCAACTGGCCAAGCTGGTGCACCAGGCAGGATCGTGGGGGGTGCTTTGTTTCTCACCTGCACTCCCACTCTGCACTCACTGGTGGCCCACTTGGGCCACTCAGCTTGGTGGGGAGCATTTCCTTGGGCTGGGAAGGAAGTCTCAGAGTGAAAGCGTTCCTATTGAGGGCTGTCTTTCCCCCTCCTCTCAGATTTGTGTGCCAGCTGCTGTGTGAGGTCCCACACCCTACCTAGATCGCTGCCACTGGGGAAGGAGATCCGCTTACCTCCTTCTGCTTCCCCAGGGGATCCAGTATCTTCACCTTCAGACGTATGGCTGTGTGGATCTCTCAGATGTCTTTTGTGCTGTGTGGATGTCCTCTATGGAGTTAACAATGTCCTTTTTGTTGAATCTTAGGAGGAAGAGACTAAGGGAACAGCTCACTCTGCCATGATGCTGACATCACTCTCAGTTTTCTTATATGAAAGTTATTTAGATATATATTTCTGTCCTCATTAGATTATAAAATATTTAAAAGAAGACATCCTTAGTCATTTAAAAAAATCTTCCATGCCCTCTGGCACCTCATAGGTGCTCAGTAAAAGTATATCCCTCCTTGTAACACACATTCTCTGTACTTACCCTTTGCCTTGGACATTATGTGCCTCCTCACTCATTCGATATCAAACCCCTCTTAATTGTCATTTACTTTTCCTCTGTAATCCTAATTTTTTTTTTATTTTTTACTTTTTTTTGTGAGGAAGATGAGCCCTGAGCTAACATCCGTGCTAATCCTCCTCTTTTTGCTGAGGAAGACCGGCTCTGAGCTAACATCTATTGCCAATCCTCCTCCTTTTTCTCCCCCAAAGCCCCAGTAAATAGTTGTATGTCATAGTTGCACATCCTTCTAGTTGCTGTATGTGGGATGCGACCTCAGTATGGCCGGAGAAGCAGTGCGTCGGTGCGCACCTGGGATCCTAACCCGGGCCGCCAGTAGCAGAGCGCGCGTGCTTAACCACTAAGCCACGGGGCCGGCCCTGTAATCCTAATTTTTGGCAGCACAATGTCCCTTGGAGAATGTCTGACATGGCCTGGACTTGATTCCTACTTGGGTTATCAAGACTAGAACAAGGTCCTGACCCCTCCCTGGATTCTGAAGCTGCTCTGGTTCTGTGCTGCTCCATATATATCTGCTGATATTCACAGTAGTTTCAGTCTCCTAAGAGCTTTACATTCTTTTGATAACTGAATATAATAAGTCATTTTAATTATACAGAAGAATGTTTTTCAATCCTTGAATGCCAATTATGTTCTCCAATTTGTAGTTTTTTCAAAAAAAAGTATTGTGTTTTAGAGCAAGCTCACTCTTCTCTGGTAGAATACCAGAATAGAATATTTTTACCACAGAGCATTAATATATTTTAATTCATACCAGTTAATTGCACCTGAGAAACTTCTGAGAGATTGTGAGTCTTGTTGCCTAAACTTATACTGGTTTCCATTAAAGTTTAAACTCAATAATCACACAATATTCTATAAGAGAATTTGTATATGTCTGCATCTCTGGAAATAAAGTTTACCTAGAGATACTACTAGTTCTAGCTAGCTATAAGTTTCTGTGAGAGTTCTGTAATATTGAAAAACATCTTAGTGTGCAAATATTTTTCAATATTTAAAGTTTTTTGTTTTAATGTCAACTTTCAAGGAAGTTTGTGGATTATTCGATAGATGATAGCATGTGGATGTACGTTTAGAACAACAATATGTGACTATTTAGACATTCATTTGCCTTACATTTATTGAGTGTCATCTACATGCCAGGAATGGATGTAGGTCTTTGGGAATCTTGAGTGAACAAGGCAGACAAATGCCACAGCCATTGTGGATCTTACATTCTGAAACATTGAGGAGCAAACAGTAAACAAACCACAATAAATAAGCAGATTATACTGTCTGCTAGAAAATGATGTGAGCTTTGGGGAAAAAACAAGTACAGAATAAATAGAGCAAGGCAAAGGATTTTAGGAAGCTTGGAGACAGCAAGTGTCAAGTGTTGCTTCAAAGGGGAGCAAAAAATAAGACTGTAGCTGGGGGAGGAAGTGGAGTCAAGAGAAAATTTTCTTAAGATGGGAAAAATATATGTATATTAAGGGGGCTTGTTTAGTACAGAGGAAAATATATGTATACTAAGGGGGCTTGTTTAGTACAGAGGACAATGTGATGAATCACCAGAGAAAGGGGAGAACAGCTGACTCTTGTCCTTCAGTAGGCAGGACGAGATGGGGTCTGGTACACAACTGGAGGGATTGACTTTAACTAGGAGCAGGACACTTCATCAAAGGTAATAGGTAAAAGGCCAAATATAACTTCCCTGTGGATATGTGTCTATCAAAGCATTTCTTGGCTGACTCAACACATAATTATTGAGTGTCTGCTAAGCACAAGACATTGGAAACAAAATGGTAAACAATTCAAACGTACTTCCTATCTTTATGAAGCTTGTGGTCTGGTGTGCAAAAATCTTCTTTCTTTTGAAGCAATTAAAGTAGTATAAAAAGACACAAAATCTTGAGATGATGTTACTGTACTTCCATCATTATGATGCATTCGGGTATCCTAGTTTCACCACTTAACATTAGCACATGTTATACTCTCACCTCAGTTGGTATTCTTAGAAAAAGTGATTTCTCCACCTTCCCACAATTCCATTTCCAGCTAGACTGCTCAGGCTCAATGGGTGTCTATTGGTTGTTACTGCAAAGGCTCTCATTCTGTACAGCTGCTCAAATAGCATACTAAATATCATAAAATGGTTGTGATTGCCTATGAAATTCTTAGTATAACTGATTTATATGTAGTTATATCCACTGTATGGCAAAAAAACAGGGGAATATAATTTGGCCGCTAAGGGCCACTAAGCCCTTAGTTAAGAGTGTCAATCTCCTTTGTGATATTGTTCTTATGGGAAAGATGTGTTTTACGTATAGAGTCTTGATTTAGAGTCTGTCTTTGATAAGTATAACCCACCATGATTGCTAATACAATTGACTTCTGTGGGAGGGAGCAGATAGGGGAAACCTGTAGATGTCAAAAGAATGTATTGACCCTTGCTCTTCAAATTGTCCTGCATTTTTTACAGTCTCTCTATTTATTTCATTTTTAACACATCCATTAAACCTCCACTCTTTGCTCACTTGCTTTCAAGGAGCAAAATGAGTCTGCCTACTTTATGTGAGTATTAGGGTGTTGCTGTCCATGGTGCCAGATGGGAGAAAGAAAACAAAAACATTCATTGGAGAACCTGTCTGTCTTTTACCCTCTTTACTTCTATTTGTTTCATTCCATCTATGTGAATATCTCTTCAGTGATCACCTATATAAGTCGAAATCTTTTCTTGACACCTCACTAAAATTTGACCCCAACTACAGATGTTCCAGGCATCACTGTTTGTGCCACTTCCTATGGAGCCTGTTTCCCATTTAAGAAATCATGTCTAGTGGAAGCTCATTATGTTATGGCACTGAAGGTTTCCTTTTATCTATCCTATTCTATTACCTATCTTTAATAGTATCCCATCTTACTACATTAATTAACCATTCCTGCTGGGGAGGGTTTAGTATCCCATTCCTCAGCATTCATTTAGAGACCAATTCCATACATACATAATGTTCCCAAATAACCATTAGAATCACCTAGAGCCCTTTTAAAAATACTGATTCCTTGGTCCCCCTCTAGACTTGTGAATTAGGTCACACATTTGACTTGTTGCTCTAAAGAGCCATCATGTGATAGTAACAACTTGGATGCAAGCCTGCGATTACATCAATATAGTAAAGATAATGGTTCCCTTAATTGCACATCTCTTTGAATGTGTTTCTAAACCTTGATAATTATAAGAATCTTCTAAGGAGCTTTAAAATTTTATAAATTTCCAAGCCACACCTGACTGGTTTAGGAAAAAGCAGCAATAAAGTATTTTTTATCATTAAGACTTTCCACAAGTAGGCTTTGGCACTTATAAAGTGTTTTGTGTGCTGTCTCACTTGATTCTCATAGCAATTCATAATTATAATTCTGCTTTATGTGTGAGAAAACCGAATATGTGTCACCAAAGCTTTCATTTTGGGAACGACCTTGAGTTTTCTTTCGACAATGGGTATTCAGGGTTTCTTGTTTTCTCACAGTAATTTATCATATTGGCTTGATTTTTCTCATATCCATTGTTGAGTAGTCTTATATCTGCATAAATTATTCCCATATATTCTAGGATCCTCTGTTACTCCAACATTTAAAACTATAAAAAACCTTCTGAAACAGATAGCTGTATGTTTGAGACTTAGAAGTACAAATAGAAAACAAGGAAGCATTCTAAACTCCCAAGTAGCTTGTTTTGGGGAGATTTTATATATTCCTTGTGAAGATATTCCTTTGTAATATGACACGTAGTTTAGTCAAGCATTTATGAAACACTTACTCTTTGCACAGTTTATCATTTAAAAAGTATTGGGTAGAATAATAATAGTGACATTCAACATTTATTGAATGCATACTATGTGCCTGATCCTCTGCTGATACTTTACATGGACTGTCTCCCTTGACCTTCATGATACCCCTGAGTACTATTATCATCTTCATTTTACCGGTGAGGAATCAGAGGCCTAGAGAAGTGAAGTGACTTGCCCAAGGTTGCACAGTTAGAAGTAGCAGAGCTCAGATTCTAAAGCCAGGTGGTGTGGTCCCAGAGCCCACAGACTTAACTACCATGCTGTAGTTATTCCATGAATCACATGGAATATACTCTGTAGAATTGTGAGCTTTTGAGAAAAACAGGTGAACAATTGGTATTTTTATTTACAGATTAGTACTGCATCATGAGAGCATGGAGAATGGGGCCTTCAGTTAAATTCTTCTCGTTGATCAACAGTTGATTCTTCTTGGACAGCCTTATCCATCATCAGCTGGCATCCATGCCTTTACTGCCTTGGGGCAGAGAGGTGCTAGAGGGCAGTGGTCAGCATGCAGGCTTTTGAGGAGGATGATGGGGCTGGAATAACCCAGACTGCCTGGGCTCCACTGCTGGCTTGCCGTCTACTAGATGTGTGACCTCTGGGCAAGTATCTCAGCCTCTGTGCCTCAGTTTCCTCATCTGTAAAAATGTGCTGACCTCATAGTTATTGTGAGGATTATGAGTTAATAGAGCTGTGACACTTAGGACAGTATCTGGAACAAAGAGAGCACTCAGCAGTGTTAGCCTTTGTTATGATGTTGCTATATTAAAGACTCGTTTTGAGAACATTGTAATGGGCTGAATTGTATAAGGACTGATGTCCTTATAAGAAGCAGGAGAGACACCAGGGACGCATGCATGCAGAAAAAAGGCTGTGTGAGGACACACTGAGAACTGAGGTGGCCATCAACAAGCCAAGGAGAGAGGTGTCAGGAGAAACCAAACCTGCCAACACCTTGCTCTAGGACTTCTAGCCTCCAGAACTGTGAGGAAATAAATTTCTGTTGTTTAAGCCATCTAGTCTGTGGTATTTTGTTACGGTAGCCCTAGCAAACTAGTACAGACATCATCAATGGCAGTGTGAGAAACATTCTGAAGGTTATATTATGACTGGAGTAATGATAGACAGGGCACGTCCTTCCCTCTAATTAATGCAACTTTGTGACTTGACATAGCAGTTTTTCTAATATTTTTATGTCCTGTCCAATTTGGTTATGATAGAACACTGTAGATAGAGCTGGCGTCCACACCCACAGAAGGAGACACTGAACAATAAGCCACAGGGAGACTCGTTGTTGGGGTGGGGCTCCTCTGGAGTTTCCCTTGATTTCTGGGTCAGTTCCCACCACCCCCTGCCCACTATATTCAATAATGTGCTCTAGGTATTGAGGCAGAGGTTTAAAAGATATTTATATAATGCCCCTAATGCACCTTATAAGTCAAGTTTCTTCTCACATGCACACACGGAAAAAAATTGGGATGGCTTTTCAGGAGTCACAAACTCAATTGCCTAAAGGCAATATTCAAGTCGTGTGCAGCCTGTGGTGAGTTTAATAGGTCTGACTAGGCAATTCTGTCCCCTTATACATACAATGGGTTAGCTTTACCAAGCGACCAGAATAGAAATCTGTATAAACTCAAGTTAGTTGGTTTTAGGGAAATATATGGAAAAATTGTGCTTATAATTACTAACTAGCTTTCTTATTTTGTTTTGTTGAAAGATAGAAAGTACGTTAGATTTGTTTTTCAGATCATAAGTATTCTTGGAGTTGCCGACCGGGATAGTTGGAAATTGGGCCATGAATCTTGGATAAAAGTATAGAAACTGAGATGTTCTCTCTGATGTCCGTCTCCCTTCTATGGACCACCTCCTGCTGCCATCAGCCCAGGAATATGATTTCAAAATCCACTCCTATTTCCTCTCTATCTTATATCTTTTACATTAGTATATGCCAAAAGAAATTTTTAAAAATGAAGAAATTGTTCTATGAAATGAGTGTGAGGTTCTTAATGAAAGCTCCGGTTACTACAAACAGCTCAAAGCAAGAAAAAGAAGTGTAAATTTCAGAGACCCTGCTGCTTTTATCTTTGAAAAACTCTCGTCTTCCAATTTAACAGCGCCTGAACTTGTCGTAGAGAGAGGTCTATTTCCCAGAAAACCGAGAGTGCCTGTAGTGCTCAGCAGCCTAACGTTGTCTTGGTTCAGAAGTGGGTTCAGATATTATGCCTTATTAGTCATTTGTTAATCAAGGTGCTGATTATGGCCTCATTAAATCTCATATCGTTGATAATCTAATTTTCTTCTAAGCTTCAAAAATGATAAGAAAATTTATTAACATTGCTTTCAAGATTGAGTTAACCTGTCTGAACTCAGAAAAACTGAGCCAATTTTAATTTTGATATGCCTTTTCAAGAGAAAAATGTCAGTAAAGGCCAAAAATAATAATGTAATTGTGGGAACTTCTGTAGGCTCATGATCACAGATGAGATGACAGGACTTACCTTTGTGAAATCACAGCTTTGTGAAGTTATATCTCCTCAGATCCAAGTTTCATATATCTCTTAGTACTGTTGGCTTTCCACCTGTGCCCCTTTCTAAACGTCAAGTCACAGTTAGTTTCTGAGTTAGAGAGGCTATTTAATGAAGAATTTGTATTGTTTGTTCTTTTCTTTCTCCAGTCTATTTTTTCTTTTTGTAACAAAAGTTACCTGTAAATATATATCGATACTACATGTACCATATTTTAACAAGTCAATTCAACAATCCATTTCTTGTTTAATAGGTATTAAATACCTGTTGCCTTGAGGTGTTTGGCTAAACCTGCATAACCTTATGAATAAAATGCACTGGATTTGATTTAGCAAGTACAGTCAGGGCTGCAGTAGTACATGCCCCTGCCCAGGGGTCTCCGCACATGGTGGTATGTGGACATGGTGCCCCTGAAATTGCAGTGGTTGCTGCCTAAGTTTACTTCCTTAGAAATTATTAATTTATTCTATGCATTATGTCTACAGTTCAATCAAATTAATGCCTCAACTATGGCTTCTTCTGGGCAGAAGTAACTGGGTTAAAGGTGAGCTAACAAATTTGTTTTGACTCTTTATTGGCTCTGAAATTCTTAGGCATAAGTATGTACAGATATTAGTGTATTTTTAATGCTTCAGAATTTAGTGTATCTAAACAATAAATGACTTGACTCATTAATCTTCAAGTGTCATTCATCATTCAGGCTTAATGCAGCCCTGTTTTTAAGCCCAATGCCTAGAGATGATTTGCCATAGCTCTAGGACTTTAGACATGCTTCTTGTGTTTCAGAGTCTGTAGTAGCTCTTCTTATCAGAGATTTGGCTCACCTTGGAGGAAATCTGTCTGTAATTCTTCTGTGCTCTTACCAAAGTGCAGTAGGAAACTTTGATGTCGTAGCATTTATAGCTGGTCCTTTGACACTACATAGCTTAAATCTTTAAATGTTTCAGAAGCAGAGAGTTGTCCTGGAGCTGTCCAAGGTTCTGAAGAGTGACCTACAAATGACAGCTGTCCAGGAGCCCAGCCTGTCTGGGAACCGACCCCTGTCTTCCCCTTACTGCTCACTGCCCAAGACATATATAGAAATAATTAAGAAATTGGTGTTACTGAGGACCAATCTGATGTAAAACAATTTGGAAGCACATTTAATTAGGTATGGAATGTGGTTTCTTTGCATTGACTAACAAAGATATCTGAAACCTTCCATGGTGATATGCCTGCACACTCTTTCTCTAAGTATTTAATTAGATTTTAAACTTTGTGGTAATCCTTAGGGGGGATATCATGAGTTTTGTGCACAGGAATAAGGGAAGAAAGAAATAGCTTCAAGATACTACTCAGCAAGGGAATAAAGGGATTTTTTGACTAGAGGCAGTGCTTCTCAGACCTTTGTAAGATTTTAAAACCATGAATACTTTTTGCCTGCCTAAGTTTTGTTTTTTTTTTTTTTGTGAGGAAGATCAGCCC
Organism: Ceratotherium simum simum; assembly: GCF_057802395.1. Classification (NCBI taxonomy): domain Eukaryota; kingdom Metazoa; phylum Chordata; class Mammalia; order Perissodactyla; family Rhinocerotidae; genus Ceratotherium; species Ceratotherium simum. Next base: position 15,957,895 of record NC_141900.1, read on the forward strand.
TGAGCTAACATCTGTGCTAATCCTCCTCTTTTTTTGCTTAGGAAGACCACCTCTGAGCTAACATCTATTGCCAATCCTCCTCCTTTTTTTTTCCCCCCAAAGCCCCAGTAGATAGTTGTATGTCATAGTTGCACATCCTTTTAGTTGCTGTATGTGGGACGCCGCCTCAGCATGGCTGGAGAAGCGGTGCGTCGGTGCGCGCCCGGGATCCGAACCCGGGCTGCCAGTAGCAGAGCGCGCGCACTTAACCGCTAAGCCACGGGGCTGGCCTTGCCTGTTAAGTTTTGATATCTCCGTAATGAAACCCAAAATGACCCTGGCTTGTTTTCCAGAACAGCCAGGAAGCAGGAATGGGAGAGACTGCTTCCTTCTCCCCCAGCCCTGCAAGAGTGTGACACTCAAGGGAGGGAGAGGGTGGGACTAGCTTTAACGAGGAAGGAAAAACAGGCCAACTCCCTCGGGCTGTGTGGGAAGAAAGAGAGGCCTGGGGGACTGTCTGGGCTTGAGAGGCAGCAGCTCCTGACACTGATAAATGATTCAATTGAATAAGTAAATTAAGAACCTCTGACTAACACCAGAGCCACGTTATTATACTATATGCCAGGGCAAGGAATTTTGTAGGTGGCAAATCCTTCTTGTATCTTGTCCAAAGAGGTATATTAGTAGGCAATGCAGACAACTTAATTATAATAGACTCACTTGCCCTCAGTTGCCATAAGCCTTAAGAAGAGTGTGACCAGGAGATAGAATAATAATTTTATCTTATCTTGTAGAGAATGACATAAAGAAATAGAAGGGAAAATACACATATGTCATATAAAGGTTGCGGAATTTCGAATCTCTTCTCTGCACAAACACAAGCACAATACATAATTCAAGGCCGAATTAATGAAATGGTAATTTTCAGAGGAATTTGGAATGAACTTCAGGTTCAGTGAAATATGAGCAGTGCTAGAAGAATTTATTTCTAATTTAAAACATCTTTGTGATTCACATAGAATAACAATGTTAATAAAATTTTAATTATGCATTAGGTTTTGTGCACAACTACTCTATGACATATTGTAGGGGAAAAATTTCTCTCCAGAGCCTTTTACCTATTTGATTCAGGTGGAATTTTAGATGAAATTCAATATGGTTATTACCAAATGATTTATGAACCTTAATACTCATGGGGGAAATTAAAAATTTTAATAATTGGAAAAGAAGAAAGTTATTTAAATTAGTCTCCAGTTTATCTGCTTACATTGAACTCATCTATTTAAGCCATTATTGTATAATTTGAACTTTCTTCCACTCTTGTAATACCTAAAAAGTCTCTTCTGGGAATCTTATTTCATTTTTTAAAAATGTTTATTGTTTCCCTTGGGTAATATGAACACAGTGTATGGATTGGAGCCTGCATTATTTCATTATCTTTCTTGTTCTAAAGAAAAGGCAGCGACTTAATTGTGGCCTTAATTTGACAGGCTTTATTCCTTAAATATTTGGGAAAAGAATGCCCTTACCCACTACTCTTTTGCTATTTCCAGATACTCTGACCAATCGTGGTGACTCATAACCATCAGTTACTGTGGCAGGCTTTGTATTACTTTCTGAGGGGAAAGCATCCTTCTGGGTGAGAAGTGAGCCCTGCCTTAGCTCAGTGCCTCTCACTTTTCCAGGGAAGGACCACAAACAGTAGATGAGCAGAGCCCTAAAGCAGGCAGCTGAAAGCAGGAGATGTCTGTGGAGTTCTGTGTTTCATCTCTATGCAGTTTTTCACTCTACGTCATAACAGGTGGCTTTGTTGTTGTTAGTGCCATCAAGTCAGTTCCTACTCCTAGCGACCCTGTGTGCAGCAGAGCAGAACACTGCCCACGGTCTTTTTGCGTCATCCTGTCACCTTCTGGCCCTGTATCAGAGAAGCTCCACTGCTATTCATAGGGTTTTCATGGCCAGATTTTTCAGAAGTGGGTAGCCATGTCCTTCTTCCCAGTCTGTCTTAGCCTGGAAGCTCTGCTAAACCTGTCCACCATGGGTGATCCTGCTGGTATGTGAAATACTTTTGGCAGAGCTTTCAGCATCATAGCAACATGTGGCCACCACGGTATGACAACTACAGACAAGTGGTGTGGTTCCCTGACCTGGAAACAAACTGGGCCTCAGTGGTGAGAGCGTGACTCTTAACCACCAGAGCTGGTTAACAGGTGGCTTAGTGGTGTAAAATAATGGTTTCTCCTCCATTTGCTCCCCTCCAACCTCAATAAATTGATATTCCAGAGAGATGTTTTAGGTTTATTTTGTGGCTCTATGTGCTATAGACAAACCATTAAGTACCCCCAAGGTCTACACTTATCCATTTTGAGAAATGTGGCCTTAGGGATTCAAACCCTCCTAATTGCACCTTTTAGGGCTGTAGGTTTTAGATTGTTCTGCGTCTAGATCTGTCAGGGTAAATCACGTCTGATTTCAGATATTATTCTCTCTAAATTATCTGCCGTCTGTTGGGACAAATGATTCTGGGCCTTGCTGTCCTCTTTTAGTACCATTCTACTTCTTTCCATCACTTGACCAGCACTTGGGCTTCCATTTGCTAAACCATCCACTTTGTCCTTAATCTTTCCAATTTGATTTCCTTTCTGAAATGTTTCTGTAAATGCCTTTAGTGCTTTTCTGCTAACTCCGTTGGCTTTTTTTTCCATTAGATTTCAGCCTTATCCATCTTTCAGCATTTCCACTATTGACGGTGAACCATTTTATCAGGTCATTTAGGGTAGGTGATACTGTGGTAGCAATACCTCAATGGCTTTCAATAATAGAGGTTTATTTCTGGCACGTGAAAATGAGAACGAGAGCTGTGCTTCCTGTTCCCTTCACTCTGTGTTCCTGTATGGAACATTACAGAGCTCAGGATAGAGGGAATTGAAATGGTAAGATGATGGCTTTTACATCGTCTGCTCAGAAGTAGCACATGTCACTTCCACTCACATTTTGTTGGCCAAGTCAAATCCCATGGCGAAGCCTGATATTGATGGGCGGAAAGTATAGTCCTCCCCAAACTGCTCTGTAGGGAGATGCGTAGGGGATTTGACAACAACAAAATTTCCCAGCGCCATATCTTTTCGGTTTTTTATGTACTCAGAATCTGACATGGTGCCAGTCACAGAACAGATATTACGTAGGGGAAAGACCTACTTCTTTCTTTCCCAAATTTCTTTTCCTGGTGGCGTTGAGGACTTCAGCGTGATTCCACTTGTTTCTTCTCTGGATCCTCTTCAGCCGCTACCTTTACCCAGGTGTTTATCATCAGCATTTTCTCTTCATTCTCCCCATTCTTTCCCTAGAAATAGTGTTCTTTATACTTTGATGCTTTGGAAATCCACCCTGGTTTGTTTTTTTATCTAGCTTGTGGAAACTTTGCTTCACTCTATATTTCTGAATGGCTCAGCAAGTCAAGCGAAATCTAGAGTTTCGATTTTAAACCACGTTGAGACACGAGAAAGGGAGTCAGTTGTTGGGAACTTGGATGATTTCTGTTTTGCCCTTCTGAATAAAACTGTTTTGGTTGAAGTTCATATGTGCCAGAAAATGAATGAACCCTCAACTCTTATCTGGTAGTACCTGGGTTTACAGAGCTGACAAAAACAGCTGGAGCGTAATGCAGATAAAGCGGACCTCACCTGAGTGTTACACAGATTTCACAGAAATAATGTCACTACACCTGAGCCCTACCTATAGGAGAATATTCGCATCCAGAATCCCTTTTGGGGTCCTGCATGGTCTTAAACGCCTCTTTTCAGAGTTTCTTTGCATTAATCACTATCTGTCTTTAAATATGATGGGCAGTTTTCCTTCTCTTTTTACCACCAAAACCTTTGAATGGCTGTTGCAGAGCTAAATGTAATCTGCTTTGCAGTTTTGCAGTTTTTTGTTTAGGTATTTATTCCCCTATGAGATAGTAATTTACTGAAGGAAGTAGGTTTTTTCTCTTCACCTTTCCTCCCATTTTTTGGTAAATACTAACAAATGCTTGTTGAATTGAATATGGCTATTATAGTTGCTATATTATTAACTATATTATTAACTCTCAAGTTACAGTTATAATATAGATGTTATATTATTAACTATCAAGGTGGAGTCATTCTGAATGCTAGCTCTCTGCAGTTCTGTTAAATGATTATGCAGTTAAAATGCATATATTTTTTATATTTTTCGCTTGCAGTGTCATAGCACACACTGTGGGTGCCCAGCCATGTGCTCCTAGTGTCTAAGCTTTTCTAAGCCCATTGGACTTAGCTACAGCTGCCAGCAAGGGCCACTCTTTGCCTGAGAGCTTTCTTTGGTTACCAGAGAGCTCTCTGCCCCTGTGTGGATGTAGTAGGGGAATTAATGCCCCCAGGAGCAGCCCTCAACCACTGACTGACAGGAGTTGATGGATAAATGCCCCAGCTCCCTTGCCCCTTGGTTAGGATATCTGTCGGGTATTTGACACTATCTCCCAGAATTTCCCAGTGGGCCTCAGGTCAGGTTGCCCACTGTGGTAACTTGATTGATAATACACCCTGTGTTGGTTCTCTTCCCTTCCTTGCCTCACTTCTCCACGCCCCTATTGACATTTCCTGGATTAATTTCAGATTAAACTAATTGCAATCTAATCTCAGATTAGAGTCTCAGAGTCTCTAAGGGTAATCCAAACCAAAACAGGGACTTATATGTCAAAATTTACATGTCAACAATTTCTCTATTTCGGTAATGTCCAATACAAATGTAATGCAAACCACATAATGTAATTTAAATTTTTCTAGTGCCTACATTTAAAAGAGTGAAAATAAGCAGGTGAAATTAATTTTAATAGTACAGTTATTTAACTCAATATATCGAAAATATTATAATTTTAACATGCAATTGATATAAAACATATTAATGAGATATTTTATTTTTTGGTACTAAGTCTTTGAAGTCTGGAGTGTACTTTACACTTACAGTACATCTCCATTTGGACTAGTCATGTTGCAAGTGCTCCATAGCCTCATGTGGCTGTGGCTACTAAATCGCACAGTGGTGACCATTTCTCTACTGTTGTAGCCCATGTGTCAAAATTCAGAGATTTGCTAGCTCTTGGATGTGTAGGAGGCTGTATGGTGGGTCATAGTTTCCATTCTTAGCAAAACCTTACTTGCTTTCTCCTTTTCTTTTAAGCTGAGTAAAATCTCTGTAAATATCTAGATTGATGGGCACCTTGTTTAGTCTATGTTCACATATTTATGTTCTTTCAAGAATGAGCCTCTGGCAATAATAACTCTGAGACTTATTGCTTCATACATGTTTGCATGCAAAATATAGAAAAGATGCTTAGCATCTCTGTGTTGGTGTGTTTTTCAGGCAGAGGGTACCAGACTTCAGCGAGAACTCCGAGGATATTTAGCAGCTATCAAAGGTAACGTGTGTGATTGTTTACTGCATGTTACCAAGCACAGGTTGTTCTTGGAATTCACCACTGACAGAATTGAGTGTTAATTACGAAGTCATTTGGCTTTCTGGCAAGATGAATACTTGAGCACAGGTGTTCAATTCCACCCACTCCCAAATTCCCATTGAAATGATAATCAGAAAATACAAGGAAAAAATACGTCTGCCCTCATGCTGGAAACTAGAAATAAGTGCCTCCCATGTGCCAGAGATTTCTAGGAAGAGTTCTTAGATAGAGTGAGCTTGAGACCTTAAGAAAAGCTGCAGCTGGTTTACATCCCAAGGGAGGGCATGTCCCAAGAGTAGAACCCTCATAGACCACACCTTTAAGCCCTCTTGCTGGAAGGAGGAAGGAACAGCAGCAGAGGCAGGTGGAGTCTTACCAGGAATCATGGCCCTGGACTGCCTGTGACTTGGGGGACCCCCACTGCATGGGACAGAGAGGCCCTGGCACTGGTTTCTGGCCTCAGCCATGCAAGGCATAGAAATGAGGCCAGTGGTGGAGGGAGGAAAGAGAGCAGTAGGAAGGTGTGTTCCGCCTCTGCCTGCTCTGCATTATTCAGCAGCCTGCAGGGAGTCAAGTCCAAGTGCACCCAGGATGTGATGGATCATAAGGCAGATTTTGAGATTAGTGGGGAGAGAATGGATCGTCTGACAAGGGATCTTGGATAAACTGGCCAAATGCTCAGAAAAAAGTGCAATTCCCAGCCTTACACTTTACTCCCTCCTTCTCAATCCCAAATACAGTAAAGACTAGTTAAATATGTATACAAAGAGATGTTTGAAAGTACTAGAATAAAATACAGTAGATTTAGTCTCTAATCTTGGGTGACAAGGTCCTTACAAGGGTAATCCTAAAGACAGAAACCATAAAGGGAAAGATTGAGAGATTTGACCTCATAAATATATAAAACTGATATACATGTGTTTAAAAAGAAACACGATTTTGACAACATAGTTAATGAAAGTAAACCAAGATGTAAAGAGCTCAGTAAGTAAACTACATGAAATTAGTTGATTAAAAGAAAAAAATGAGTAGATATAGGAAGAGAAAATCAGCCAAGGAAGATCTATAGATGGATAATAAATGTGAAAATCGCTTATCCTCATGAGTAATCAAAAAATATTAGATAAAATCAAAAGGGAGAGGGGCCGGCCCGGTGGTGCAAGCGGTTAAGTGCGCGCGCTCCGCTGCGGCGGCCCAGGGTTCACTGGTTCGGATCCCGGGCGTGCACTGACACACCGCTTGTCAAGCCATGCTGTGGTGGCGTCCCATATAAAGTGGAGGAAGATGGGCACAGATGTTAGCCCAGGGCCAGTCTTCCTCAGCAAAAAAGAGAGGAGGATTGGCAGATGTTAGCGCAGGGCTGATCTTCCTCACCAGAAAAAAAAAGAAAAGGGAGATGCTGTCATTTTTCTTCCAAATGTTCAAAGACATTAAAATTTTTTTAAAAAGACCATAATAAGGCAAAGGTGTAGGGAGCAAACCCCTTCATATACTGCTGGTCAGATATCTTTCCTGGAGAGCACTTTGGCAAAAGCCTTTAAACGCATTGGTTTTTTGTTTATTTTGTTTTTGGCATGCCTTTTGACACAGCAGTTCCATTTCTAAGAATTTATACTAACAGTTTCAATATGTATCCGTGACATTGATTACAAAGATAGTGATAAATAATGAAATAATGAAAATTTTAATGATAAAAAATTAGTCATTATAATAAAAAAGTTAGTGAAATTGATTTTTAAACTGAAATTTATTTGAGCTTTTATATGCCAGGCGTATAATTGTAATCCTCATGATAACTCTCTGAGGCAGGTACTTTTATTAACTTTATTTTATTGATAAGAAAATCGAGGCACAGAGGTTAATTAAGTAGCTTGTCCGAGGTCATGAACCTGGTAAATAGCAGGGCCAGGATACTACTCTGGTCTGTGTGTCCCGTCAGGCCTTGCCTTTTTCTGCTGTCTTAGATTGCCTTTGAACTATGTGACCATTGATCAGGCGTTGGTTTCACAAATTAGAGTTCATCTGTACAATGGAATAATGACAACTTACTGCTATTACCTTTAATGGGCACTTACTATGTGCTAGGTTGTGTACTAAGCATTCTAGGCATATCACCTCTTTGTAACCACCCCACACAGCTGTGTGACAAATGACATTAGCCTTATTTTACGTTTGCAAAGAAGTAATGCTCACAGAATTTGACTTGCACAAATTCATAGAGCTGGTAATTAACTGCTCTAAAGAAATTAACCTTAAGTATTTATAACAATTCAGTCAGAAAATAGAAGGCCCTCTGGGTATTTCTTTCTATTGACTCAGGATTTGAACACAAGAGGTTGTATATTATTTCAAGCACAGGATTTTCTCTGTGTTAGCTGATTTTTTTTTGAAGCGTTTGAATTTGTTAAATGAGCAAATTCAGTCTCTTTCCCAAGTCTATATATTTTGATCTATTTTACCTCTTTGGTACAGAGAAAGCTGTTTGAAAAGACTGACATAATTATTTTCCTTAATGTGATCTGGAAGGAGAATCCACTGGGTGAAGAGCGAGCTCGCAGAGACATTGGGTGGAGCATCAGGGCAGCCTTTCCTTCAGACTGTGCCCTGCATTCCACTTCTAACGGCCACGTCTCCATCGGAAGGAGAAAGGACCTTATATCAGCTTTTCCCCAATCACGTTTTGCTAATTGAGTGATGTTAACAAATGATACTCCTTAAGAGAGATTTATGTTTAAATTACTTTGGCGAAGTCTGGTCGGAATGAATTTTTAAACGGGTTACTACAGAGTTTATCAGGCCCTTGAAATGCTAACGCAATCTCCAGGAGGCCTGTAGGGTAGGCAGCAGTTCCCAGTTATTTGACTGTGGAATGCTTTTCTCATCTCAAAATCTTAGAAAGAATTAACGTTCCTTGGAGCACATTTTGCATTTTGGGAAAACACTTAAAGACACGGGTTATGCCTTAACTAAATCATAATTTGCATTTTCAAAGTGCTTTCCTGGCCAATTTTTCTGGTTTTCATGAAAAGAACTTTAGCCAACTAATTGTCCTGTAATGCAGGCATCATTATAGGGGAATGAGATCTGCCTGGAGAGTGAGGGGCCCTGGGTCTGATCTCAGGGGCAATTGTGGGAAAATCACTCAGCCTCTCAGCTGCCTTGGGTTCCTCAGCTAAAGTGCTGCAGTTGCTCTCAGAAGCCCCCAAAATCTCTGCAACTGGGATTCTGTGAAATTGGGTTAAATGAACTCTACTCTTCATCTTATTATCACTAATCTCTGGGTTGCATTCACCTTTGTAGGTCTTTTTTATTTCTGCTGATGCTTGGGCTTTCCGAGGTAAATCTTATGCTCTCATTCATTTTAGCAGCAAACATCTCACTGAGCCTCATTTACGGGCCTGACACTGTTCTAGGAGCTGGAGATGCAGAGATGAACAATACACAGTGCCTGCTATCGTGGAGCTTGCAGTAGAGATGGGGAGAATGCTGAATAAACAGAAGACCAAATATGCATAGTGATACATATTTTAACAGAATTGTTAAATATTGTATCCTCTCACATCGGAGGATAGACCCCCCACTCTAGCTGAGGGCAGGAGACTGGGTCAGGAGTGGTCTCCCCAAGGAACTTCCACTTGAATGGGCCCAGGAAGGGGGCATACGTAGTCATCAGGTAATAAGATACGCCAGAGAAAGGGGTTGACTTTGGAAGGACTTTCCAGGTAGAAGAAGCAACATATACAAAGGCCCAAGAGGCAGGAGAATGCATGGATTCTTTAGGGAACAAGTAGATCATTGAAGTACAAGCAGGAAACTGAGCTGGATGAAATGTGGAAAGGTAGGCAGCAATTGTATAAAGAAGTACTTATGGATTGTATCATATTGGGGTTTTATTCTGTCAACGAAGAAGGGAGTCATTACATTATTGTAGGCAAGGGAATGAGTCACATGATCAGATTAGCGTTTTAGAAAAATAATAATTGTAGTTGTGTGTAATTCAGGCTAGAGGAAATGAAACTGTGAGGAGACTTCTTAGAAATCTAGTCCAATAATTTAATAATAATTATAGCTAACATTTATTGAGCACTTATGTGCCAGGCACTGACATAAGCTTTTTACTGCCTCATTTCGTATGATTCTCACTACAACATATGGCATGTACTATTATTTATGAATAATGTACACTTTGGAAAACTTAGGTAATTTTCCCAAGATCACACAGATGATATGTGATGGATCCAAGATTTTAACAAAGGCCAATTAATTGCAAATAGTAGTCTTAATTATTATGCCATCCTACCTCCAAAAATATTTTTCATAACGATGGCTGACATTTGAATGTTTGCTGTGTGTAAGTACTTTGCTGGACCATTTACATGGATTATTTCTTCTAATCTAAATAGTAGATGATGAAGGCCTGCTGCAGGGCAGTGGCAGTGGGTGTGGAAGGAGGGGCTACGTTTGAGAATCAGGCAGAGTTGGTGTGTCATGGTGACAAGTTCAGTGTGGGGGGATGAATTTTGGATGACTTCCAGTTTTCTAACCGGGAGAGCTGGGTGACATTCACGAGGACTGGGAAAAGGAGTAGGGGCAGGTTTTGGTAGGAAAGTTCTGAGTTTGTTTTGGACATGTGAAGTTTGAGAGACTGGTAGGACATCCACATGGAGATGTCCAGTGGGGATTTGGAGTTAGGAATCATTGGCGTGTGGGCGACAGTGGAGGCCAGACACAGAGGTAATGAACGCGCAAGCTCTAGGTGGCGCGTGGTCCGGGTGGTATAATTAACATTTGTTAGTTGTGTGTGACTTGTTATGTGTAAGCAGGACCCCGGCAGTAGGGCTGACTGTTCTTGAGCTGTCTCACAATCTGCCTGTTTTCCCCCAAACTCTTGCTCCTCTCCTCCTTGAGACTCAGGGAGAAAGGCTTCCTTTCCTCTGAGGCAACTGCTGTCTTCTTGAACAACTCTCTTCTAAACAATGGGTGAAGCTGCCAGATACTTGCAATATTTTAGATACTCTTTTAGTGGTTTATAGCTGCTGCTGGTTATTGTCATAATGTATTTTAACTGATGTTATTTTTAACTGAAACATATACCCTCGGGCTGTTCAAGCAAAGAGGACCCTTGTAGCAGTGCGATCTGTGCAACAAATCTTAGACGATGAAAACAGAAGCTCACGGATTTGGTTGCAAGTGGAAATAGAGCATACTGCAGTAACTGCCTTGGAGAAGGTCCAAAATCTTAAAGAGAGGGAAGTGGTTCCTATCCAGTAGTAAAATAAGAATTCTTCTATAAATGATGTTGGACACTTGTCTTGCAGTTTTGGAAATCACTACTTTTTAAAAAAATATTAGATATTAGAGATTATTAAATGCCATTTAGCATCTGTTCTGCTTTAATGTTGCCAAATTACTTTGAAGGAAACTTGGGTTTTAGCTTTTTTTTTTTTTTTCTCTTATGCTCTATCAGCAGAATGAGTTCTAAATCCTTAAAATCTCTGCTGGTCTTTATGCCCCTTAAGAGAAAGGCTTGTGTCTTGTTCACCTGTCTGTCAGAGTACTTCCTCTGGAGTATTTTAGAAATAATTTCTATGTCAAAATGTATTATTTCTCAATTGTCCATCACTACTTATCCACATAGCAATTATAATCATGTTATTTTTGGCTGCTAATAGACATATTAGCATAGACATAAAAGCAACATTGTGCTTTTAGCCTCAATGAGTAAGGTATTATATAATTTTATTTTAAGCTTACATTCAGTTTTGTTTTCACCACAAAGCTTGTTTGTCCTACCATGCCATCATTTCTTTTTCTTCTTCTTAAGACATTAAGAACCTATTGATACAGCTGTTTATAATTTCCATCAGACTTAAGATAAAGATTTAAAAGAAAACTTCAGAAGCCTTTTGGCATCTGAATTATAGAGTGATAACTAGAGACTCACTTTTGGTGTGATTTGGAGGAGTTTCTTTGTATAGATTTCCTTGTACCTAGGGAGGGGTGAATGCGGACGCTTGAGATGATGTTGCTGCCACCTCAGTGGTGACCACATGTACAAGAGAGATTCTCCCTCATTTGGATTCGCAGTGCTAGCAGATGGACGCAGATTTTTGTATTACTTTTTGGCTGTGCCTGCACCTCCATGACTGTTTCGTCAGAGTGCCCAGAGACTTGAGTCATCACTGTTCTTTCCTACCCTAGCCTGCTGGGCTACATCTTGTGGTTGCCAAGTTGTTACAGCCAGTGTGGGCATACACTTCATTGAAAAGGGCATCCTCTAACATGCTCAGTGATATACTTCGTGGAGAGAAGGTGGTAGGCGTTCATACTTCATGTGGCCCTGAAACACATTCAAACTTCTAATGCACAAGGACCATATATGTATCTGCATCTTATCAGGGGAAGGAAAGTGGGGATGTTCTGTGCTTAGGGATTGAAAAGTACTGTGAGATACCACATTACATGTTGGTTTTTATACATGCTGTTCAAGGATATACTTCTATCATTTTAGACTTTTTTATTTTGTTCTTTTCTCTCACAGTTGAACCTGGAATTGACTACCATAAATCCAACAAGCATATGGTTGAGTGTAGAGTGTTACAGCTTTCAGTTTAACAAAAACTTTCCATCTTTGATTCACTGGCATTAAGTTTATGAGATGTGTTTTTTATTTCCAATGACAGCACTCTGATTTTTCTCTCCTCTCCCTTTATCCAGCCCCTTTTCATATTCCCTGGTGACAAAGGCCAAGAAACCAACTCGGCCAGGTCCCAGCTTCCAGCTGGTCGGGAGAGTCTGGTGCTGGACAGGCCCTTCTCCAAGTCATCAGCCTAAGACTGCCCCTTGTTCGGTTCTCAGCCCTGAGCTGAGATCTCCATGGCCATCCACACTTTACCCTCTGTGTTTGAAGGAGGGGTGGAGGGGAGACTGGAAAAGACTTGGCGATACCTTATGTCACCATGTTGCACTTGGAAACTTTGTATATTTCCCATTATTAACCATATTTTTGCAACATACCAAATACGCCTCTATTGAAATTTCTGACCCGTAGGCTTAAGAACTCCAAGCTTTCTAAGAGTTCTGGTTTAAAACTGTATATATAGCTTTTAACAATATTGGAAAAAAGAAAAACCTTTTTCTTTGAAAATTTTTAGGCCACCTAAACCACTTTTAACTGTTATGCCCTAAAATCCTGTTGATTTTGCTTCTACCTGCTTTTAAAAACATGCTTTATTTCTTATATTTAAAGTCGTTTATGGTGAATATTATTTTTAGAACTCTCTAGCTTTACGGACTAGTATTCTAGGTGTCCTATACATTTATGTTTCCATGCCATTTAATAAGTGACAGCACACATAATAAGACACATTATTATTGTGGTTTTCAGAATAGGACAACTTGTTGATTTTTTTCAAGACCCAGTATCTGTCACTATTGTGTAAATAATAGAAAATGTAATCAGATAAGTCTTACAGACCAGCACGGGAAGATGTGACCACAGATGCAAGTAGCAGTTGCGCCTTCACAGTTTTTCCTTAAATGGTTGGCAAGTACTCAAGATTTTTCTCTCACTTAGAAAAGTAGGGGAAGGAGGAAGAGACTCCACCCATTTCTGTCTAACAGGAGCTGTTTTTCTCCACCACTAGGCATGCAAGAGGCCTCAATGAAGCTCACTGAGTCGCTGCATGAAGTCTACGAGCCTGACTGGTATGGGCGGGAAGATGTGAAAATGGTTGGCGAGGTGAGAGCCGGGACTGCAGCACAGGAGGCCTGGGCTGGCTTCTGCGAGGCTCCCAGGAGTCCTGCTCACTCAGCCGATCCCCTGAACTCCTCTTATCATTCAGGGCCTTAATCGTGAGGGAACACCACGTACCCAGAAGGCTTCATGCAATTCTGCCATCCAGATTGTCCCAAACTCATAGTCAGAAGTGAACATGATTATAAAACCACTTGAGTAGAAGCTGTGAGTTAAAGACTATTTTTCTTCAAAATAAGAATAGCATTTTTCTGTCCCTTACTACCTGTCTTAACAAGCCCACCTCAGCAGGAGAACTGGCTCATGGCAGGATTTTGTGTATTAACGTCACCCCTTCGCTCCTACTTCCCCCATCTCTCCTCAAAAGCAGGGATAGCAGCTGGGAAGAGCATCTGTTTCACTTTAACACCAACTAATCTATTCGCGGGTGTGCAGGACCTGAGGACAGACGCAGTTGGTCTGCTAACAGGAATTTAACTTCCAAAAGGCTTTGTCCCTAGACATGTCTTAACACCTGAGACCCAACTGCTAGCCGAGGGCCATCTGGCTGGCTGGCGGGCTGGCTGGCGGGGAGTGAGAAAGTGGGTATTGCTTTTCTGAGGAAGGCAGAGTGGAGTGGAGACCAGGAGTGGCTTTGTGTGAGGTTGGACAAGTTCTTTAGTCTTCTCGGGCTTTAGTTTCCTCATCTGCAAAATGAGAATAATAATTATACCTACTAATAATACATTTATAGACTGTCTTCACATCATCAACATAGTGCACAGTTCATGTGATTATCACTGATATTAGAAAGCCACTTGTCAGGGGTTCTCACATCCAAGTTCTTTGTTAAAACGAAGAGCAGCTGTTTGTCATGCCCCACTTCAGGAGAGCTCATTGCTGCTCATTTAGGCACCGAAAACCTAAGAGATGCAGCTGCCCCAGCTCAGGGGGAGGTCTGATAGGGGATGAGGTGACCCTATGTGCAGCCCTTGGAAAGACAGGTTAACCATGCAGCCCCAGGCTGCTCCACGAAAATTCTGACATCCCCGCATTGATCTTTATAATCCTGTTGGGACTGAGATGACAACGGAGATTTATTTACAAGGAAAGCTCTTGTTGGCCCTGTTACCTCTTTTGCAAACTTTCAGGATACGAATTTGGCAAAACCAGCCTCCACACACCATTTTTCCAATGTGATTATTAAGTCATTGCATTTTCTTACATTTCTTCAGTATAAAGACACTGTGTTTCAACATCATGATGGTAAATGATTAACTCATTTTGTAAATTTCTGATTCATGGTGTGTAATTAAAAATTCATCATGAAAAGAAGAATTTCTAAGAGAGTAATAGAAACTTGCCTTAATGGCTCTTCAGAACACCGCATTACGTTCTGTCTATGGCAGGTGCTGTGTTGACATTTATTCCCAAAGGAAATGGCTGCCATCCTGTCTTGGTCCTTGAGGCTGCCAGGGTTTTGGAATCTTCAGTTGCAGATCCAAATATGGGCTCTTTTGATGGTGAAGGAACTGAGCGCTGCATGTTCAGAGGGTCTATTCACATCAGAAGATGAGCCTTTTCATACAGAAGATTTAAAGTTTTTGTTTGCGTAAAATTCTTGATTTGGGATTTGTACAAGTAGGATTCGTTTATGAAGTGTGGAAACGCAACAAAGAAAGTGATTTTCAACAAGATAGAAACTTAGATCTCTTTCCCATTAAGGACTTGGGCGGTGGGCAGCCCAGGTGTGGTGTGGTGGATCTGCGAGCCTCGGGGGCCCGTCGTTGCCATCCTGGCTGCCTCCTCTAGGTTCAGGTTGACTCTGAGCGCTGGCCAGCAGCTGTCGTTTCTGCATTCCAGTCAGCAAGAAGTAGGAAGCATGGAAGACAAGCCCAGTCTCTCCTTTTAGGGAAACTTCCTGAAAGTACATCCCATTGGCCAGAACTTCGTCTTATGGCTACGCTGAGCTGCAGTGGAGGCTGGGTAATGTAGTCTGTGTCCTCAGGGGCCACGGGCCTGCCTCGTACTGGAGATTCTATTTCTAAAAAGGAAGAAAGGGTAGGTACTGGGGAACAAGCGGCAGACTCTGACAGGAGGTAGTAATGGGAGAGAAGTGGAGATGATGTCCTTGAGCTCCTGCTGTGTGCCTCAGATTCTGTGAAGCACTTTATGTAGTCAACTCGTTTAACTGGGGAAATGGAAACTTGCAGAGGTTCAGTGTTCCAAAATCACACAGCAGGGATGTGAACCCTGTTCTGATGAGGCAGCCTGGTATAATAGACAGATCAGGGGCTTCAAATCGAGGAGACAGACCTGGCTAGAAACCTGAGTTTGTTGTTTATCAACTGCATGACCTTGGCCAAGTTATGTAACATCTTTGGGCTTTAGTATCCTCTTCTGTATAGTGGCAACAATAAGAATTTCTTCATAAGGCTATTGTGAGAATTAAATGACCACACACACATACACACATGCAAAGTGTTTAACCCAATGCCTTGACATAGTGATAGTAGTAGTAGTAATACCTAATATTCAGTGTGTGTTTATCATAGTTGATAATCCATAAATAGTAGGGCCCTTCCCAATAAGACTGTAAATCTTCTTTCTTTGTAGAGACTTCAGCCATGGTTTGTTATTTGTCTGGAGTGGTTTCTAATTTCATGGATTGTTTTAGAAGCAAGCTGTCTCAGAGGAATTCTTCACACTCTCTTAGCCCCAATGTTCCCCTGTAGAGATCTGGAGACCTTTTGAACTCTACTCTACCTTCTTTCGTAATTCAAAATCAGAGATACATTTTTAAATGAACTGAGCCCTTAGAAAGCTTATATTAGTAAATTAGAACTGGTACCCAAATTGCCTTGAAATTTTATTGTATTATTAAATCACCCACATTCTTTCTAGCATTTACTATCTAGGGAAGTATTACTTATCTAATTTTATAGTTTCAGAGTTTTTGGAAGTTTGGTGAAAGGTATCCAATTAAACTAATTCAGCAGTTATTGCTTTATTTCTCTTTTTCTTTCAGAAATGTGATGTACTGTGGGAAGACTTCCATCAAAAACTAGTGGATGGGTCCTTGCTGACACTGGATACCTATCTGGGCCAATTTCCCGACATAAAGGTATTTTACTCTGTGTCTATAAAGGGAAGAATTGAATGGTCCCATGTACTTATTGAAACATGGGCAAGAGATGAGTGGGGTTAAAAGTCCTCAAACTAGTATCAACGACAGTTGGTAACTTTTCATTTATTTAAGCATAGGATTTTTATCCCGTTCCTATCAGTTTGAAATGAAATGTAGCTACAGAAATCACGTATTCCCCTTTAGTGAACTGCTTCAGCTTTTATTTCTCTACAGAAGTCTTTATAATCCTAGAAATATAAAGTCATAAATCAGAGATACCAAAAAATTCCAATCATCTTTATGTTCAAACCTTTTTATTATATAGTACTGGAGAAGAATTTCCATTAGAATAAACAACGGTCACAGGAATGGAGAAACTTCATTGCAAACATGAGAGCAAAATCAGATCTTTCCTTGTTTACTGTTTATTTTGTATATATTCATAGCACACCAGCATATTTGTTCTCTCTGAAATTTTCAGGTTCAAATTGAACTGTGAAGATACAAGCATTTCAAATACATTTGCATCTGGATCTAAAAATATTTTGTCTAAAACATTTGTCTTATTTGACACTTAGATCCATTGAAAGGGACATACACAAGTGACGGGTTGAATATCATAGATTTGGGATTAATTCGGGAGGTAAAGATGGCTTTTAAGCCATCTGGGTTGTATGTAAGCACATGGTAACATTAATAGATCTGCCCTCCACAGATTATTTTCCCTGCTCAAGGAGGAGTGTCAGGTAAGACAGCCATGTGCTGCCCTTCCTGTAGAGTGAGGAGGTCATAAACAAACATTCATGGGCATCTGCAGTGTCTTCTGATGCGAAGTCCCACTTTTACCTGGCCTTCTTTGTAGCCATTGCCAAACACCAGGAAACCATCTGTAGTCATGTACGCTGGCTTTGGCCATGAAACATAGTGAAACTTCTTGGCCAAAACAGCACTTGTATCAATGACATTAGTTTCCTTGGTCCCACACAGAATGCCTGAAGCTAGTTGGCCAACATACAAAGTTTGTTTTGGGACACCAGGGGCACCAGACAGGAACTTAAGTGGATCAGACTAGATATGTTATCCTTGTTTGCAAAATGTTAAAAGGAACAGATCCAAATGATGGGTTCTCAATAATGTTATCATAATAGGCAGCAAAGTACTTAATTGAGCCATTGCATAATTGCATCCTAATTAAAAGGTATAAATCAGTTTTTTTAAATTTTCTGAGACATTAAAAAATTAAATAAAAATTTTTAAAAAAATTCTGTAAGGTTGCATGCACTAGCCTACAGGGAATGTGTTTTGGGAGATCTTCAGATTATTTGATAGACATTCAAATTTTGTCTTGGAATTTGTAGCATTTGTAGAACAGTTTCAGAATCATTATCACACTTTAGAGTATTTTTTATTGCTTGGTAATCTAATCTCCTTAAAAATCATTTCTTAATAAATCAGAAGAGGATAAGGGAAAACTTTGTCCTCCCACTTGAAAATTTCAAAGCAGCCTGCAACTTGTCTAAGTTATTCATGTAATATATGTTCATAGTATGACTTAGCTAAACGAATGCAGGCTCTGGTTGGCTAGAGAAGAACACGTTTGAAATGTTATTGAATTTCAGGAACAAAAACTTAGTATCATCAAAAAAATGTGGAAGATCTTAGTTGTTATAGTACTGCCCAGCAATAGTTATTTGGAAATTGGCCATGTTCTCTAGGAGCGTGTAATTTCGGAAAACAAAAACACACAGAAGTACCTGCATTGAAACGAAGAGAGATTAAAATAAAATCATGATGGATTATATTGGCTAGTCTTTTCAGTTCATTCCGTGTCAGAAAGATGAAGAACTCAGTAGAGCTTTTACTTAAGCAGTTCTTTTCTTGAGGTCATGGTTGAGGTCATGCACAAAGATGATCCTCCAGTTATGAAACCATCTTTACACTGGAGATTTGGCTAGCTGGATTCCCTGGAGATAAATGAAATAGATGTCATGGTTTTACCTGCATCCTGGAAAGAGCCTGAAACAATCTCTCTTTCTTTCTCTGAAGTCACATGTAGAATATCATAGCATACATGTGGGGTATCAATCAAGATAGTTGAGGAAATAGCAGTGTTTAACTCGGGAGGGAGACAATTTGGAATTAGAGAGTAGGTAGGATAGCTGTTTCTAGTATTTGAAAGACTTCTCTCCTGTGAAAATGCATTTAAGTTATTCTGTGTGCCTGTACTCAGTAGATGGAAGTTAGAAGTGAATACAGACTCCCTCACTTCATATAGTTAGTGCTGAGTGATTATGTAATGAATAGGTTATTGACGGAAAGGAGGATTATGATGCAAAATACTGAGTGGAGAATTTTCAAAGCATGGAACACAATTGACTTCCTTGACTCCCACTAAAATCAACAGGCCATATGTAGTTAAAAGCTCAGGCAAATTTCCAAGTATTTACTGCAGCCCATCAGTGAGGGCTGTGAAGTACCATTCATGAGGGGATGATGTTTGACTTTTCCAGCTGTGATTGGCAGTGCACCTGGTGTTATGGTTCTTATTATGCAGCACTGACATCTAAAATCAATGTTATAATAAGAGCTAGCTTGTCACCAACCCAGGCAGGTTACAGCTGTGAGTAGTTATTGTAAAATGTAGTTTAGATTCTATCTTGGCAGCCATGCGTGAACAGCTAAGTATATATTTACAGAAGTGTGCCAAAATGAATTCCAAATTGGAGTTATTATTGAAATAGAAAAATACAATAAATTATTTTTTTTACTGCATAAGGTCAGTGTACAGCGGGAAATCTGAAGAAATTTTAATTAATCAAATTTACTATTGGATAGTTAAATAAGAATTGTATCATTTTCTATATAAAAGCTAATGTGTATTAACTCTACCCTTACTTAGGAGATTTGGTTCTTTTTTCAAGTTTCCCAAATATCAGATAGGTAAGGAAATAAGATTGATTTGTTTTTCCAACACAAAAATGTATACATCAAAATGAGTGATGGCCTTCAAAATAGTGACTTCTACCTTGGTAAGCTGTACTCTGTGATTGACTTGTCAGTTACACAAGAAAATGAGTCACATTATGTACTTCACTTCTTGTTTTTGAACAAAAAATAAGATTACCCAAGGTACTCTCTTCTATCTTATTCCCAAGCTTGGAAGTAATTGAATTTTGGCTCTTTTCAAAAACCAATTTCATCTTCAAAGAATCAAGATTTGCTTCTTGGAAGATACTAAAGGAGAGCCCCCCCCCCCCCCCACTCCACACACTCCACACACTCCACACGTCCACAAAGCAGAGCTTTGCTAAAAATAATGAGCTTTGTCACCTCATAGGTACGCTATGTCCACCATAGTTCATTGAAGGGCTTCACTCTGCCCTGCCTGGGCTAATTCATCGCGTGTCTTGAAGCGAGTGTGGTGTGTCAGCCACCCTTCCCACTGCTAACACCAGTTGGAGGTGATAGGTGCAGAGGTAAAGTGAGAGAGATTGGAAGTAGCTAAATGAGAGTAACTTCCCCAACCCACCTCTCACCAGTCCTGAAGGGGGTTCAGAGGAATGGCATAGAATGACAGATGGTAGCTGAATGATAGAGTCTGTCAGAGAAACATGGGAGCTGTTAGAAGGAGTACTAACCAAGAGTCAGGAGTGGGGCTGAGACCGAGTCAGGGCACGAGGGTTCAGAATATGAGGAGATAGCTACTCTCGGTTACTGACCCTGAAAGTGAGGACCTTCTTAAATTTTGTGCCCTAGGTGTCTCATGTCACCCTACCCCCGGCACTGGTATCTAATTCATCTTTTGCTACAGACTTTCTGAGTTTCTGAGCAATTCTGGACAAATTAGAGGTTAATCTCAGCAACTTCAAATTCCCTACCTATAAAATGGGAATAATCCCTGAAACACCCATACTGTAGGTTGCTATGAGGATCCATGGGACTGTGTGTTGTAAGCCATAAACATTTATGTTATTGTTTTTCTTATTCCTACATATCAAATTTAAAGTTTTTTAAGAATCTTCTTCTGTCGTAGTTCTCAGTATTAGACTAGCTGGGCATAACTGGACCACTGGGGATCTTTTAAAACAAAAGGATAGATGAGTGGGCCTTGTCTCAGACTAATTAATCAGAATCTCTTAGTCTGGGGCTCAGGAATCAGTATATTTTACACTATTTGCTTATTGGTTATACTTCTTTGTTTAACATAATTTTTCACTGGTTGTCCTACAGTTTACAATATACATCTTTAACTTATTATGTCTAACTTCAAATAATATTGTAGAACTTTATGGATGGTCTCAGAACCCTACAGCAGTATACTTTCAGTTCTTCCTTCCTTTCCTTTGTGCTTTTATTGTCGTATATTTTCCTTTACACATGTTAGAAATCCCACAATACGTTGTTTCTGTTTTTTGATCTAGATTATCAATTACCTTTTCAAGCAATTAAAAGAAAACAAAATCTTATATATTTATCTTGATTTTTACCATTTCTGGTACTCATTTCTTCATACCAAGCACCACTTAGTATGAAAATTCTTATGCTGGTAATGAATTCTCCCAGCTTTTCTTTGTCTTTAAAAAAATCTTTATTTCATCTTGACGTTGGGAAGGTATTTTCACTGAGAATAGAATTCTGAGATCTCTTGATTTTTTTATTTTTCAGTGCTTTAAAGATGCCACTCCATTGTACTCTGGCTTGCATAGTTTCTGATTGGTCTTCTATGTTTCTTACCTTTGTACTTATTGCTTTTCTTTATTCTTAATTTTAAGCAGTTTGGCTATAATGGATCTGAAGTGTATTGTTTGGAATTTATCCTTCTTGGGATTCTATGACTTTCTCGGATCTATACTTTTTTTTTTTTTTTGGTGAGGAAGATCAGCCCTGAGCTAACATCTGCCAATCCTCCTCTTTTTTTGCTGAGGAAGACTGGCCCTGGGCTAACATCCATGCCCATCTTCATCTACTTTATATGGGATGCCATATAAAGGCGTGCCAAGCGGTGCGTTGGTGTGTGCCCACGATCCGAGCTGGCGAACCCTGGGCCGCTGCAGCAGAGCGTGCGCACTTAACCACTTGCGCCACTGGGCTGGCCCCTCAGTTCTATACTTTGGTGTCTTCATTATTTTATAAAATTCTCAATCATTATCTCTTGAAATATTTCTTCTGTCTCCCTCTCATCTCTTTTTGAGATTCCAATTACACTGTGTTAGACTATTTGTTACAGTATTACAGGTCTTGTATGATTAATTCTGTTTTTTTTTCCTCGACTCTTTTTTCTCTTTGTGTTTTAATGGGAATAATTTCTCTTGATCTATCTTCAACTGCGTTGTTTATTTTCTCAGCTATTTTGTCTAATGAAGAAATTTTTTCTCTCTTATATCATTTTTTCTATTTCTAGCATTTTTATTTGACTATTAAAGTTTCCATATCTCTGCTGAAATTCCCCATCTGTTTATGTATGTTGTCTACCCTTTCCAACTAGATACTTTAACATATTGGTCCTAGTTATTTTAAAATTCCTGTTTGATACTTCCAACATCTGGGTCATATCTGAGTCTGGCTCTGTTGATTGCTTTATCTTTTCTCCTGGGTTGTTTTTCTTGTGTTTTTTGTTTTTTCTGTGTGTATGTGTTTTATAATTTTTGATTCAATGCCAGACATCATGTCTGGAATAGTGAAGACTGAAGTACTATTTATGCCTGAAACGGGCATGCCTTTTTGTCAGACCATTAGTGTGGGAGTTCAAATCAATCTGATCACAACTTGAGCTGGATTTTGGTTTTGTTGTCGCTGTTGTTACTTTCAGTGCACTATGGCTTTCAAATTCCTCTGGAATTGGGCTGCTAATGCCTTGTGCTTATATTTTAACATCTGTAATGGTTTCAGACTCTTGGGTAGAAGTCTAGTTTTCGCCTCTTCTTTGACCCACATAGACGCCAGAGAGTTTTTCTCAGTGTTTCTGCTCCCCGTCAGATTTCAGTTGCCCTTGTATGCCTGTAGTGCAGAGGGGTGTCTCTCCACAGACTTGTCCTTCCTCCAGTGGTTGGCAGCTACTGCTTGTTATTCTGTGCTAGACTTGTAGTAGGGGCAGGGTTGTTTTCTATTATACTTTTCTGGCCTGTCTTAAATAAACAGGTGTCTGTGGTTGGTCTTGCGCAGAAGTTTTCTGCCACTGCCATAGTAGGAACAGACCTCTGCTTGTCATAGGAGTCAGATCTTGGGCCCAAGAAGATTTGATGCTCCTCTCCTATGGGTATTAGACTTTTTCTTCTACCCTTCTGTGTATAGCAGTTATTTTGCATATATCCTGGGGGCCAGAGGGGTTCCTATCCCTCCCCCAGGGCCAGATTGGTTTTGCTTCTACTCCTCCCCCTAGAAGCAGGGGATCTTTGCCTGGCCTCTGTGGGCAGGAGGTTTTGTTGCTCCCTCCTCAAGCAGCTTAAAGCTTTTGCTTCATAAGGGAAAAATGTCCGTGGAAACGGGTAGGGCTTTGTGCCTACCTTGTAGCAGCCATAGATCACCTCGTTCTCCCCTGTACTCCACGGGAGTGTCTGGTCCCTAAACATTCTCATAGTATCCAGTGGAGGCCCAGGGAAGGAGCTTGCCAATAAATGAAATTTCCTCTTGTGTCTTGGACACCCAGCTATTCCAAACTGACACGTTAGCCCACACTAGGCTTTTAACGGTTTGTTAAAATTTTAGCTGACCTCTTCTTGTCCACTTGTATGGTGGCCACAGCTTTTACCTGTGCCCTGCCAAAGGTGAAATGGTTTGTGTGTCTCATCTCTCCTTGGAGAGACTTGTCCTTCTTGGAATTCAGATTACTTTATTGCGTTGTGACCTCACGTCTCTGATGTAATCAAGAAGAATTATGCTTCTATAGATTATTCAGATTTTTTCTTAGTAGTGTGGGTGTAACAATCTTTGCAGCTCTCTATATCCTAGCTGGAAATGGAAGTCTCTAGGAATCATATTTTTATAGCTCCTCAGATGATTCTAATGAACAAAAGGATGGAGGAACACTTCTGGGAAAAAAGATTTCATATTCCTAAGAATCTGCTTTATAGAACTGCTTTATAAATCTGCTTTATAGAATTGCTGTTAGTGTGAGTGTTATTAGAATTATAAAACCACATCCTAGTATAGTCTTCCACTATCTTCAAAATGGAACATTTAAGATTTAGCGACTAATAGAGAGTATAGGTTTACCTGCTCCCCTCAACCAATTCTGGAATTTTTCTGGTCTTTGACTACAAATTCTGCCTTCAGCTCCTCATGATTGGCCTAATTATTATCAGAAGGGAAGATATTTACATAGTGGTTTTCACACAAAGGATTGGAGGCTCTAATCTGATTTCCGGGGACAATTTGTCTACTGAAATTCTGGTTCACCTTGACCTCCAGTCAAGATCCTCAGCTATATCCTAGCTATATCCTACTCTGGACAAGGAAAGCATTTTGGCAGTGAAAAAGAGAATCTGTGACCATATCTCTTTCTTAGTGCATGTATTTCCCTGTTGACAGAATCGCATTGCAAAGCGCAGCAGGAAGCTGGTGGACTATGACAGTGCCCGCCACCATCTGGAAGCTTTGCAGAGCTCCAAGAGGAAGGATGAAAGTCGAATCTCTAAGGTAGGGATTGATCCCACTGTTGTCACCACTCTCCATATTCTATGACCTATAGCAACTTTGTTTTTTAAAATTAAATATTTCCTTTTTAGTGGAGATTTGAATCAGAACAGAATTTAAACTGAAACATGGTACTTGTGGGCTGCTTTCCATAATTTTTAATAAAAATAAGGTTTTTCATGTTATTGTAGAGTTCACATGGGTGACACTGACTCACATTTTTTTTTTTTTAATAACACACGCATACACACGTTCAATAATTTAGGAAGATTTTTTTTTTTTTGAGGGAGATAGGCCCTGCGCTAACATCTGTTGGCAATCTTCCTCTTTTTTTTTTTTTTTCTTTTTTCTTCCCAAAGCCCCACTACCTAGTTGTGTATCATAGTTGTAGAGTTGTAGCTCTTTTATATGGGATGCTGCCTCAGCATGGCTTGATGAGCGGTGAGTAGGTCCACACCCAGGATCCGAACCGGTGAACCCCTGGCCGCCGAAGCGGAGCACGCAAACTTGACTGCTACGCCACCAGGCCGGCCCCTGCATCACACATTTTGATCAGAAGAAACCATGGCCCCCAACAATACTATAGGATCAAAGAAAGTAATAAGTTTCCCTGCACTTCTTTTTGTGGTCGTGGTCCATACTTGATGCCAAAATGCAGATTCAGATGGAAAACCAAGTTTGAAATTCTCAGTTTAACGTGTGATTGTATGAGAGTACAGATATGTGCTAGATTTGCATACATTCATTTTCTTTTAGAAAACCCATTTTAGTAGCCTTTTACCATGTACATCAGTCATTTACAGATACCAACTAACTGAAAACACCTGCTAACTACTCCCTTTGCCTCCAGTCTTGCCTCCTCCTATCTTCCTACACACAGCTGCCTGAATGGTCTTTCTGCATCACGTATCTAGATATCTTTCTGTTCTGTGTAAGTCTTTTATTGGCTCCCATTGACTGTAGAAAAAAATTCTAAATTCCTTAGCATAGCATATGCAACCTATACAATTTGGTTGTGACTCACCTAGTCATCCTTGTCAACTTTCAAGTCTTCTTTCCCCTCCTTTCCTTCTTCCATACACCTCCTCAGCTAGAGCCTCCATGACCTTTGCATTACTTCTGAGCAGCCACGATAATGGCTGCCGTTCATGCGAGGCCCCAGGGATGCTAGGCACCATGTTCAACACTTCATTTACATCATCTTTCCTTAATACACGCAACACCTGTGAGGTGTGCATTACTATGTCCATGTTTTGGATGAGGTATCTGAGTTGCAGAAAGGTAAAGCAATCTGACAAGTTCACATGGTTAGTAAGCTAGAATTCCAACGGAAGGAACTCCACCTTTATGTATTACAATAATTCTCCACCTCCTTTAGCAAACATTTGCTGATTCTTCAAGATTCAGTTAAAATATCACGTTCCCTTTGGAACCTTCTCTTTTTTTCTGCACCATATTCCCCAGTAGCATGCTCCATAACAGCTTGTAAGCCCTATCTTGTAATGTAATTATTTAGACTTCTCACTAGACGGGGAATTTCTTGGGGAAGCATCCATGTCTAGTATTCCAAGCAGAGCAGTGTATGTGAGAGGCAGTTAACACATTTTTGTAGAATGAATGAAGCTATCAGACACTGCCAGAGCAACCATTGTAATCAATCCAGTTTTCTTTTTTAAGTAAAATTTAATATTTTACTTATATTGAAAAAGATCGTGTGGATTTTAACAAGGTTTCTTTCCTTCCCAAAATGTTTCCAGGATGCCATAAAACTATTCCTGTTTTATGTTAAATGATGTTGCTGTGTATAGAAATGGCTTGTGTTTATGTGATTTTTTTTGGTGTAAACACATATTTTGTATCATTTCTAGGCAGAAGAGGAATTTCAGAAAGCACAGAAAGTGTTTGAGGAGTTTAATGTTGACTTACAAGAAGAGTTACCATCATTATGGTCAAGGTAAGGATGTTTCTGTACAGGTTGTACACGTCCCTTTTAGAAGTTCAAGAACAGTGTAGATCCCTTATCTTGTCTTCATTGCCTGTGATGCTTCAGCACTGTCCGATGAAAGTGTTTTGTAATCTATGCTGTCCAATATCATAGCTACTTGCCACATATAGCTGGCTGTTGAGCACCTGGAATATGGCTAGGATGAGTGGGGAACTGAATTTTAAATTTAGTTTATTTTGTTTTAATTCATTTATATTTAAATAACTCCATGTGGCTAGCAGCTACCATATTGATGGCACAGTTTTAGACCTGGATATATTTCTCAAGTGGAGACGCAAATCTCAATTAGAGGCATTAGGAGAATTGCCCTTAACCTTGAAATCTACCCTTTTAGCTCTTGGCAGAACTTCCTTTATTCCAAGAGCTCATCTTGTCTTCTGGCTTTGATGCCAAGCCTCTACTTTCAGCCCTTACTTATTAACCTGAACTTCATTCCCATTTTAGACACTAAATATTCTTCTTATTTATAGGTACTTTGCATTTCTCATGGCATTAAATGCATTTCTCATGGCATTAAGTGCAGTTTTCATACTCAGTGGTAGAACCAAGAAGTTATTGGGCGAAGTGGGGCCTTATGTCTCTCCATTACCATCAGCACCCCCATGCTACCACCCTAAATAAACAGAATTATGCTTGCCCTGAAGCATTGCTTTAATTCAAATTCTCTAGCCCAACTTCCAACCAGATTGTTGCCCCTAAAACCTTCCTATATATAGAAACTCTAGAGCTTCTACTTATCCTCCAAAATTAGAAGCATGTTGAGGGTCTAGATTGGAGTTTGTTCATTTCTGTGCTCATCTCTAGTGCTCTCAATTTTTTGCCAATAGTAAGCACTCAGTGTTTATATTTGAACTACTGAAATACCTAGAGGAAATTTTGGCTAGTTCACTATAAAAGCAGCTTGTAGGACATGTCCACTTCAATGTCTAGCCATAACCCAAAGTTCAACATGTGTGAACTTAACTCACTGCTCATCTGAATTTACTCATTCTTTCAACATCTGCATTTCTCTCTTGGGTACCATCATTCCTGGGCTCCCAGCCCCAAAGCTTTGGAGTCATTAACTATAGGAAACCAAAGGCCTCTTGGTTGTCAAAGGAAACAATCCATCCTTTCCCTGTGTGTTCTTCTGGATTGATCTCCCTCTCTCTGTTCTCATTGCCATCACCCTGACCCTCATCATCCTCTCATGGATTATGATGGTAGTCTTGCCCTCATGTTTCTGTGTTTGACCTCGTGCTGTACACCTCTTCATTCAGAAGCTCTACCTTGATGTCTCTGTGGTCTGCTTAGGAACTTACTATATGTTCCCAAAGGAGACCTATCCTCTCCCACAATGAGGATTTTGAACAGCTTGAATATGTAGGACTTTTAGGGATATAGATGAGACAAATAGCTATTTATAATTTTAATTTATTTACAGATTTTCCTCGATTTATGATGGGATTATGTGCTGATAAACCCATTGTAAATTGAAAGTATCATAAATCAAAAATGCATTTAATACGCCTAACCTACTGAATGTCATAGCTTAGCCTAGCCTCCCTTAAACGTGCTTAGTACACTTACATTAGTCTACAGTTGGGCAAAATCATCTGATACAAAGCTTATTTTATAACAAAGTGTTGAAGATCTCATAATTTATTGAATACTGTACTGAAAGGGGGAAACAGAATGGTTGGATGGGTACAGAATGGTTGTCACTGTATTGGTTATTTACCCTAGTGATCATGTGGCTGACCGGGAGCTGCCAGGGCTGCCACTGCCCAGCATCATGAGAGAGGATCGTACAGCATATCGCTAGTCTACGAAAAGATCAAAATTCAAAATTCTGTGTACAGTACCTACAACATGTGTATTGTTCTCACACTATTGTAAAGTTGAAAAATCATATGTCAAACCATCATAAGTTATTCATGCTTATTTAAAATTACAAATTATATGAATTATGCGATTTTTAAGAAATTTTTTTTGCACTCATAAATTTCAAGATACTTGTATCCAAAATCTTTATATACATCCTTGGCATCCGTGTCTTTGTCCTCATTAAAGACACTCATCAAGTCAGCCAGTGGTTCTTCAAGGCTTATCATCTTCCTCAACAGATATTCCAACCCAAAGACAAGTTGTCATTTGCATATTATTAAGACAGGTATTCTTTTTATTTCCGCCATAAAGGAATTTTTGTGATCTCAAATGTAATTACTTACTTCATTGCTTTTTAAACTGATCTTTAAAGAGGCTCGGGTGCCACAATGTTCAACACTCCCGATTACGAGGCAATACTCCTGGGAAAATTGCCCAAATTGCCAAAAGACAGTTATTATTTGCCTGAATGTGTATTGGATATGTAACAATTTTTTTCTAGTGCTCTCTATAAGCATCTAAAACTAGCATTGACTGACGTCATTTCAGGCTTATGTGTCCTCCCCAAATAGTATTTGGTTATTCAAAATTGTCGATCTCTTTTAATATGAAAGACTATGTAGGAACTTAAACACAATTGGAATACTTGAGGGGCAAATTTTGGAGAGAAACTTTCCCCCTTATCTGGTCATGTACAGTATAAATGTTTCAGTGCCTTTTAATCCAATTTAACTTCTCATTTCAGCACTCAAGGTTCTTTCCTCTTTATGTCAATCAAATCCTGCCCTTTGATCAAAACGTAGCTTAGGACTCTGTTTATATACAGTGTGTTCCTTGACTAAACCTAGGTTACTCAACCACAGTAATTGTGTGTGTTATGTGTGTTTTTTGGGTGAAAGAGAGAGTGATCATTTATTGAATACTTTCTATTTGCCAGGTATCATTTTATATACTTTACATACATAATCTCTAATTATCACCATTACAGATATCCCCATTTTACAGATGAAGAAGTTAAGAATCATGTTGGTTCAACACCTTGCCTAAGATTGTGAACTTTATAAATCCAAAAGCTGGCATTTAAAGACACTTCTGTGGGGGCAGCCCAGTGGTGTAGCGGTTAAGTTTGCACGCTCTGCTGCAGCGGCCCGAGGTTTGTAGGTTCGGATCCCAGGCGCAGACCAATGCACCGCTTGTTAAGCCATGCTGTGGCAGCGTCCCATATAAAGTAGAGGAAGATGGGCATGGATGTTAGCCCAGAGCCAATCTTCCTCAGCAAAAAGAGGAGGATTGGCATCGGAAGTTAGCTCAGGGCTAATCTTCCTCACAAAAAAAATAAAAATAAAGACACTTCTGTGGTTTTTCCTGTAAATCCTGATGTCTGTATTTATGGCCTCTCTTTATTTAAGACGAGATTGCATGCAGTCTTTTTTATAAGTACAGTTTATTTCATAAAGTTATTTTATAAATATGTATGTTTTCTTCCCAGCCATATTGCTCCACCTTGAAACTGAAGTTAGTACTTTGTATCTTCTGTGCCCCCTATGGTGAAAAGCATGATACTAGACAAGTAGTGATAAGCATGCATTAATTGATTAATGCCTAAAATCCTGAAGCAAACATTCATAACCATTCAAAATGTTGGGTGGAGTGTTCTGTATATGTCTGTTATGTCCAGTTGGTCTATTGTGTTCTGCAAGTCTTCTATTTCCTTGTTGACCTTCTGCCTAGTTGTTCTATTTATTATCGAAAGTGAGGTATTCAAGTCCCCAACTATTGTTGGCAAACTGTACCTCTTCAATTCTGTCAGCTTTTGCTTCATGTATTTTTGGGTTCTGTTATTAGGTGTATATATGTTTATAATTGGTATATCTTCTTGATGGATCAACAATTTTATCTTTATAAAATGCCCTTCTTTGTCTCTAGTAAATTTGTATATTTTGTCTGATATTACTATAGCCTCTCCAGCTCTCTTTTGATTGCTCTTTGCATGAATGAACTTCTTTTACTTTCAACCTATTTGTGTCTTTGAATCTGAAGTGTGTCTCTTGTTGACAGCATATAGTTGGATTGTGTGTGTGTGTGTGTGTGTGTGTGTGTGTGTTTTATCCATTCTGACAACCTCTGCCTTCTGATTGGCATGCTTAGTCCATTAATTTTGTTACTGATAAAGTAGTTTGCCATTTTGCTAATTGTTTCCGGTATATCTTATGTCTTTTTTGTTCTTGTATTCTTCCATTATTGCCATGTGTAGAAAACTGTTTCAAATTTTGGATGTATAAGGGAGAAGAGAAATAAAGTACTACCTAGAGGGGAATGTAGGTTCAGTTTTAAAAGAGGGAATACTAGGGTATGTTTGTATCTTCTACAGGAGCTTGCAATTCATAAGAGATGACAGAGACCATTACAAAGAAAGAGGGCTCCAAAGGGAATACTTGAGCTAAATCTTCAAAACGAGTGAAGTCACCATTTAGTGAAAAGGATATTCTAGGCTGAGGTAGAGCATGAATAAAGGCATGGAGATTGAAGCAGATATGTGGGTTCATGGAACTTTAATTAGTTTAGTGTAACTAGAGGTCAGAGTGAAAGTGTCCAGATGGAGAGTTTGGTGATAAAGCAGGAGAGAGGCAGTGGTCTGATTTATTTATCATTCATTCAACAAATATCAGTTGACCACCCCACTATGTGCCAGGGCTCTTTCAGGTATTAAAGATCCTCTACTGAAGGTTTTTGTTTTCTTGGAGCTTACCTTGAAGAATAGGGAAAGGCAATTACCAGGAAAATAAGTAGAGAATAAAATATCAGACAATAAGTTCAGTGCAGAAAATAAAACAAGATAATTTAATAGAGAGTGACATGGGATGGGGTAACTAGTGTAGATTGGGTGATTAGGAAAGCTTCTCTCAGAGAGATTGACAATATATGAGGAAAACGAAGTTTTGGGAAAATACTGAGTTCCATTTTGTATATGTTGAGTTTGAAGAATCATTAGGAAGTCCCGAAGGATCTGTCTATGGAGCTAACTAGGTCTGGAGCTTAAGAAGAGGTTTGGGAGTCATTGCCTTAGGGGTGGTAGTTGATGTCGTGAGAGTTAATGAGGCTGGTAGTGAAATAGATCAGATGGCAAGATGAGGGCCAAAAACAGAAGCTTCAAGAGCACCAATATTTAAGGAATGTGCAGCAGAGGAGCCTCAGAAGAGCCTGAGAAGAAATAGTCAGAGATGTAGAAGGAGACCTGGAAGAGACGTGGAAGAGCAGTATCTCAAAGAGCCAAGACTAGAAAGAACTTCACAAGTGAGGGGGTGCCAGGAGCGCCATCACAATAGAGAGGTCAAGTAGCTGAGGACTAAAGATGCATTGCCCTCGGTGAACTTCCAGAGAGGTTCCAGTCGATGGGGGGTCAGAAGCCTGATTACAGGCATTGGAGGCTGCATGGGAGATGAAGAAGCAGAAACAGTAGATTGTCCGTCATTTTGAAGATTGTGACTATGATGTGTGAGGAATCATGGCAGCAGATATAGGTGGATGACAGGGCAAGGGAGCTTTTTAAAAATAACTTTCCTCATTTTGAGAAGATGGCAGTGGCAAAGGTGGGGTGATTTAGGACTGAGAGTATTTGGGGTGAGTAGGGGATAGGACAAGGGCTGAGGGTGTGACAGAGTCGGCCAGGGTGTTGAGGGGTATGCCACGGGGCCCAAGCTTGGTAAAGCAAGATGTTGAATCTGAGAGGGACAATGGCCTGGAAGAAAAGGGGAGTGATCTCAGAGAGATTAAGAAAAAAGTCAGCAGGTGGAATGGAACTGAATGAAGGAAGGATCTTGTGGCCCAGGAAATTAGGTGAGTGGGCCCCTGAATTTTCTCATTTCACTTGTGAGTGATGGCAAGATCCAGGATATGCAGTGAGTTAGGAGTTTGTATTTTAGTTGGATAGTCACATGGATGTCGAGTCTGCTGTAGTAGTGTTGGGACTTGGTGAAGAAGAGAGAGGGAAGCCACAAGACATGTGTGCTTGGGGGCAGTGAATGGGGTTGGGGTGGGGGTGCTGGGAGGTTGATAGAAGAGCTATGAAGAGGTTGAATATGTGTGGCATAAATCTCAGAGGATCAGAGGAGAGCTGAAGAAAACTATTCTTTCTCCCACTCCACCCCAATGGTAAGTCAGGGATCTCAGAGGATGCTTCTTCCATTGCAGGGGGCTCAGGGGAAGCAGTGACGGCCCCCTCCTCTGCCCCGCACCCCACCCCGGGAGGCAGGGTTCCCTTAGGGCAGTGCAGAGGGGAGAGTGTCCTGGCCTGCACACTATGGCTGTCATAAGCTCAGCTGTTAATCCTTCCCACTGTTTCCAAGAATAAAGAAATGTCTTAATAAAGAAATTAAGTTGGTCTTGACAGTTAACCAGAAGGGGCCTGAGGGTGCCTCAGAGAAGTCCTTTGGGGAAATGGTAATGTCTCAGAGTCCATTGTTTATGAAGAATTTGTGAAATGAAACCTCGCAAGCAGATAATTTCAGTATTCAGAGCCTGGTAGTCTTTGTGGATGCATATTTCATTGCTGGTGACACTAGTTTTTTACAAGCCAGGGTTACAGTCAGAATATGCCCTTCCAGTGGAACGAGTGTCACAGTGGTTCATTCATTGGCTTGTTCGATTGTTCATTCATTCATTCATTCCTTCCTTCATGGAATATTTACTGCCTGCCTGCTCTGACCAGGTGCTGCATTAGGTGCTGGGCCTGCCGAGTGCACTAGTCACAGGCAGTCTACTTTGAAAGAGCCTTCGGTTTCAAAAATTGGAGAAAATCATTATCTGATAAGTTGCATCAAAAATGTTGACCACTTTTTTCTAAATTAAATACATCCTAGTTTTAATTTCAAAATTATGAAAAGAAACCATAAAAATATTAGAAAATTATAGATGTTTGTTTAGTCATTCTAAATAAGGTATTTCTTTCTGGCTCTGCACCAATTATTTCTCTAAATAATAATTGATATAAACGAGTTAAGATAGGCTGTATGTCAGAAAACAAAATTTAAAGTTGGAAGAATGAGGATTCTTGTTTTTGCCAAATGTATCCAAGGTTCAATATGTTTAATAGAAAATCCCTTACAGATAATAAGAAAAAAACAAGCACTAAGAAATAAGCAAAACACATGACTAGGTGACTCACAAAAGGAGAAATACAAATGGCAACAAATACTTGAACAAAAAAGTGTTAACTCAACTTTAATCAACGGAATATAAATGTAAAAGTCAGCAAGATGCTAACTCTTGCCTAGCAAATTTACAGAGGTTTGTGTAAAGTCATATTCAAAGCTGAGAGAATGCAAAGGCCTAGCTAGCGGGGGAGCCCTTTGGCAGGGCCCATCAAAACTTTGGTTGTCTCTGCCTTTTGCACAGCGTTTACACTCAAGAAACTTACTCTAAGGAAATGGTAAAGCTGTGCACAAAGTTTTAATTCATAGATCTTCATCGGGGTTTTGTTTATCATAGTGAAAAATCAGTGAAAATAAAACAATACCCACCAGTCAACTTCACCGCCCACTGCCCCCATCTGCACCCATTTCCTATTTAAATCTGACCCGTTCTTCAGGGTCGCCTAGGTTTGTCCTCTCAAGCAGATGTTTGCAGCTGGCACAGGGCCCATTGCTCCTCTCGGTTCCTTTAGCTGTTTCTGTCCATATCTACTCATTTTTGATATTTAATCATGTATGGCCTTTTGCAGTGACCTAACATTCTCATGCTGTTTTGAAATCTGCTTCTTTCTTACCAGAATGAATGGAGCATGTGTTCATTGATCAGCCCCTCTGGTGTTCCTCTAACCGCATTAGTTCCCAGAGCCACCTTAGCCCACCAGTAGGCGTGTACCCACAGTTGGGTAGGCCCTTTGTTGAGTAACTGAATGAGGAAAGGTGTGAGGAATTACTGTCCTGTTGGGATCCTAGAGAAGGGGTCCTGGCTTGCCACTTAAAGCGCCCAGGAAGACTTCTCTGCAAACAATACAAT
This sequence comes from Ceratotherium simum simum, assembly GCF_057802395.1. Classification (NCBI taxonomy): domain Eukaryota; kingdom Metazoa; phylum Chordata; class Mammalia; order Perissodactyla; family Rhinocerotidae; genus Ceratotherium; species Ceratotherium simum. The sequence goes on from NC_141900.1 coordinate 15,991,718, forward strand.
GAGCCGGGTCCCTCTGCACAATATTGCGGGCCTCCTGCAGTCTCTTCTCTCCCATCCAGCTGCTGCCTCAGTTAGCTTCTTCAAATGCAGGTCCAAGTCCTCTCCTTTCCTCTGTCGCAAACATGGCGAGGGGCTGCAAACAACTATTGCCTGCAAATAAATGCTGCTTCGTGATCTGGAAGGTCCGCTGCCCCAGAGCACGGGTCAGCCTCACCAGGCTCTCATCTCCCAGGTTTCCAGTCTGATCCTCCCAACTAGTTACCATTTCCCAAACAGGCTGTGCCAGGATTTTTTTGTATATATGCACACACACATGTACATGATTATGTATGTAATTTTAAATCAATTAAATGAAAAAATATATGAAATCAGGAACACATGATCACGATAGGTATAGAAAATTAAGATTTAGTGGAACATGGAAGGAATTTAAGGTACAAGATAAGCCGTAGAAAAAGTAAGTCTTGTCGGTGGGATGGATTTAGCACCCAACTATTACTTTATCTCCCGAATCTCTATATTGGACTTCTAGCTTTTATTTTGTTAAAATTCCAAACCACCTAATTCATGAGAAAACAGATTTCCGTAGCACTGAAATAACAATATTCATGCTTAAGCGGAATTTCCTGGCGAACATTCCATGCTTTTCTATTGCGTTTTCCTCCTTTTAGATTCAACTTCTGGTTCTCCACTTATTAATTGCATGACCTTGGGACAGTTAATCTCTCTGTGCCTCAGTTTTCCTGGATATAGAATGAGGATCACTACCTCGGGGGTAGTTATGAGAATTAAGTGAGGAAATGTATAAAAGTGCTGAGAGTGCTGCTCTTTCTGTTGGCTCTAATGATGATGCAACACTCGTCCACCTCTGCTTGTTGGAAGCCTACTCACTGCAAGGGGCGGCTCAACCACAAGAAGCTCCCTTTTTTCTATCCTTTCAGCTCACTGTTTAAATAAGATGGGTGCCTACTGTGTGCAGGCACATTCTTATACCCTGTTTTATAAACTCCCTGAATATATGTTTATTCCATATGGTAGGCCTACCTAACATTTCTGTATCTAGGTCCTTACTTGGTTCTTGATTGAAATTTGGAATCTAATTAACCAATGAGATTGCTGGGGTTATTTTTGAGGTCATTGAAACAAGAACATGAATTAAATCAAAGTAGTAGTTTACTCAGATGGATTCAAGAAGGATTGAGTTAATATAGAGTCCAAAGAAACCTCATTTAGATTCAGAGGGAGCTTATACTGGGTGCACTGGGCGGAATCTGCCTCTGACTGGTGTGCTTAGGGACGTAAAAATGAAGACTGAGGGACTTTGCTCATGTCACAGAACACCACCCCCGGTGACTGCTTCACAAACATGTGTGAGGTATTGTGGATGGACAGCTTATGTTTCTGTTTGCTTAGTGATAGCATGTTCTCACTTTAGCTAAAGAATTGCAATTAATTTGTGATTTTTTTATTTCCCTCCGTTAAACAAATTTCAGAATCAAATATATGATACTGAAACTAGACCATTTATATTTTATAAAAATTAATAATAAACTTCTCTATCTCAGAACCTTTGCATATACATATCTAAAATACAAACAGATTCTTAGGGCGGTGGTTCCAAAGGTCTTATCTGGGAAACAGCAGCTTCAGCATCACCTAGAGTGTGTTAGAAATGCAAATTCTCAGTCCCCACCTCAGACCTACTGAATCCCAAACAAACCTCCAGGGGACTCTGATGCACATTAAAGTGTGAGGACCACTGCCTTATGGTATTAACTACATTTTAGAAGAGGCCACGCTCTGTGCCGAAAGATGTTATTTTTGTTCACTAACAAATCAGGAAAGGTTGGGCAAACTTTGGATTACTTTATTTAATCCAATATTATTCAAAATTATATAAAGAAAACCTGATTTTAAATTTATTTATTTCCCCCAAAGCCCCAGTAGATAGTTGTACGTCATAGCTGCACATCCTTCCAGTTGCTGTATGTGGGACGCGGCCTCAGCATGGCCGGAGAAGCGGTGCGTCGGTGCACGCCCGGGATCCAAACCCGGGCCGCCAGCAGCGGAGCGCGCGCGCTTAACCGCTAAGCCACGGGGCCGGTCCAGAAAACCTGTTTTTAATAGAGTTCATTGCCATTAAAAATACAGTTTTTCTGACTGTCTTTCCCCTCTCTTCTTTGCTCTTTGTGTCTCCACATGGCAGACGAGTTGGATTTTATGTCAATACTTTCAAAAATGTCTCCAGCCTGGAGGCCAAGTTTCATAAGGAAATTGCCATGGTGAGTAATGATGATTATTTTTACTTATGGAATGTAAAGTAAATGAACGTTTATTCTGGCAGCAAATGAAATGGCATAGCGTTATGCAAAGAATTCACTCTCTTGCGTGTTTCTTTTAATAGTGTGTTATGACTCTCAGTAATAGTTCTACAGTTTTTTTGTAGTGACCACATAGTTTTCTATATTTTCTAAAGATTTTAGTTTGTGGGTATACAAAAATACTCTCAGGAATCACTACCTGCTTTTATTTCTCTTCTGAAATTCTTTTTATCTTGTCAGAGTTGTTTTTTTCTTCAGTCAGTTTTTAAAGTTGGAGTTTCAAGTGATACCTTAGGCTGAGGGAAATTTGGTCTCCAAATATTCAGATCATCAGCAGCTCTGTCATCAACTAGTATTTTCTTAGTTCAGCAGGGTGGTCGTGTGACTTTATCTCTAGTAGAGTAAACATAAATAATGTTTTTGTTTTCTATTCTATACTCTGGTTAATAAATATATTTTGATTTTTTTTAGTTTATTTGTGTTTGTGGTCTTTCAGTTTTGATGTGAATTTTAAGTTGGACCACATAGAATTTAAATTATTCTGACACCATTGATACCATCATAAGATTCTTAGCTTTTCAATAAAGAATTCCTTCTTTGGGGCAATAGCCTGAATTGGCACCAGAATGACTTGCCATTAATAGACAAGTGGCCTCTGTCCCTTTAGCTTTGCCACAAACTGTATGAAGTGATGACGAAACTGGGCGACCAGCACGCTGACAAGGCCTTCACCATTCAAGGAGCTCCCAGGTAGGCCATGCTCATCAGAGCCAAGTCCATGTCCGTACACCTTAAACACCATGCTTGTTGCACTGTCTGCAGTCTGTCCCAGCCTGTACTATTTTACTCATCCTATAAAATCTAAGACTAAGGAGCCTTCCCCTCTGGAGGCTGACTCCAGCCTTAGTTCTGTGCTTTCACATTTACCTTTAGTTTTCAGATTTACCCAGTGTGGGCTTTTGTCACTGACACAATGGAATTGACTATCTGCCTCTCTGCTTTCCATGGGACCTGACAGCAATGGTGTAAATTTTTAACATATAATTTCTAGTTGTATTCTTGTTACTTTCCTTGGAGAAGAAAGAAATCCCCCAAACTCATGACAGTCCTGATACTTCTCATTGGTGCTGGCATCTTTAATGAATCCATTTTGGGAAAGGAAAGAGCAAGTAGGTGAGACCTCACAACCATGTCACCTCCCAGCTCGACCTGGTGAACTCTGCGTTGTTTTGGTTTTATTGCACGTTGTTATTTTGAGCATGCCGGTTGAGTACACCAAAGGCCCGGTGATCCGTAGGTGAATTGTCTACCTTGCCAGGGTTTGGCTTCACACCAGCTTTCTCCTGTGCTTGTGGAATCCCTTTTGTTCCATCCTTCTCAGGCATTATGTACTCAAGGAATGCAGGCTAGTGAGCCTTGTGCTGGGAGTCAGAAGACGCAGCTTTCAGGTTTATGACACTGCAGTTCACTTGCTGTGCCTTCCTTGAGGAAGTCCAATAACGTCTCTGGTTAAAGATCTCATTTGTTTTAATCAATAGGGTAAAAAAAGACGCTATTGAACTAAACAACTTCTAAGGTAATGTGCAATCCTAACGTTCTACATTTGCGATCTTAATATCAATGTATACACTCATACACATGCATTTGTAAAAATACACACGCTGCTGCACAGGCACCACCATCTCCATATGTTAGTGTTTGGATCTTGCTGGAGATAGCTGAGTTTCTTAGTCCGTGCTCTTTGGATTAGCTGTACTCATAGTCTGTGCTTCGGCTACTCTACTAAGTGAGCATTAACTGTATCTTCTCTTTCTAAGGGAAAGACCATTGCCTAAAAGAATACATGAAAGGGTTAGAGCTGTTGTTTCCAATATAATTATTTCAGTATAGGGCTAAGAACAAAGAAATAATTGTAATAAGAACATCAAAATGACATTTGGGTGCTTTAGAAATGAAGTGCATGAAAAAAATACGGATTGCTCTCTGATAGAGAGAAGGGGACAAATGCACCTGGAAATTTCAGTGTTGCCAAATCAGATAAAATGAAGATAAAAATGGGGCCATGGCCACTTAACAAATGTTCTTTCATTTTTTTCAACATTCCTCTGCAGCGCAAGGGGGTGAGTGAGCTCAGTGGAATCTTATTAAGATTGACTGGGGCTGTGCTCCCGATGGAGGCCATGATTGCTGGCACAGCCCCACTCATGCGCACGTCCGTGTTCTCTCCACAAGACCCATTCCCTCGGCCCCTTGAATATGTAGACTGTGCCGTGGTGTATGTGCTCGTTTATTTTGGGGTACGCACCCTGTTCCCTTGATCGTTAGACTTTAGAAATTCTTAGAGAGTAGAATGTGTTCAGATGTCCTCTTAGTCATTGCGCTTGGCCTGTTCACAAGCATCTGGCCCGGTGCTGGGACCGTGGTGGGTTCTCAGTAAACGTTACTGCTTCTCTTCCATCACGTAATTTGTTTGCATGTTTCAAGGTGTCTGAGTTGCATCATTATTCTATAAGGTGTAGAAAGAGAAACAATTAATAAATTGATTTCCAAATGTTTTCAGAAAGCACTCCTACAAAATCTTAACTAACACCATCCTAAGGATGCCTTTTAACATAAAATTTATAATTTTCAGGGTAGGTTTTTTTTTTTTTTTTTGTAGATTATGACAGCAAGATGCTTTTGTAAATTAGGAGTGAGATTAGTTCAATTAATTGAGCTTATATTTGGAAGATTCTTGCAGATCCAATTTGGCATGGTGGAAAGAACAGGGGGTTTGCCTTACTAAGGTCTGAATTAAGATCTGCTAAATTACTGAGTGACTTCAGGGGGTTTTTAACTTCTCTGTGCCCTGCTTTACTTACTTGTAAAGTGGGGGCAATAATGCATGGGTGCTGTGATGATTAGAGATAAAATATGAACGGGGTCTGGCGTATAGTGGACAATAAATGGTACCAATTATCACCATCACTGTTAATAACCAGAATAACCTGGAAGTGGGAATAGATGATAAACAGGGCCTATTATGCCTCAAGATTTCTCTGGCATGAATACCCCTGATAAATAAGTACTGTTCCTGAGAAGGCCCCTTTTTTGCTCTCATGCGTTCATCTAGCGATTCCGGTCCTCTCCGCATCGCGAAGACGCCATCGCCGCCTGAGGAGCCTTCGCCCATCCCGAGCCCGACAGCTAGCCCCAATCATACACTGGCACCCACGTCTCCTGTACCAGCAAGGCCCAGGTCACCTTCGCAGGTAGACAGAGATCAAATATGTTGGGGGGAATGGAAGAACTTGTGATGAGATGACCCCATCTGGGATAATCCTGTGGTGCTGAGGGAGTTTTCCAGTTGGGGAGACTTTGAGGTATGAGGCTTTAGGCGTTGTCATTGTCACTAAGGACTCCACTTATTTTTCTTATCTGGATTTTTATATTTCCTCACACACCCTCTGCTTGAGTGTGTTGAGACTTCTCTCCACAATCTCAGCTTCCTCAGCCTCGTATGATATCCTCTTCTCCCATCTCTTGCTTTCAGAATCCTTTCCTTCAAGGCCCCGTTTAATCCTACCTTCCCCATGAAACCTCCCCCCTGGAGCACCTTAGGTAACGCTCGGGCAAGTATGGCCGAGAAAACCTGTTATGTCTGTATGTCACTTCACATTTTTTGTATCAGCCACAGTATATTGCACATGAGTAGACACTCAACAAAAGTGTATGGAACAAATGATAGAAACAGTAAGAGCTGGGAAAGGTAAATATAGAGAAAAATTGCCACCCTTATCTTTGGGTGAAAATGAAATTCTTGTAGAAAACTTGAAGTCTCCAGTCTTGTTCAAGCTTTCATGGGTATGGCTGAAACTAAGGAACGTCATAAGAAGATATATGTAATAGATCTCTAAAGTTCTTAACTTTTCGGAATACTAGAGTGGAAAGTGAAATGTATGCTGCCTATAGGTGATCTCACTGATTCCAGGGAAAAGCTTGCTTGATTTTAGTTTTAAAATTCTAATCTATTGCTGAGGTGAGAAATCATTTTCAGTTTACTTTAGAGAAGATATTGCTTTAGTTTAACTTTAGAGACACAGGGACCTGGCCCTGCAGCCCTGTATAGAGGTAGCACTTGTGTGGAGATGAATGGAGCCTCATAGCCTGAATTTTTCTCATTGCACCATTGCTTGTCAGCGCTCAGAGAGCCACCCAGGTAAACGGCATTCTCTGCCTGAGTCAGACGTAGGCTTATTTCTACAGGCAGATCTAACTTTCAATCAGTGGTCGATCTGTCTGCCTAGCTCTGTTCACATGACATTCCTGCACCTCTTAGCATCATCTTTGGCTGAATTAACTACCGTTTGTTTGTGTTTAATGTTTTATAGACAAGGAAAGGGCCTCCTGTTCCACCTCTGCCTAAAGTCACCCCAACAAAGGAACTGCAGCAGGAGAACATCATCAGTTTCTTTGAGGACAACTTTGTTCCAGAAATCAGTGTGACGACACCTTCCCAGGTGAGTGCTTGGGACACATTGGGATGTCCACGAAGGTACCGTGGTGGAGGACAGTCAGAGGTCAGCACTAAAGAAACTGGCAGGCGTTAGAGCCAACAATAGAATTTCAGTTGTCATTCGGGTTTGCTTGGTATGTCTAAAGCATTCTCAAATAGGAGATGTACAATATTTGAAAATACTCGTTTTTTTAATTATTAAGAGTAGTACATGCTTATTTTAGAAAATTGGGCAAATACTGAAAAGTGCAAAATGAAGAATTTTAATGATCCTTTAAATCAGACCACTCTGACACAGCCACTAATGCCCTTGGGTTTATTTTTTTTTAGTCATTTTTTTTCTAGGTATCTATCGATTTTGCACCACAGAATGCACATTGTATTGCTGTGTATTCTTGACTTTTCTATTGAATTTTATTGAGTATTTTTTCATGTCATAAAACTGTCTTTTCAAAAAAAATGTTTAGCCGGAGTATTCTATCAGATGGATGTACCAAACCCTGATTGTGGCCACAGCTTGCTTCCCATTTTTCTGTTATTTCACCAGCATGTCAGTGAACCTCAATACATATTAATTCATGTTTGTGCCTTCATTATTTCTTTCATATTGATTCCTAGTAGAGGATAGGAAAATGAAATTAAAAGAGGTGCATATTTTTAAATCTTTGACTTTTAGCAGGGTCTAGTCCATTTACATGATTTGGCAAATGGAAATGTCAGCATTCCTCCTGCTTTCAAAGTCCCCTGGGTGTGTGTGCTCCACTGACAGCTACCCTGTGGGACTGCAGACTGTCCCTGCTAGTGGCTTGGCTGTCTCATTGCCTCAAGAATAGTCTTGACTTCCAGATCTGCTCCTAATGCCATTGAAGCCATCTCTTTGTTTTAAAGTGAAAGTCCCCAGAGAAGCCATGCCAATATCATTTCCTCCCAGTGTTCTCAGGGTCGGAAATAATTACATTTTGCAAGAGGTGCGAACACGATACTGTAATTATGGAGCACATCGATAACAACACTATGTACAACATCCCAATTAGAGTCACATCCTATTGATGATAACAGAAATAATGTACTAATAACAGGGAGCTCAGAAAATGAAAACTCGGGAGCAGTGCAGTGGCAAATCATCATTTGTCATCCCTTTCAAGAACATTTATCAACAGGTACAATACTTTTAGCGATTGTTTTTCTCCTGTTGTTTGTATGAGATGCTGAATTTGATGAGCTAGCTAGGGCTTGAAATGTGATTAGCAGCTCATTTGAGGAGGGGGAATTGCATGGTTATCAGTGCATGGACAGATTATGTCTGTGGATACACAGATGCCGCCAGGGATAGCTGTCTTAGAGCCAAATGATCTTACCCAGCATCCACCAGTTGCCTAGCACCAAACTTGAACGGTTTTCATTTCCAAGTTGTGCTGTCCCTTTGTATTTGCTAACAGCTCGGCTTCATTCTCTTTTTTGCTGCATCAGTCTTCAAAGCGAGGGTGTGGTGTGGCGATAATACCCTTACGCAAGTTGCTTTCACCTGGACCCTCCAAGAACATCCTCTCAATTCCATCACAAATAGAGCATGTGGTCACCTAGAAGCCTTGTGTACTTAGCTGAGGACATTTCCATTTAGCAGTTGAGGCAACTGAAGTAGAGAAAACGTGACACAGACTAGTTCTGAAATAAAAATGGGGTTCAAAAGTGTTCTTTCTTTTAAAATGTTTCTTTATTTGCAGCTTGCTGGCTCACATAAGGGTCCTTCATGGTTGGGGAAAAAAAAAGAATGAAAGCACTTTTAAAAATTACAAATGCCAGAAGAGGCTCCTAAGTACTTCTGGAAGCATTAACTTTTGCTGGTGTTGTTGAGTGAGAGTTATGGGAAAAGTCAAGTCGGGGGAGAGGGAGAAGAAGCACCTTTCAAAACAGAACCGTCTCCAGCTGTGGCTGCTGCAGGGACGCCGTCAGCTGGTAGAGCTGCTTGCCCCAGCTTGGCTAGTCTCTATGCACGACTCCAAGGCTGTTGGAAGGGAAGGAAAAGCACCTCTCCACCAGTACCTTTTGAAACTTACTGGCTGTGTGTCATGTCCATTAGTCTGCCATGCGATTTTCCAAGAACTGACTACCAGAGACATTATGGGGGTGCATTTTGGGGTTCAGCTTCATTTATGTTGTTTTCTTTTAATCTGGGGAGGAGGCAGAAGGGGTTTTCTGTCATTTTCGCTGAATCTGAGAAGCAATATAGCGCTAGCCGGTGGACCACAGTGTGTGACTTGAAGCATTTCCATTGACTCAATGGCTGTTAGTCTCATGTCATGATGTAAAGAGAGGGAATGAAGCAAGGATTAATATTTCAGTCTACATTCTTGCTTGCTGGGCGAGGTAATCTAGTTTTATTTACAGATTACAGATGCTGCCTTTTCCTGAAGCGTCTTGACGATTCTCTCTGTAGATACCGATAGACCCATTTTGTGTTACTTCAGCCTTTTGGGTCCCAACTAGCAGAGTCTCTGATTCAGCAGATCTGGGATGGGGGCCAAGAATCTGCTTTTCTAACAAGCTCCCAGGTGATGTTGATGCCGCCGCTCTTGGGACCACGTTAGGCAATCAGGATTTCCACGTGGTACAAATTTGTGGCCATGAACAAAGTACCACAGTGAATTAACAGATTTCTTCCAGGGAAATATCCGGCTGAGTCAAGTGTGTGTCATGACTGACCATTTATAACTGCTCCATTGAAAAATAGTGTAACTTAAAATGTTCCATATTTAGGGCTGTTGGACTCACACACATACATGTGTGCTTATAATAGTAGATGTGTTGATAAGATTGTATGTCAAGATATATCATGTAAATGAATGGATTGTCTCATATGGACGATAATGTTTTTGGACATGCACAGAGAAATGATGAAAAAGAATAAATAGAAATGCCAGGAGAAAATGAAATGCTAGCTGCAAGGAAGCAGAATATTGAAAGCTAGAAAGCTGTGATGTATCTGAAAAGGCTTCTCCCAGATACATATATTGTAATACTATAGATGGTCCATTTAAATTTTATTTTAATATTTAAAAAATATTTAATGGGTCATTCTATGTTGAACAGATAGGTTTATGTCCCTAGTTTGCTATTTTTATCATATGCTTTATGGGGAAGAAAAGCATTTGTATTAATCCCACCCAGAAGCTCAAAATGTGGTGATTGAAATGTTCCTCATCTCTGGTGGATTTGTGTGTCTCATACACCAAGCCTCATCATAGCGATAATTCTCTTGAGTGTGTCCTGGGATTGGAAACAGAAATCCATCAGGCCTACAGAGCCCTCTAATGGCCCAAACCTTAAATACATTGCAGACTCTTCTCTGGGAGATATCCTTACCTGCTTACAGGGAGATGCCTGAATGTCAAGATCAAAGAGCTGATCTTGCTTTTCTGTTTACAAAAATGGACCTGGCAAAGGATGAACTCATCCTTCTCTATCTTTCCCTCCCAAGCACTTAAATAGATATCCTGTGTGTATGGGTGTGTGTGCATGTGTGTGTGTTTTTCTGCATTATTCTTTTAAAACAGCATTTTCCATCTATTCCCATAAGATGCTTGGAAAAAGGGGTCCTTGGTCATATGAGGCTTGGAGGGGCTGCATCCCCTTTTGCTTTTTCATAATTCATGTCAGCATGTTCAAGGCTGCAACAAAACCCCTGTTTGTTTAAATCAGAGTTTCTCAGACAATCTCTTCTTCCCCAGAAAACCTTGTTCCTGGGAAATGAATGTTTGGTAAGACATTTTAAAAAGAATTTAAAAGATATTATGTCCCTGGAAACCAAATTTGTGGCATATAAATCAGATTTTAACAGGAGATCAAGACAAAAAAAGCGATCATATATATATGCATAGATATGTATACATGCAAGGATGTTTCTTTTCTCTTCAAAAAATGTTTTGGATTGCTTTCTATTCTAACTTGATGATTTAACTTTAATTCAGATGTTCACCCTCCCCTCTCACCAGGGCTTTCCTTAGGGGTTGTGGCTCTGAGCAAATATTTTTTTTGGCGGGGGCTCTGTCCATCTAAACAGTTTGAGTCACTTGACATGAGCATATTAGCAACATTCTGGTGGCCAATCTCATGGGATTCCATAAATGAAATGCCATGCCAGCCAGCAGGGGCAATCTACTCATCAGCCACCCTGTTGGAAACAAGCCTGGCCACCATGGTCCAGAACAACCTGGTGGATATGAGCCCCAGAGTTCCTGGGGCATGTGATGGACCTTCCATATGGAGTAGGGTCAGAGAGTGCTCCAAAGAGGCGAGATGGGGGCCAGACCCAAGCAGGTGCAGGCTCGAGGTGTCCTGAGCAGGTCCTCGTACAGAATTGGGGTGCCTTGACTGCTGGCCCTGCCAGCCACAACTGGTCCCCACAACCAGAGGAGGATTTAGAAAATTTCAAGAAAGGTGCTTCAAAGTACCGGAGGCTCCTAAGGTGCAGGGCCAAGGGCAGAGTCCCTGCTTGCCCATCTTCCTGTCAAGTGGCAGAAAGGAAGAATAGATTGCCTGTTTTAGGACTTTTTTCATAGCAGATACCCCCAACTATTTTGCCTAAATCTTGTCCCAACAATGATGCTGCATATTTTCTCTCTCTGATATAGCTTTTCTATTTACAAATCCGAAGGATTATCTTTTGAACATCCAAGCTTATTTCTTCAACCCTTCTCATCACTTCTGTTGGGAGTGCCTGCTGTGCTGAAAGGGGAAACATCAGCACAGCCTTTAAATGGTGTGTCTGTCGGGATCAATTTAGCACCATTAACTGTGCTACTCTTATATCTCTGTTTTCCAGCCGAATACTGCATCTTACATTTTAAGTTCATGAAATCATCCTCTTTTTTTCCTAGCCAATCAAACTGAAATAGATTTTCAACTTGCAAAATAAGGTCATGAAATAGCCCATTTTATCTCGGCAGTCCTGGTGAGGCCAGCCTGCAATTAGGCACGTATGCACCACTCACTTCCTGGGTATCTGTACTCTGGTTTTAAATACCACCTTGGCTTTCTTTTTAATGTAGCATATTCCTAGACCAGCTGCCTCTTCTTTCAGTTGATATTTTTTCAAAGTAAACACGTTAATGTTCTTTTAAGACAGAAAGAATTAGTAAGATGAAAATCGGGAGGAAGAAAAATATACCGTGCATTTCAAGCCCAAATTCAGTCAGTTTATTGCCCTAGTGGGTCACCCATGGCATTGCTCCATTCCTTGAGCAGGGATAACCAAGCAGTGCAGTTCATTTATCATCTGGGATTCTGACAGGATTCTTAAATCATTGACTTATTTGGCTTCACAATCTTCTAAGGTTCTCAGACTCCGGAGTGTCTAACAGTGGCCAGACTTCTCCCACCGTCCCCCCATTTTGTGTCTTCTATTCCACCTCCTTTAGGCTATCTCATGATTGAAGCTTTTTTTAAGTTTTGCTGTTTTCGAGTGTGGTTTGAGGTATGGGTTAGGGAGTGGTTAGGCACTGAGAGGAAAGCAGGAGAAGGGGAAAAGGGTAGAGCCGAAGAATGAGTGGGGAGAAGGGAAGGAGCTCATGCTGGGGAAGCATGCGAATGAGTGGTAGTGAGAGATGGGGGAGCTCCCAGACAGCACTGGAATAGCTACTGAATGTCCATGTTCCTGAGTCTGTTATATGCAGGGTCTCATTCAATCTAGTTTTGACATCGTTCCTGTGATTTACCCGTCATGATCCCTGATTTAGAGAGGAGCCTGTCATCTTTCTACCCGACTCTGGTCTCCCAGGGCAGACATAGAAAGCAGAATGGTGTACACCATGTGCACCAGCGTTTTAAGCACCTGAAGAATAGCAGATACTAGACATCCAGTAAATGAACAAATCTATTTTAAGTCTTTCTTCCCTCGGTGTTCAAGGTGCATGTTCTCTAGAACTTCTTTGGGTTTTTGATACTAGCAAAGTTTTTCAGGTTGTTACACATCAGCGCTATTATTGGTAAACACCAGGATGTAGTAGTAGGAGTCTTCACTCAACTATTTTAGCCACTTGACCATCCACTAGTCATAACAGAACCTCATTGTGGCTAAGCTGAATAGTGTAGGCCCTGTCCGTTTTCCCTACTGACTCTATTTTCATTACTGTCAACTTTTACACTCTTAGTCATAGTGTATGTGAGGGCAATGAGCAAAACTCATGGTGTGCTATACTAAGAATGAGTTTGCAGTCTACCAACTTGTTCCAGTAAAAAACAAACAAACAAACTAAAAACCCAAGGAAACAGTTCCCTAGAAAGTTTAGTTTACTGTGTGTCAACTCATTAAGGCATTGCAGGATAGTATAAATGTAGGTAGGCACATGAAGCCGGTGTGGCAACAGAATAATGATTGACGAATCTAGGTCATGGGTAAATGGATCGTCGTTGTATTTTTTTTTAAATTTCCTGTAAAATAAACTTGTGAATAAAAACTTGACAACAACATTTTAAATGATTGAAAGATGTCCCATTCTAAGATTGCACATATAAAGCTCTTGAACCATGTCAATGTCCTATAGTTGTTACCATTATTCACATTGACTACAATGTACCCATTTGTAGTGGTCTTAAAGGGGCTTCCAACCACAAAGTTAAATTTCCTTAGACCACTACTTCATCATCCTTACTGATGAAATGCTAAAACTTTGCTCACTGTTAAGAATTGTAAATTATTTTTGTGACCTTTCAGTAAAAGGTATTTGATTACATGAAAAACAACTCCCAATTGGCCTTCTCCCTAAAAACTTTATTTAACCTCTCTGTCTTGAGCATCCTTATCCAGCCTCCCCTGCCTCATTGGGAAGTTATGAGATAAGTGTCTGGCACAATACCTGGGATATAATAAATGTTCTCAAAATAGGTTTAGTGAGAGAAAAAAGATGAAAAAACTCTTTGAAAGAGGTAGTACCTATGGCCTCACTGTAATCTGGCTCACTGTAATATTGTGTTATGATTAATAAATCGTGTGTGTGTGTGTGTGTCTGTGTGTGTGTCTGTGTGCAGCCCTGGGGGATGGTTTGGAGGCTATAAGTTTTGTTCCTAAATATTTTGTGGCTAAGCTGTAAGTTGAAATCTCTGTTACCTGATATGCTTATAAAAATAATACCCCAAAGAATGCATGGTTAATATAAAAAATTTAGTAAATTACAGAGAAGCAAAAAATAAAAAAAAGTATAATTCTATTTCCCAGCAAAAACCACCGTTACTAATTTAATTTGTATAATGCCACATTTTTATCTCTTTAAATAGTGACTGAAATGTATATTTCTGGAAATTTGATCATTTTATATCAGTTTTATAACTTGTGATTTTTTACTACAAGTATAACAAAGATATTTTCATGTCAATTTAATATATATCTTATCATTTTAAAGATTTTATTTATTCATTTTTTTCCCCCCAAAGCCCCAGTAGACAGTTGTATGTCATAGGATCACATCCTTCTAGTTGCTGTACGTGGGACTCGGCCTCGCGTTGGACGGAGAAGTGGTGCCTTGGGGCGTGCCCGGGATCCGAACCCGGGCCGCCAGCATCAGAGCGCGTGCACTTAACCGCTAAGCCACGGAGCCGGCCCAATATATCTTATCATTTTAAATAGCAGCAGAGCACTGTGTTATGAGGACGTGCCATAGTAGGTTTAAGCAATCTCCTATTGCTAGGATGTTCTCTTTTGTTAATCAGCTTTATTGATGTATGATTGACATACAGTAAACTGTAGATATTTAGGGTGTACATTTTGATAAGTTTTGACATATGTATGCATGTGTGAAACCATCACCAGTATCAAGATAATGAATATATCTGTCAAAAGTTTCCTTGTGTTGCTTTGTAATTCCTCCTGCTCCTCCCCACACACTGCACCTTCTCCAGGCAAACACTAATCTTTCTGTCATCATACATTAGTTTGCATTTGCTAGAATTTTATATAAATGGAATTATACAATATGTACTCTTTTTGGTCTGGCTTCTTTTATTAAGCATAATTATTATGAGATTTATCCATGTTGTAGCATGTATCCATAGTTCATTCCTTCTTATTGCTGAATGGTATCATAATATTTCTTTTCATCTGTTGGTGGATATTTGGGTTATTTTCAATTTTTGGCTATTGTAAATAAAGGTACTATGAACATTTGTATGCAAGTCTGTGTGTGTACACACACTTTCATTTCTCTTGGGTGAATACCTAGGAGTGTACTGGCTGGATCATATGGTAGGTAGGAATAAGTTTAACTTTTTAAGAAACTACCAAACTTTAAGTGGTTATACTCTTTCTGTTTCCATAAGAGTTGCATAAGAGTTCCAGTTCCTTCACATCCTTTCTAGCATTTAGTATGATTAGTCTTTTTAATTTTAGCCATTCTAGTGGAAGTATAGTGGTATTTCATTGTGATTTTAATTTGCATTTCTCTAATGACTAATGCTATGAAGCATCTTTTCGTGTACTTATTTGACATCTGTATAACTTTTTTCCCCCAGCTCTGTTGAGGTATAATTGACAAATTAAAACTGTATATAATTGAGGTATACAACTTGATGTTTTGATATAGGAACACCTTGTGACATAATCTCCCCAATCAAGCTAATTAACATATCCATCTCCTCATGTATTTACTTTCTTTTTGTTGTTGATGATAATGTGAGAACTCTTAATATCTGTCCTCCTGGCAAATTTCAAGTATACAATATACTGATTTTAAATATAGTCAGCATGCTGAACATTAGATCTCCAGGATTTACATAACTAAAACTTTATACCCCTTGACCAACACCTCCCCCTCAAGCCTCTGACAACCACCATTCTACTCTTTGCTTCTATGAGTTGGACTATTTTAGATTTCACAGTTAAGTGAGATCATGTAGTATTTGTCTGGCTTATTTTACTTAGCATAAAAAGCTTCTGCACAGTGAAGGAAACAATCAACAAAGTGAAAAGGCAACCTAGGAGAAAATATATGCAAACCATATGTTTGATAAGGGGTTAGTATCCAAAGTATATAAGGAACTTATACAGTGTAATAGCGAAAAACAACCAGATTAAAATTGGGAAAAGGACCTAAATGGACATTTGTCCAAAGAAGATATACACGTTGCCAACAGGCATTTGAAAAGGTGCTCAACACCACTAATCATCAGAGAAATGCAAATCAAAATTGCAATGAGATATTACCTCACACCTATTAGAATGGCTGTTATCAGAAAGACCAAAGGTAAGTATTGGTGAGGATGTGGAGAAAAGGGAACCCTTGTACGCTGTTGGTAGGAATACAAATTTGTACAACCATTATGGAAAGCGGTATGGAAGTTCCTCAAAAAATTAAAAGTAGAACTACTCTATGATCCGGCAGTCCTACTTTTCGGTATATATCTGAAGAAAATGAAATTAGGATCTTGAAGAGATATCTGCACTCCCATGTTCATTGCAGCATTGTTTACAATAGCCAAGACGTGGAAACAACCTAAGTGTCCATTGATGGATGAATGCATCAAGAAAGTGTGGTATATATATTTAGTGGAATATTATTCAGTCTTAAAAAGAAGTAAATCCTGCCATTTGCTACAACAGGGATGAGTCTGGAGGACCTTATGACATCTGTATATCTTCGTTGGTGCTGTGTCTGTTAAAAACTTTTGCTCATGTATTTATTTATTTGTTTGATTGAATTTTGAGAGTTCTTTATATATTCTGATACAAGTCTCTTATCAGATATATGATTTGCAAATATTTTCTCCCAGTATGTGGCTTGATTTGTCATTCTCTTAACAGTATCTCGTGAAGAGTAGAAGTTTTTATCTTGATGAAGTCCAATTTATTGATTTTGTTTTTTATGAATTATACATTTCATGCCACATCTAAAAAGATCTTTGCCTAACTCAAGGTCACAAAGGTTTTCTCCTAGAAGTTTTATGGCTTTAGGTGTTACGTTTAGGTCTGCGACCAATTTGGAGTTAATTTTTGTATATGGTGCAAAGTGTGGATTGAAGTTTATTTCTTTACATAGGGGTGTGCAATTGTTGAAAAGTCTATTCTTATTCTACTGAATTGCCTTTGTACCTTTGTGGAAAATTAGTTATTTATAAGTCTGTACTCTATGGTTTTCCATTGATCCATTTGCCTTCCTTTATGCTAGTACCACACTATCTTGGTTACTGTCACTTTATACTGTCTTGAAATCAGATAGGGTTAGTCCTTCAACTTTGTTATTCTTTTTCAGAGTTTTTTGGCTATTCTAGGTCCTTTGAATTTCCATATGAATTTTATTTAAAATCAATTTGTAAGTTTCTACAAAAACACCTTCTGGGATATTGTATGAGATTCCTAGGGCTGTAACAAAGCACCACAAATGAGGTGGCTTAAAACAACAGACACTTATTCTCTCATAGTCCTGGAGGCTAGAAGTTCAAGATCAAGGTGTCAGCAGGGCCATGCTCTCTCTGAAGGCTCTAGGGGAGAATCCATTCTTGCCTCTGTCTTAGCTTCTGGTGGTTGCTGGCAATCCTTGGTATTCCTTGGTGTGTAGACACATCATTCCAATTTCTATTTCTGTCATCGTGCTTTTCCCCTATGCGTCTGTGTGCTCTGTATCTTTACATGGCATTGTCCTGTGTCTCTGTATTCAAATTTCCCTCTTCTTATAAGGACACCAGTCCTTGCATTAGGGCCCATCCTAATCCAGTACGACCTCATCTTAATTTCAAAGATGCAAAGGCCCTATTGCCAAATAAGGTCACATTCACAGGTTCCTCATGGGCAGGAATTCTGTATGGGGTTGGGGAGGAGCACAGTATTCAACCTAGTACAGATATTGATTGGTATTTCATTGAGTCTATAGATCAGTTTGGGGAGCATTGACATCTTAATAATATCTGTCCCATAAACATAGTATATCTCTCCCTTTATTAAGATCTTCTATAATTTATCTTTGCCGTGTTTTATAGTATTCAGTGTACAGATGTTTCACTTTTTGTTGGGTTTATCCCTAAGTATTTCATTTTTTTAGTGCTATTGTAAATCATCCAGTTTATGGTTGTTCATACTATTATATACAAATACAATTGATTTTTATAGATGGATGCATATCCTGCAGCCCTGTTAAACTCAATATTAGTTCTTATAGCTTTTTTGTAGATTTCATTGGATTTTCCAAAGAGATAATCATATCTTCTGTGAATAAAGATAGTTTTACTTCTTTCTTTGTAATCTGGATGCCTTTTATTTCTTTTTCCTGCTTTATTTCACTGTCTAGTACTGCCGATATGATGTTGAATAGAAGTGGTGAAGCAGTCATCCTTGTCTTGATCGTAGGGAAAAAGTGTCCAGTCTTTCATTTTGAAGCATGATGATAGTTGTAGGTTTTTGTAGATACCCTTTATCAGTTGAGGAAGTTGCCATTTTTTCCTACTTTGTTGAGAATTTTTAACAGGAATGGATGTGGAGTTTTTCAAATACTATTTCTACATCTCTGAAGATGATCATATGAGTTTTCTTTTTTAGTTTGTTAATATGATGAATTACATTCATTGGTTGTCAAATGGTAAATCAATCATGCATTCCTGAGATAAACCCCATTTGGTCATGATGCATTAAATACGTATATATATTTTTTTGGTGAGGAAGATTGGCCCTGAGCTAACATCTGTTGCCAATCTTCCTCTTTTTGCTTGAGGAAGATTGTCACCGAGCTAACATCTGTGCCAGTTTTCCTTTGTTTTGTATGTGGGACGCTGCCACAGCATGGCTTGATGAGTGGTGTGTAGGTCTGCATCCGGGATCTGAACCTGTGAACCCCAGGCTGCCGAAGCGGAGCACAGAAACTTAAACATTATGCCACCAGGCTGGCCCTTGAATTATATTTTTATATATATTTTTATTCAATTTGATAAATTTCTTTCTAGAATTTTTGCATCTGTGTTCATGAGGAATATTAGTCCGTAGGGTGTTTTCTTTTTTTTAAGTCTTTTTCTGGTTTTAGTACTGGGGTAATGCTTTCCTCATAGGATGAATTGGTAAGTATTAGCTCCTCTTCAGTTTTCCAGAAGAGATTGTGTAGGATTGGTATTTTTTCTTCCTTAAGTGTTTGCTAGAATTCACCAGAGAAGCCATCTGCTCCTGCAGAGTTGTTTTTTTGTGTTTTTTTTTTTGTGGACAAATGTTTTAATCTATAGATTAAACAATAGATTAATTCCTTTGATAGATATAGAGCAATTTGGTTATCTATTTCTTCTTGAGTGAGTTTTGGCAGTTTGTATTTCTCAAGAAATTTTTATGTTTCACCTAAATTGTCAAATGTATTGGAATAAAGTGTTTCATAATATTTCCTTATTATTCTTTTTAGTATCTGTGGTGATGCCCCTCTCTCATTCCTGATATTGGCAATTTGTGCCCTCTGTTTTTTTCCCCCCAGATCAGTCTGGCTAGAGGTTTATCAATTTTATTAATCCTCTCAAAGTACTACTTTTTGGTTTTATTGATATTCATTTTCTCTCTCTCTCTCATTTTCTGTTTCATTAATTTCCCCTCTGATCTGTATAATTTTCCTTATTTCTATTTAGAGTTTTATTTGCTCTGTGTTTTTTTCTCCTACTTTGCAAGGTAGGAGCAGAGGTTACTGATTGGAGACCTTTCTTCTTTTTTTATATAGAGTTTAGTGCTATAAATTTGCCCCAAGTACTGCTTTAGCAGCATCTCACAAATTTTGGCATGTTGTTTTTATTTTCATTCAATTCAAAATATTGTCTAATTTTCACTTCAATTTCTTCTTTGACTCATCAGGTTTTTTATAAAGTATTACTCTTGTCCAAATATTTGTGGATTTTCCAGAGATAATTCTGTTACTATTTCTAATTTAATTCCAGTGTAGTCATAGAACATACTTTGTATGATTTGAATGTTTGTAAATTTATTGAGACCTTTTTAATGTTCCAGAATATTGTCTATCATGTTCCATGTTCCATGTGTACTTGAAAAGAATGTGTATTCTGCTATTGTGTGGAGTGTTATTTAAGTGTAAATTAGGTCAAATTGGGTCATAGTGTTGTCTATATCTTCTGTAACCTTGCTGATTTTCTCTCTACTTGTTCTTTCAATTATTGAAAGAGGACTTGAAACCTGCCCTACAAAATTGTGTATTTTTCTATTTCTTCTTGCGACATGTATTTTGAAGCTCTAAAATTGAATGCATAAACATTTAGGAATTGACTCATTTTTATATCAGGAAATGACCTACTTTATGCCTGATAATATTCTTTGATTTGAAATCTACTTTGTTTGACATTAATATAACTGTTCCAGCTTTCTTCTGGTTAGATTGCAATAGTATGCTTTTCTATCCTTTTACTTTTAACCTATTTGTGTCTCTGTATTTGAAGTTAGTTTCTTGCAGGCAGTATCTGGTTGAGCCTTACTGTTTTTATTCAATTTGGCAATCTCTGCCTTTCATTATATTGTTTAGACCATTTTCGTTCAAGGTGATTATTCATATGGTGAAGTTTAAATCTAGCACCTTGGTGTTGGTTTTTTATTGTTCCATCTGTTTTAACCCTTTTACCCCTTTTTATGCCTTCTTTTGGACTAATTGATCATTTTTATTATTCTGTTTTATTTCTTTTGTTTGTTAGTTATAACTTCTTGTTTTGTTATTTTAGTGGTTGCTTTAGGGATTAAAATATACATTTTAACTTATCACAGTCTACCTTCAAATGGTAGCATATCATTTCAGGTAGAGTATAGGAACCTCGCAATCGTGTACTTACATTTCTTCCTTTCTGGTTTTTGTGCTATTTTTGTCATGGATTTCACTTTTTAATATGAAACAACTTGACATTACTTTGTTACTGTTTTTGTCTAAGCAATCACTTACTTACCTATGTTTACCCTTTCTGGTGCTGTTTGTTCCCTTGTGTAGATCCATATTTCCATCCGGTATCATTTCTTCTGCCTGAAAAAATGTCATTTCACATTAGTTTTAGTGCAGATCTGATGGTAACAAATTCTTTCTGCTTTTGCATGTCTGAAAAAATCTTCATCTTATTTTTGTTTTTTAAAAATATTTTCAAGGGGCATAGAATTCTAAGTCAACAGTTTCTTTCTCTTAGTACTTCAATGATATTACTCCATCTTTTTGCTTGCATTATTTCTGATGCTAAATCTGCTATTATTCTTATGCTAGTCCTCTGTAAGTGACGTCTCTTTTTTATCTGGCCACTTTTAAGAATTTCTCTTTTACACTGGTTTTTAGAAATTTAGTTACGTTGGGTCCAGGTGTGCTCCATGTGTCTCCCATCCTCCTTCGCCAGTGTCTACCCAGAGCTTGTACTTTTCATGGTGAATGGCAGGAATACAGAAAAAACAAGTCAACCATACAAGCACCTTTCAAATCTTTGCTTACTTGTGTTCACTAACATCTATTGGCCAAAGCATGATACTTGGTCATCCTCAAGTCAAGGGATAAAGAAGTAAACTCTATCTATCATGAGGCCATGGCAAGGCGAGGCATGAAGATTATGCTTAAATTGTACACCTCTACTGGAAGAAATCCAATACCTTAGTTGTAAACTTAGATGTCCCTAGCAGAAGACGCTTCATGAAATATAGATTACTATAATTGGCAATTTTTCCCATTAGATATTTTCCCCCAGTGTGGTTTCCACATCTAGTCTCTTTTCTAAGAAGCACATTCTAGGTCACCTCTTCCAGACTTTTGATGGTGAAACTGTGCTTAGATCAAGCATGTTGGTACCACATCAGATCTACTCTAATGGTGATGCAGGTATAAGGAATGAGAAAAGATTAGTTTTGTTTTGTTATGTTAAGGGAAATTACGTGTCACTATGTTTCAACATGTAATGACAGAGTTGTGAGTACTTCTCTGCCGTTTTATAAAGGAATACTACATAAACAGGCAACCTCTTTTTGCTCTTTTTGTAGCTCTATCAAATTACTCTTTGATATAAGTGTCTTGAGGGATAACTCTCAAGATTAATGGAGCAAAACCAAATAGAAATTGAGCCTGAAGAAGCCAGCTACACATTTTGAAGTCAGCCCAACTTGTATTATGGAATTTGATGACAATAATTTTACACAGATATTCATCATTACTAATAGTAATTAATAACAACATAGCTTCCATTTCCATTTTGAGCATCTCCTATATATTATGTACAGTGCATTTTACGGTCTTTATTACTCATGGTAATCTTACCAGGTATTATTACTCTCATTTTATGCATGAAGAGATGGAGACACAAAGAAGCTAAATTAGTTGTCCAGAGAGAGACAGCTAGCAAGTGGCAACATTGGGATGCAAACCCAGATTTATATCAAAGTCTCAGCATAGCTCATTACAGTCTAATGCCTTTTTTCATCCTTGATCTCTAAATTCCCATTCAAGCTTCCTTAAAGGGATCCGTTACGCTCATAAGGGACTGATGGACATATTTGTGTGGCTAAATTTTTATGGAGAACTTGCATAATGTCAAGAATTCCTCTGCAGGTCCTCAGGGCCCCTGTTTGGGAAATGTGGGACCAGGTCTCAGCAGCAGCCTGGAGTAGCACTGGAGTCACAGATATCTGACTGTGCAGTCCTGCCTCAGCGGCATTGCAGCTGAGGGAGCCAGGGCAGTATAACCTCATTCAGCCCATTCTCCTCATCCTCAAATGGGGAAATGATGCCATCTGCCCCTTGATTTGTTTTTTTAGGGATTAGACAATGCAGATAAAATACAATTTGTGGAGTCCAGTAAAGTAATTCTTGAAAGGCAAAATAGTGTTGTCATCGTTAGACTGCAGCAAAGTGCATTAGCATGAGTTAATGTTCATATATATAAAGTTCTTAGAACAGTGCCTAGCACATTCTAAGTGTAATATAAGTGTTTGCAGAATTTTAAAAATATAATTTGCACCAATATAAAAGTTCGTGAAAAAGAAAACTCACACATATTTTGAATAGGGGCCAAGGGAATGAGTTGACAGTTTTGTGATTATAATTTTTAAAGAAAGAGGGATCTCAGAAGAGCCTTAGCCTTCTGAAATTTAAAAAGGACACATGAGTATCATGCTGCAAAATAGATAACTCAAGACCAACAGCATGATATATGATATGTGATATAAAAGCATTTCCTTCTGCAGTGAGTGTGGATATACTAAAAATAAGTGTTATCTCTTATGTTCCCAAGCTTTTCATACATTTTGAAGTTTTTAAATTTTTATGTCTATGACAATATTAATTAAAATAATGGCTATTGTTTAAAATCTTTCTCTGAACATCTGTGTTCTTATGTAACACTTTATCCTTTGTTGTGACCTTTCAATTTTTAGCCAACAGGTGGTCAAAATTGAAGCTTATATCAAATACCAAACACACGTAACTCGAACTGTGTGAAAACTGATCCCAAGTCTCTTCACTGTGGTGTAGTTTATGGGGACTTTGTTTCAACTCTGCCTCTTACTGTGTAACTTGAGCTTGGGTTAGGCCAACTTCAAGCCCATGCTGTTTTCCTATATATCATGATAGCACAATAGATGAACAAATGTTAATGTTTAGTATTATAAATCTTTTGCAATTGTCAGAGCAAGACTTGCATTCTCTGTCTTGTTTGGCTTACCTTCTTTCTAATCCAAGAATGTTATTGGGGTAGGAGCTCATCTTGCAGCAAAGATTGGAGGACATGATTCTCTCTCTCTCTCTCTCTCTGTGTCTCAACCCTCCTTCCCTCATACATATAGTCAAGGCAAACAATATTGTGGATGAAGAATATATTACACAATAACTAAATCAAGGGATAGGGTATCTCTGAGAGGATGAGGCAGGTGGGATGTGGTCAACAGTAGACAATGATCCCTTCCTTTTTAAATTTTAGCTTTGCAGAGAAACATCACAGCAATGGGTTACTGTAATGGATCCAAGCCTTGGCCCATTTTATCTACCTGGTCATCTGTATTCTTGATCTGAGATTTCTGAACTAGCAGAGAAGGAGATACCTTGGCTCTTGGTGGCATTAGGACACATCTCTCAGACATTCTCTTTGTTGGCTGGACTTGGAGCTGGACAAAGGACAGGAATTGGAGCCTGGGCCATGTTCCCAAGCATCTTAGGTTATACTTGTCCAGAGCTGGTTGTTTCCCCTCTCAACACATTTAGCTAGTGACTCTGGGAGCATATGGATGGGCCACCTATATGGTAAACTATCAAAGCATGCTTCAAGGATATCAAATGACATTGGAGGATTGTACATGGGTTATATCATGAAATCTTATCCAAGTCAAGCTAATGCATGTTTTGTTTTGTTTTATTTTGACAGAATGAAGTTCCTGAGGCGAAGAAAGAGGAGACTTTGTTGGATCTGGACTTTGACCCTTTCAAGCCTGAAGTAGCACCTGCAGGTTCTGCTGGAGTGACCCACTCACCCATGTCTCAGGTATCAAGTGGTTTTTTTTGATGTTTGAAGATGATATTTCATAAACTTTAATAAGCTCAGTAAGGTAACAGATGCATTCCCGCTCCCTTTCAAATGACCATTTACTTTTTTTTCTTTTTGGTTGACAAATATTTACTATTGGGAAGGAAGGGTAGAAAGAGGACCTTACCAGTATCGATTATTCTAAACCTCCTTGTACCATTAGCCTTCTCTCTCTGTGGAGCTGGGGTAACCATACATTCCAGTTTGCTCAGGAATTGTCTTTCTCAGAGTAATTATTAATAGTGCCCCCTTTTGCACTCAAAACTGTCCAGGTTTGGATGATACATTTAGCAGTTTTTTTTTTTTTTTTTAATTTTTTTTTTATTTTTTTGTGAGGAAGATCAGCCCTGAGCTAACATCCGTGCTAATCCTCCTCTTTTTGCTGAGGAAGACCGGCTCTGAGCTAACATCTATTGCCAATCCTCCTCGTTTTTTTTTTTCCCCAAAACCCCAGTAGACAGTTGTATGTCATAGTTGCACATCCTTCTAGTTGCTGTTATGTGGGATGCGGCCTCAGCATGGCCGGAGAAGCGATGCGTTGGTGCGCGCCCGGGATCCGAACCCGGGCCGCCGGTAGCGGAGTCCGCGTACTTAACTGCTGAGCCACGGGGCTGGCCCCTGGATGATACATTTTATGGCTTCCCCAAGTAAAGCTCTTTCTTTTGACTTTGGGTTTGATCTTCTTACTGTTTTCTCCACTTTCCTTTCTCATACTTTGCAAATTAAGGCATATTTGAAATAATCATGAGATTATGTCCCACAGAAATGTTTTCAGTCTTGATAGTTCTGAATTTGGTGATGTTGTCCTCACCCTTGCATTGCAGAAGCTTCCCTTACGTGATCTTGATTATGGCTTGATGCAGAGTTGGCCTTGCATATGAAAGCCTATCCTTGCTCATCACTTCCTTACTCTCAACAATTTTCCGATTTTGGTAGTTATTGTGATAGCATTTGCTGTCAGAAGGATACTGGTGGTGGGTGCTGTAATGAGTTGTGAGTGCTTCTTGGAATATAGTTAGTTTACAATTATCTACGCTGATGGAAGGAAGTTAACTCAAAAGCTTGGCTAAACAGAAATTGTTTATATCAATATTTTGGATGTGGTTGAGGCCTCACATTTGAATTTAGGCAAATCCAAAGATGCTAGAATATATTCAGATTAATTAATGCAGGTGTATTATAAAACTCAGGTTAAGAATTGAGACCCAGCTCAGTCTTCTGGTCTTGAAGCCTTCTTGATATCTTACAGTAAAGGGGAACAGACAGCTCATTTTGAACCTCAATAAATAAAGCTTCTCTTTAATCCATGCATTCTTCCAGAATGTGATTGGGTTTCTAAAGGCCTCCCTGTTGTAACATAGGAACAATAAAAATCTGAGATGTCAATAAAGCAGGAAATTAAGTAGATCAGACACTAGCCTTAAAGGTACTTTGCAAAAAGTGGATCTCTTAGGGGCTGACCCGGTAGCATAGTAGTTAAGTTCGTGCCTTCTGCTTCGGCAGCCCAGGGTTCACAGGTTCAGATCCTGGGTGCAGACCTGTGCGCTGCTCATCAAGCCATGCTGTGGCAACATCCCATATAAAATAGAGGAAGGCAGGCATGGATGTTAGCCCAGGGCCAATCTTCCTCAGCAAAAAAGAGGAGGATTGGCAACAGATGTTAGCTCAGGGCTAGTCTTCCTCACACACACAAAAAAGGATCTCTTAGATGAATGTTTTAGAAAGTTCTATTAACTCCTTTTTAGGAGATTCGTGATGTGCATCAGAGTGTTAAAGGCACCAAGAAGTTCTGCAATTAAAAGAAAAAATTGTTTGATTTGTTTAACTTAGAGTTCCCCAAATTTGTTTGACCACAGAAATCTGGTTTAATGAAATTTTCTTAACATTCATGAGAATGTTCTCTAAAACACAGTTTGGGAAATGCTAACCTAGTAATTGTCAGTAAGTGTGAGGGTTCTGCCTTGCTGGCCAAGAAAAGTAGACAATGAACGTGCCTATCATTCAGAATACTTCCCTCTCAGAGCTTTCTCGTGCGGACAGCCAGCAGAGTTCACGGCCTCTGCCTGACTCTCCAACACTCATTACTTTAGGGTCAGAGGGAAAGTTTCCGCAGTGGATCCTGTGATGATCAGTGGGTGAGATTCTGCAGCATTTCTGTCTACAAGTTTGAATCAAGACAAAAAACTCTTTTATATCAATTCATAATTAAATTAATCCATAAATCTTGAAACTTTATATGGATTTAGGACTAAGAGATTCTTTCAGAATTAAAAAAAAACATGACCTTGGTTAAACCTTCAGAAGTCTTAGTTCTGAAGAAAATGCATTACTGCAGTTAGGGAAAGCTGTGTGTGCCCTTGTGTTCTTCCCTCGGGTCAGGTAATAAACTGCTCTGGCTGCCCAGTGGCCGTTAATTGAGTCACCTCACTGCAGAGTCGTCTTGTGATCCAGCTCTAATCACATCTCTCCTCTTTTGCTAAGAAGTCGTCTTAGGCTGAGATAACAAAAAGCATAGAGTGGTTAGATTCTGCTTCATCCCCTTCATTCAAAATAATCTCCCCTACCCATCACCTGACCCCATGTTTTAAATTGATGTTCTTGCTGCTAGCAGAACACCTCACCTTGTGACCTCTGCAGTGTCTACATGAGCTTACACATCCTTTCATGATCCTCAGGATTGATAAACATGATGTTTCATATTGCTGCTTTCCTTCAGAGAAAATGCTTGTGCTGTCTGCATTATGCAAGGATGTGTAGTAGCTTTTTCGGAGCTGTGATTCTTCAGGGGCTATGAAGCTAGAAAACATAAACCATCTGGATACTCAGAAAATGCATTTCAGATGCAGAAGGAGTCTTTGTACAAAAATCGGTGGCTTTCAATGGAGCTGCTCTACTCTCCTTTCTTAGTCATTCTGCAAATAAGGTGTGAGCCCGGAGACCAATCAGGTTGCACAGAGATGCAGGGTGGGCGGGGCAGTGCAGTTAGAGTCGGCCCAGACAAATGGGTGGGTTCAGTCAGAACCACAGGGCTATGTTCTGTAGTACAGAATTCAAATAAGACATCTGTAATCCCATCTGGAAACTGTCGTATTCTTAAGATAGGAGTGCCAGGCTCTCTAATTTGCTGTTTACATTTAGTGATTCAAAACAAGTGCATAAACATGGATCCATTCTAGTCACAAAGACATGGGCAGAAAAGGATGTGGCTTTAGCAGTAGTTCTCAATCACAAAGAAAGTAAGAAAGAGAGATCTCCTCTATTTTCTCACACAGTGGAAGTCATTTGAACCATCTGGATCATTCCTTAGGATCAATAAGCTTTATAATTAAAATGCCAGTAGTAAGTGTATTTCATCCGTATGTCTTAGGGGAAACCCTGCTAATTTGCATGATTTCCAATTGATTGGGCTGTGTGTTATCATCTAATTCAGTGTATTGAAGAACTAGTTTACTGAGATTCATTTACCATCAAATGGTCATAATGTATTCTCTTGAATTTGGTGGGTGGAGGGGAGGAAATAGCATTAGCAATGATTAGGATCCACGTTTCTTCAAAGATGTGATAAACTCTAATATCTAGACATCTTGGTTTACTTCATTTTAGTTGTGTGTGTGTATTAAAGTAAACCCATTCATCGTGTTTCGGATATAATTTTCTGCTCTTACAGAGAAAGGCAGATGGACTAGACCTGTGGTATCCAATATAGTAACCTCTAGCCACATGTGGCCATTTAAATTTAAATTAAATAAAATTATGTAAAAGTAAAAATTGGGTTCTGTTACACTAGCACATTTCGATAGCCACATGTGGTTATTGGCTACCATATTGGACAGCACAGATGTGGAACATTTTCATCACCAAAGAAAGTTCTATTGAATAGTGCTGCACTAAATGTTTTTAAAATGTTTGTGATTTTATTTCAAGGACTTTTATCACCTCAGCATTTTTTACATCCTTGGGATTTGTATACTAACTGCATTTTTGTTTGTCTCTGCTTTCAGACGTTGCCTTGGGACCTATGGACGGTAAGAGTACTAAGAACTCTGTATATATCTGGATCCTAGAAATTTGGAAACCTTGTTATGTTTTATTTCATCTGTGATGGAAAGAAGACCCATGACTTTTTAATATGTAGTCCCCTAGAACAATTTTTAGCCACGCGAGAGTTCCAAGAATTACTAGCAACTGGAAACAATGGTAAGGAAAAGGGTGTCAGTGTGCTAGACTCCTGGATGGGCAAGAATTTGGTGTTATTCCCCCTTATGCTTCTTCCTGTGATTATTAGTAGCTAGAGGAGAGGTTGTAGTGAAGGACATGTACATTTGTTATTGCTTTTAAATAGAATATAAGACAAGTATGGATGAGAAAATGTAAGGGATGGGCTACTCTGCACAGGGAACCATTTTTTCATTATCATATTCAATGAAGCTTAGTCAATAAGAATTTGGGCTTTAGAGCCAGACAGCCCTGGATTTGAGTCCAACTCTATTTCTTATAATCTTGTAACTTTGAGCAATTTCTAAAACTCTCTATGCCTCAGTTTTTCTATCTGTAAAATAAGGGTAATGACACCAACCTCAGAGGGTTGTGTGAGGATTAAATGATATTATTTGTAGAGTGTTTAGCCCAGTGTCTGGTATGTATCAATAAAAGGTAGATATTACTAACTGTTCAGCTAGTCTGATGTGCAAAGATGAGTACTTCCAGAATTTATAGTTGGGAAAGAGACACAAACAGAGCATTGTGGTGGCAGCATCTGTGCTGTGAAATTAGGAGATGGGCCACACCCATATAGAACCTTATATCCCTTGGGGTAGGGCCTTTGCCTGCTCTGTCTTAGAAAAGCCCTGGTCACCTGGTCTTAAGAACTCAACTTGAGTTTCACGTTTTCTTCTTTTCCAGTGAGACAGCAACAGGAAAGTTTGGTAGCTCTAGCTGTTCATGAGCCTGGTCTTCTGAGGGGACGTTGCTACTTTCTTCCCTTAAAACAGAAAGATGACTGTCCCCTTCCCTGTCATGGGAGCAGGTTTATACTGCATTACTTAGGATCCTTGGAGCATCATGGAAGGCTCTCGAGAAGAGCTAAGAAATGTTGATTGAAAACATTTTTTATAGTCAGCTGGTTTTACTTATATATTCACAAAAAGGGATGCATGGATTGGCATTCAGGACATTTAAATTCTAGCCTCAACTTTGTGATAATTTTCTTGGAGATTAAGGGACAATGCTAATTTTTTGTTATTCCAGTATTTCACATCTTCAGTTGGAGCTATACCACTTTTTTCCTTCCCTAGCTGGGAAGGGTATGATGAGGGTGAAGGTATCATCTAGAAGGAGCCTCGACTATTTCAAAGGACAAACCTGCGAGGAATGGTAACAGTGACAACATTGCAAAACAGTAGCTCCTTGTACATAATTGCTCACATTACTTGATCCTCTCGGCTCCCCAGTGTCGTTTCTGTGCGTGCAGACAAGGCTTCTAGATTCAGGGTGGAGGGAAATACGAGGAGAATCCTCCAGGCAGTCAGAGTGGTTGGTATCAGATCATCGTTCATCCAAACACCACCTCAAAGACAGAACCAAGTGCAGGATATGTTTGGGGAAGATTTTATTCTGATCTTGTGTCAGAGCATATGATACTGTGTAATTTTATGGCCGCCAGTGCTTGATCTTATTTTGGAGTTCTCAGGCTTGTTTATTTACTTGAAACTTTGCTTTTCAGGGTCTGCTAAAGCAGAAGTCATGAAATAGCCATAAAACATCCTTGTTGATACTAGAAAATGACAGAGGCTTTCTTCATGTTTCAGTTGTGTAGTCTTAAACAACATTGGAACAAAACTCATTGCTATCACAAAGCAAGTTGTAATATTTAATCTCAAACCAGTAAAGCCACAGCCTTTAGCAGAATGTTGACTCTGGACAGTATGGGATTTTAAGGTGCTAGCAGATTTTCTTCTCTTGCCTTATGATTTTTATCATTATTTATTATTTATTTGTTTTTACTCATACAGACGAGCACTGATTTGGTACACCCGGTAGGTAAATATCCAGAAGATTCTGGATTTTTTTGTATTAATATGCATTATATACATGATATATAAAATGAGCTTTTTTTCTCATGGCATTGCTGGCCACAAATTTAACCTTAAGCCATTTAATTTAATTACTCTGTAGTTTTGTTTAACTGGTGCTACCCTACTGAAGAGCTTTGTGTTTCTCATCAAATCTTACCATGATCTGTTTCATCTTATGTTTCTTTTTTCCCTTTGCTCTTCTGCATACTCTAAAGACTGACTCTTCAAAAAGTCTTTCCCTGTGTAACCTGATCATGGAGGAAACTCCAGACAGTGGGTTGACTGAAGAAATTCAAAGATCTCAAATTGATCTAGGTGCATTTATGTGGGGCCCTGATGCTAGTACAGACAATGTCAGCCAGGAAATTACACAAGGTGGGTCTCAGGAAGACTCTGCATGTCTCTCTGAAGCAGAGCAAGGCATGGGATTATTCACCGGAATGCTTCCTTCTGCTGACTGGCGCACTGAACAGGGTGAGCATGTCCTGGGGCCAGCCCTTCCATGTGGAAATGAAAAGTTGTCCCCAAAGCCCGTGCCTGAGGCTGAATTTGCCATTGCTGCTTCTATGGAGATGGAGCAGCCGTATGACTTGCCTGACTCAGAGATGCCAGCCATGGAAACTGGTGGCCCAGTCAAAGAAAGTCAAGAAGATATTAAAAAGTTGGATGAAGAAGAGAAACAGAAGGCAGAAGATTCTATGTGGGCAGGTGTGGAGACATGTGAAAAGGTAGACACTGGAGCTCTTGATATCAAGGCAGTAGAAGGAACAGACAAATTTGAAGAGAAGGCTTGTGAAAGTATAGGAAACAGGGTAGTAGATCTTCTTAAGATAGTAGGAAAGCAAGACCGGGAGATCTTAGAAATCAGTGAAGAGGAAACTAGTAAAGATCTAAGAGCTAGGTTTATGGAAAGTGTAAAGACCAATGAAAAGTATTTTGAGAAAACTGACATATTAGAAAAAGACATGGAAGGAGTATATATAGCAGATGAATTTAGTGACGGAGACCAAGGGCTAGATGAGGGGATTCAAGTAGTGATAAATAATTGTGAAATTATAGAGGGCTCTGGGGCTAAAACTGCCAATCACACAGGTATTTTGAATCTGCCTCTCCAGACTGACTCTGTATCTAATATTGAAGATGTCAGCCCTGAGGGATGGGATTTAGCTAGAAAAGACATAAAGAAAAATTTAATAGACCCTCCTAACCATGATGTACTATATCACTCAGAACAGGGCAGAGTAGATGCTGAAGAGATTCAGTGTGAGCCTGTGTTACATGATCCTGGAGGTGACAGGGGTGAAAATCATGCTGTTGTTTTATCAATAAAACATGAAGTGGCAGCCCAGTCTAGGGCAGATCTTAATTATAATTCTCTGGGAACTAATGCAAACAGAAGAGATTGGTGTTTGTGTAAGGTAGAAGATTCATTAATAGAGGAATCTGAAAGTACAGTGACTGGAAACTGTAGTCGTACCGTTAACTTGCCAACAATTGCAAAAACGAACTCTTGGGGAACAGATCCAGGTCAAATCTGGCAGCCAAGCTTGGATTCATCAGTGAATAATATGGATATATTGGAATTCTCTGGTATACCAGATGGCCGAGCAAGTGGATTTGCCAACTGGCTTGATTCTATTAACCACTGGCCTATCAGAGATATGGGAGCCTTAGAAAATTGCTGGGAACATTTAGATATAATTGAGAGCAAGAAGGGGCTGGAGGTGGACTTACAAGCAGATGTAGGTGGGGAACAAGCCATTGCTAGCTGCTGGGAACAAAGCCAAGAGAGAGCTAGACTGTTGGTTCTGGGAACCTCCCAGAATGCTAGCACCGAGAGTTCTGCTAGTCCCCAAGACAATGACATCAACAACTCAGATTTATCTGAAGATGAAATTGCTAACCAGAGATATGGATTATTGTACCAAGAAATAGAGGCTGATAAAGAAGAGGTACTTACCCCAATATGTAGTATAGACTAGCCCAAGACTTCTGTAGGTTCTGTTTTTCCTAATGTTTCCCACCTACTTCGTTATCCCTAACTATCTTCTCTCAGGCCTACCTCATCTCCTTGACAGATTGTCATGTATCTTTTGAAATCTGTGCAAACCAAACACAAATACGTTGACAAAAAAACCCACAAAAAGCAGAATGATTATGTTTGGAACTAATGAGAGTCTATTTTACCATCCCATTCATTGTGTTTATTCTTTCTGCTTTCATTTTTACTGTTCAAGCAGTAAAAAATATGTAGAGCAGAACTAATTTACTGTTCCTAAAGTAAGAACACATAAAGTGTTTCTACCCAGGCCCACTCAAACTATAGAATCTCATAATAGCTATTCATCAAAATGATGCATTAGAGAAATACTGGAAATACTTCTTCTAGATTCTATCAGTGGACTGAAAAAAGAGCTACATAATGCCTCATGGCTCTTCTCTAGAATCATCTTCTCATAATTGAGAAAGTGGGTTTTGGTTAACACTGAGCGACAGTGCTAACCAAATAATTGTAAAAATAGACCAGCAATAATTGTAAAAATAATCTTTTTTTTGTCAGCCTATTTAAAATAATATAGTATGGTCTTTTGCATTTCCTAAGCACTTTCATGCACAGTAACCTTCTGTATTATTTTAAAATTTCTGGTGGTCTTTACTTTCCAACTTGTCTAATGGACATTTACTGATCCTATAAAAACAATGAAAAAATAACATTCTCTGATTTCTGTTTCTGTTTAGGCTTCTGGTGGTTCATTTAATGGATTCACCCAGGTAAGAAATTGATTTGCTGGCAAAATCCACTTTTTGAGAATGATGCAAATTTTTAAAATATAGACCTCTGTGTCGCTGGTGTAGCATGATGATTAAGGGTGTCAGCACAAAACTTTACCCCACTGTTTACAAATTCAATAACAGAAATAGTAATAGTATCAAGATTGTAGGGTTGTTGTGAAGATTAAATGAGATATGCATGCAGAGCACTTAGGCCAGCAGCCTGGCACGTTCTAAGTGCTCCATGATTATAGTTAGCTGTTAATATTATTAGCTATACCATGGAATTCTGCTGATTCCTCTACTAAGGAAGTTAGAAGTTGTCCTAATATGAGAAGTTCACTAGATTCAGCTGTTGGAAGAGAGGAGATAGGATTGTTTTGAACTAATGAGATGGGCCTTTAGAAAATAGAAGAGGTTTTTAGGAGCCTCCTTCTAACGATTCGTTCGGAGCCGTACTATACGGAACCTTACCTCTTCAGTGGTTCTCCAGAAAGGAGCCATCGGGGAGATCAGAAACCAGATGGTGGCTCTGTCCAATAAGACGGTATTTTCCTTGGGGGTCTGTGAAAGAGGACCAGAAGATGGACTGTCTCATTCACTGTTTATGTCCCGACAGATGAACAGTTGTAACTCGTGTAAAAGGCAGGCCACGTGGCTATTGAGCTCATGGAATAAGTTCTGAGAACCTCTTCAAGGAGGCTTCAAACAGAGGCTTGTCTGTAATGAATGGTTTGTTTCAGAATATTAGACATGAACAATTTCAAATTTAACATTTAGAATTTCTCTATTTAAAAGTTTGATTACTTTCCCCCATGTTACCTATAAACAGATAAAACCCACTCACACACCCGCGCCCCAATACAGATACATACAAACACAGAGATGATAATGCATCTCTTCCATCTGCATAAAACTCTTTGTAAAGGTCATGTCATAAGAATTGTTGTTCATTTCTCATTCTTTTACGTTTGTATTTTTATCAGTTATAAATGCGCATAATTTAAAAAGTAACAAAATTTTATGAGAGTTTTTTACTTAAAAATTGCAGACCATCATACACCCCCTCCATTTCCTGTTTCTTAGAGGTAAACACTTTCTCTCCTGTAACAGATTGTCTGGCTTCACCCCCCTCCCTATGTGTGTATGACTTTCCTATAAAGCTGCTTCTTGATATCTGAAGCATTATCTCTTGACTCATCTCCCTGGGCGGTGAGGACTTAAAGCACTTCAGCCTCCTACCCTCACAGTTCACATTTCTCGTCTGCTTCCTTCCCTCCCTCTGATACAGTTCCATCATAGCCATCCGGCCAATCTGTGGTCCTATTATGATGACATAAATGCTG
Organism: Ceratotherium simum simum; assembly: GCF_057802395.1. Classification (NCBI taxonomy): domain Eukaryota; kingdom Metazoa; phylum Chordata; class Mammalia; order Perissodactyla; family Rhinocerotidae; genus Ceratotherium; species Ceratotherium simum. The sequence goes on from NC_141900.1 coordinate 16,026,207, forward strand.
TTAGTGCTCAAGTCATGAAGTTTACATTTCCTTTTATGCCAACTTTCTGTTTTCCTTTGAGGAAATAATTGTAGGGTCTTATTTGTTTGCTTGTTGGTTGGTTTGCTTAGTTTTCTAGGTATTTATCACTAGTTCAACCCCCTACTCTGTAGTTACATCAATCTCTTCTCATTTTGTTGGCAATATTAAATATCAATCAGCTTCATCTTCTTGAAGAACTTCCCTCTCTGTCCTTCTGGACTGCTCCATTCTGAACTGGGGACTCCGTAGCTGTGACTTGCTGCACGGCTATTACCACAGGCTCTCCCGTTACATCTGTTCTGGGGGTTGCCTTCACCTCTCTCTTCTGTCGATCCACTCTTTTCTGGACACAGATCTTCCTCATTTGTGGTTTAATCTCTCATTTGTGTAGAGCACATCTTCCAGTAGCTTCCTGAGAAAAGTGTGCAGGAGAAGTGTGTATTTGTGACCTTCTGCATCTGAAAATATTTTTATTCCCTTATACATAATTGACAGTTAGTTTGGATATTATAGTAAAAGCTGTAAATCATTTTCTCTTAGGATTTTGAAGCCATTGCTCCACTTAATTCTACCTCCTACTGTTGCCATTGAGAAACTGTCATTTTGATTCTTGATATTTTGTAAGAAATCCTCTCTCACCCCCTAAATCTCCCTTATACACCTATCTGAACCTCTTATCTCTGGAATTTTGTGGAATCTTCTTTTTACCCTACTGTTGCTGAAATTTTACAATGATGTGCTGTTGTCTGAGTCTATTTTCATACATTGTACTAGACACTTTAATCTAAACATGTATGTTTTTTGCTTTAGGGGAATTTTTTTTTTTTACTGACGATTTCTCTCTTTTGTTTCCTGTGTTCTCTGACTCTGTAACATTTCTGTCTTTCATATGTTCCTGAGCTAGTGTTCTAATTATTTTTTTCCCTCCTATTCCCTTTTCTCTGGCATCTTTCTCTGCTTTCCAACTCTTCTGATAGACTTTTCACTTCTAAATTCTTTTAATTTCCAAGAGCTCTTCTTGTTTACTGAATATTTGTATTTTAATAGCATTCTCTTCTTATGTCATGAATACAACATCTTCCATTATATTTCTGAGAGTACTAATAATAGTAATCATTTTTGAAGGTTTTTTTTCCTACTGCAAAGTCTTTCTCTCTTCCACTTGCCTTTTTTTTTCCCGCTATTTGTTTTCTCACTTTCGTATTTGAGAAGAGTCTCAAATGTCTGATGATCTTTGCTCTCTACTCATATTTAAGAATGGGACACTAAAAAGCTGAACTGAAACTTGCATGGGTAGGTACCCACTGACCATGAGTATTGTTGTAGGATTTTCTGGCCCATCTTTCCTGTTGAGGAGCCCCTGATGTCAGATTCTTTAGGCGTTTTTTTTCTTGAGCTGGTCAAATTTCCCTAGGAAGACTCTTCTGGTCTCCTATCTGGGAAGTACATGCCTGGCTGCCAGTGTAATGGGAGGTGAATGGGGGAGAAGTTGGGGGGAGGGGGGAGGGGCCCATGTGCTCAATATTTATTATGTAAATGTTCACTTAATCCTGCTACTTTCCTAATATGCCTGTCTGTGCCCCAGTCCCAAGACCCTCTGTTTCAGCCTCTGTGGAACAATCTCAAGTCTTGTGCAGGGGTGGGAAGGGATATTGCTTGATTTTCCAATAGATGAGAGTTACCTGGAGGTCTAATTACTTTTTGATAGACTTTCAAATAGTTGCCTGTCTTTAATACCACCCTTCCTTCCATTTAGCACCACCTTCCTTCCTATCGTTTTCTGTGGCCCCCATGTTTCTAATTCTTGATCCGTTGGGAGTTCCGAATAGTAACTTGGGTTGCTTTTTGGCATTTCTTACATCACCTTAGGGTACAGATTTTTTGGATCCACCAAGTTACTTACTGTTCATTCGCCTGCTTTTCAATTTCAAAATTTTCTTGCTGTTGTCTTTCTTCCCGTTCTTTTTACCCTTATGGGTTTATGCTTTTAAAAAATTTCCTTATTGTTTAGTTTGGATTCTGGAGGTAATAGAGGTAATTGCATGTGTTCAATCCAACGTCTTTAACATACAGTCACTGGCTCCTCTTTTCTGTTGGGGAGCCTCTGATGTCAAATTTTTTAGGCGCTTTTCTTTTTTCTTTGAACTGGTCAGATTTTCTAGGAAAGACTCTTCTGATTTCCTGTATGGAGGGTATAAGCCTGTCCACCAGTGTAATGAGAGATGAATATTCCCTTAGAGACCACTGTTCCCTTCAGTTTCCTCCAGCTTGATTTTTAGGTCAATGAATGTATTGTATAAAATTTTTAAGTTATGACTCATACTTAAAGAAATCACACTTAAGTGATATAGTAAGATTGACTTTCCAACATTTAAAAAGTTTAAATTTGTAGCTTAGAGCTGCTAAATTCTAATTCAGTGTAGATGTCCAGAAGAGAAGCTGTGGATCAAAGATGTCCCTGAAGACACTGCCTGTTATTTAGTGTCTCTCATTGTATCATTGTATTCTGCTAGCTCAGATTTATATTTAGAATAACTACTGTGTTAAAAATTACTTTTGCATTTTTTGTTTTTCTGCTTTAAAATAAATGGAGACCTTTTAAAACTTTATAATGTATTTATTGACACAATTGGTGGGAACTAATTTAGGTGATATCTTTGTTGTTGCTTTTTTAGCAAATTAGCTGGAACTCTAATAAGTTTTAATCTTCTGTTTTCTCCCCGATTTCCAGCCCCAGGACACTTCATTATTCACGATGCAGACAGACCAGAGTATGATCTGTAACTTGGTAAGTTGATTTTGGTTTCTGCTTTTGGGAAGTTGTTAGTTACCGATGAACGTTCTAAGGTTGATCATCCTAGGTTATCTAGAGCTTGAATATCCAGAATGTGGTTTTTGCAGCCCTCTGTTTTCTAGAAGATAGGAAGGAAAGCTTCTGAAAAATCTCAGTGTGACTTTGAATATGGTTGCTTCTGTTTATAAAGGCACAGTGATCCCAGCAAAAACCAGTCTCCTTAATTACGGGCTGCAGTGGAAAACAGTAAATCCATCAAGGACGTGGATGTTTCCACGTGACTATCACTTAGGCTACAGGATTGAAAATGAAATTACCTCAAGAATTCATGCTTCAAAATAGATCTTTGCTTTTTCTTGAACCTGAAGCTACCTCATTTCTCATCTCCTCCCTTCATTTTGTGAGCTGTAGAAAGAAATAATGCATAGTAGAGATGTGATTCCTGCTTTGCTGCCAAATGAGATGAGAAATGAGCTCAGCCAGGGAGTGAGTAGGAAGCAGAAAGAGTTACTCTTGGTGTTAGAGGAGATTCTTGCAAGATCGTGTGGCAGTTATGATGGGAAACCTTTCTAGCAGCAGCTTACTCTTCAAGTTGAATGAAGAGACCTTGAGTGATGTCACTTGTGAGCTTGTCAGCGATACACTACAGAGAGTTTTGGCTCTTTGAAGATTAGTGCATGAGGGTTATGTGTAGCTCACTGGTTTTCCCATAGGAATGGTGTGTAATTATCCCAGCTCCTGGCTTTCACATTGGAAGCATGGAATTGGATTTAAGTAGAATGAATTTTTCTCTTTAGATGATTTCACTTCTATGTAAGGAATTCTATTCTGGGAAGTTTCTCTTAAAGGTTAATATGATATTTTTCAAAGGCAAATGTGTCTCTAATACCTTGTCCATAGATTGTCATACTTTTGCCTTTCGGGTAACCAGGTGAAAAGAAGAGTGCGTGGCCTGCACATAAAGATTTAAATGTTTAAAGTACAAATTATATTGGTGTTAATAATGGAGCTAGAGAGACCCATATTTCATGTTCGTTGGTGATTCTCAGCCTGGGTGATGGAGTAAGGGTTATACTGATGCTTGAGGATGAGATTATTAATCATCAATTGTGAATGGGTTAAGAAAAATGGAGAAGTACTGGTATAAAAGGAGAGGCAATGTATCATAATTAAACTCACCTATTACTTTGATGCAAAAGTCCAGGCATAGAATCAGTGGTTTTTAAATTTCACTGAACATCTTTCTACCCACCATAGCTGGTTTTAGGAGCTTCCATTGCCTGCCCTTCCCTCCTCTTGATATGTATTCTCTGAAGCTGACATCTTGAATCTTCTTTCCTTTGGGGAACTTGACTTTGTCATGCCCAGCTTTGCAAATGCTGCAGGCTGTGGCTCTGCCTGTGAGGAGCTGGGAAATCACAGTGAATCTCTGCCTCCCACTGAGTTGTGACCATACAAGATCTTCCCAGGAGCAGGACAGTTCCCAACATTTGGTTCACGGACTGTTCAGAGGGACATGGATGTTGAAGTTGTTGTCAGCTGCACATCTTCCCAGCCTGCATCTTATGGCCCCACAGCATATTCCTTGAGTGAAAGTTTAAACTCTTTTGAATCTACAGGCCTTGTTCAGGGCTCAGAGTTGGCTCCATGGCCCGTTGCAGTTCTCATTAAACTAGCTCTCCCAAGACTGGAGAAGCAAGACTGTGAGGCAAATGCCGTATTGGTATGTGCCTAGACTCTTAACCCTGCTCACCTGACCCATCTCCTCTTCCTCTGCGTTGACTTACGTTCCACCGTATTACAGAGGATACTAGAAAATGTGCACCAAGGCTACACTCCTCTTTTTGTTCTAAAGGAAAAATTCCATTTCTGTGTCTCAGTTAAACCATTGTGGCATCCTGCTGCCACCTATAAATATAGAGTATACCTCTCCTCTGAATGTATAATGATCATCGCTACTCCAGCAAACAGTAGGAATTCATTACTAGTGCTCCAAAAGAGGTATGGCAAGGTAGCAACCCTCGCAATGTCTGTCAAAGGAGGCATCTTGTCGAAAAAAAGTTGTTGAAGCAGGACACAGTTCCAACAGGACTATTTTACATCTTGAGAGGTTGTCACAATTTTCCTTTGTTTTTCTTTCTATCTTGACAAAGTATTTACAATTTTACATTACCTGAGAAGGAATGGAAGGGTGACTTCTATTTCCAAATTTGAGTAGCTAATTTTATGTACAATCATGCTATCGTGTTTCATCTTTACTCATCATTGAGTAATATTTATCCCCTGAGTTATATTTATCCCCTGGAATTTAAGTTAAGTTGCAATGCTGTATTGTAGTATTCGGTGTGATATTAGAATATAGGGGGAAATGTTGTGACTTGTGGGGACATAACCAATTCTACCTCCTCTCCATACTATGCGTCTGTCGCATCATCTGATCTCAGCAAGCCAGTGCAGTTCGACTCATTTATGAAATCACTCTACTTATTCTTGCCTTATATAAAACTTCAGAATTCCTTCTGACTTCCAAGAGACCCAGACTCTGATGCAAATAATTTTTTCATTTTAAGCTATCTTTACACTTGCTGTTTTTTTTTTTTTTAATATACAGTGATACATTTATTTGACTCATATTTTGAAACTTCTCTTTGCCCCTCATCTGGCTTCAGACTTCCTCCATCCATAGTGTAGAGTCAGCTCCCGAGGGGACAGACATCTGTGTATGGATTTCTTGATGCTTTGTCAAATTACCCTTCCCGTTCTTCCTTGTGTAGGTCATTTGATACCATGCTCTCATAGCAAATCACCTTGACTTCCAAAAGGGTAAGATCGTACCCTGAGAGCTTACAATATCTCTTTGCTGCTATGAAAACTTGCTCCATTACAAAGATAATTCTTTTTGAACAATGAAAGTGAAATCTTTTCCTATAAAGGACTCCTGAGAGTATATTAGAATGAATTTTATCTCATTCTTTCTTAACAATTGTGTCAGATCACCTTTTAACAGTTATAAAACCCCATAAAAATATCCAATCTCTGTACACTTATCTACCAAAGTGTCCTTTCATTTTATTATGCCCCTTGAAGAGAAGGGGGGTGTGATCATGGCATGTGTTGCAATGGAGGGTTTGTAGGGGGCACAGGACAAATGTTTTTTATATTTATCCAACACTAGGCTATTCATTATTTGTTTATATAATCTCAGCATAACTTTTTCATCACCTCTTTATGGAACATGTCATGTGCACCAACTTAGGTGGCTGTTAATTGGTGAGAGTCTGGCAGAAGTTATTGGTTTCTCCAATTAGAGTATTAATTGGAGACTTCTTACTCCTGTGAGAAAACACCTTTAAACTTTTTTACAGTTTAACCGTTCTGATGGAAAAGGATCTTAACATGCCCTCTAATGCCCATCCATTTAGTGAAATAATCATGCTAAATAAATATGCTTTTTTTTTTTTTTTTTTTTTGCTGAGGAAGGCTGGCCCTGGGCTAACATCCGTGCCCATCTTCCTCCACTTTATATGGGACGCCGCCACAGCATGTCTTGCCAAGTGGTGCGTCGGTGCGCACCTGGGATCTGAACTGGTGAACCCCGGGCTGCTGCATCCCAGCGCGCACACTTAACCGCTTGCACCACTGGGCCGGCCCCCTAAATATGCTTATTTATATTAATCAAGATTGAAAAAGAAGGAACATTTTCAGTAGATGTGGTCACGTGCCTTGGCTGTGGTGTGTTTAATGGCCTGTTGTTATTTAATATTGCCAATTTTAAAACTAAAAATGTCTAGAGTTTAAGAGATTCTAGAGGCCTGATTCTGCATGTAATTGGAATTAAGATGATGTCTAGGGCCGGCCCTGTGGCTTGGCGGTTAAGTGCGCACGCTCCGCTACTGGTGGCCTGGGTTCGGATCCCAGGCACGCACCGATGCACCGCTTCTCTGGCCATGCTGAGGCTGCGTCCCACATACAGCAACTAGCAGGATGTGCAACTATGACATACAGCTATCTACTGGGGCTTTGGGGAAAAAAAAAAAGGAGGAGGATTGGCAATAGATGTTAGCTCAGAGCCAGTCTTCCTCAGCAAAAAGAGGAGCATTAGCGTGGATGTTAGCTCGGGGCTGATCTCCCTCAAAAAAAGAAAAATTAAAAAAAAAAAAAAAGATGATGTCTATTCATAGAGGTCACAGTCGGATGAAAAAGTCCACACAATCAGAAGAGTAATTGGTGCCACAGAGAAGACTGCCCTGTGGTTCCTTAAAGAATCAGTTTATTATGTGAAATAAACTGATTGTGAAAGATTTTGTTGGAGGGAGCAGGGGAAGGGACTGGACAGGAGTATTTAAGGCAGCTAAGTATCTCAGATTGTGGTGGCTACTTGCCAGGAACCTGGTCTGCTCCTCCCAGCCTGGCAGTGACACAACAGCTTTATAGTGACCTGGGCATGCAGATTAATGCATTTTGATCTGAATATTGGGATGACTCCTCAGTTTTTTAGTGCAATGCATGTCAGCAGAGCTGGGAGGTCCCAGAACTGTGTGCCTGTGAGCTCTTCCTCACTCCTTCCAGTTGGCAAGGCTGGGAGCTCCTAGGATCTCCTGTCTCTCTGCTAAATAGCAGAAAGTACAATTTTAGCATCTCTTAAAGATGTCATGAGGAAGTGAGTGAGTTGCAGTAAGTAAACTGAGTAGCCAAATGGTAAGTCTTTGCCTCACTTCAAGGGAAATGACAGATGATGGTAAAGAGAAGCTTAGTACTAGTCCATTCCTAGACCTTTCAGTTCTATAAAGGCCCATGATGCCAAATGCGGGGCTTTTTTCCGGTACAGATTTAATGAAGCTAATTGCCTGTAGGATGATGAAGGAAATCTTAATTGCCCATTATTCTGTAATGTTATCTATTCACTTGTTGAATCTTTTTCCTCTAACCCTCCAAACAAACCATCAAAGGCTGAATCTGAACAGGCTCCACCCACAGAGCCGAAAGCAGAGGAGCGCCCTGCCGCTGCAACGCCTGCTGTTGGGCTGGAACCTGGACACGACGCCGGGGCTGAGGAGCCTATGGAGGGGGCTGTGGTGAGCGCCACCTCCTCCGACCCTCCACCTGCCTCCCCTGCGGCAGCCGTGCTCATCTCATGATGCCCTTTCTCCCTTCTCATCCGTGCTTCACTTGGGCCAAATCACCTCCATGTCTGTCATGGCTCCCCCAGGTTCAAATAACCTTTGTTCCTTTGACAGAGAAACTCCATTCACTTTTATTTTTTAAAAAGAAAGATATCCAAAGACCTGCTTTCATGATCTAGAGAAAACTGTCATGCGGCCACAGCCTTGGTTCTCAGAAAAGGATGCCTTGGTTCTTTCTGATATCTCCCTTTCATGGTAGATAGGTTGTAGAACTCACAAATAATCAGAATAATTAATGCTGTGCTCTACCTGTGACAGCTGGAGATGTGCCTTCAATTAGAGACCAACCTGCAGGTGACAAACAGAAGGATAATAACTGTGTTGGTTATGTCTACATATTGATTTCTTACAATATTAATTTTGTAAGTTGGTTAAGCCCAATAAGGGATTGAAATCCCATGTTACAAATCCGTGAGTCTATAAGGATTCCTATGTGTACAACCATTTGCTCAAAATTAAGTCTGGTGCCGTCTCTTATAATAAGAGGGACCTTGAGGATGTATTTTGTACAAGGATGGAGACTCATCTCTCTGCCTGGAAACCTCCTCTTACCCTGCTCCATGCAGCCATATACCACACCGCCTCACAAGCTGGGATGAGCTCTTTATGCACCATTTGAATTGGATAGTGTAACACTCGTGAAAGTGTAGAATAATACCAAGGAAAATTTAATTCAGAATACCCATGGAGAGTGAAAAAGTTCATTTATGAAATGCAGTTAAAATGTCTCCCAGCTATTTTAGTCAGGGTACCATTTACCACAGCCTTCATAGAGTCTGTACAAAGAGGAAAGCCAATCTCTCTATTCCCCAAAATAACATTGCCTAGATTTAGATAACTAGAGAAATAAAGTTACATTTCTTGCTGTTGGTGCCCTAGGTTATTTTACCAGGAAAAGGATAGGTCAAATCTATAGTTTATTAATAGAGTAGAAAAATAAATAATAGGGCAAGATAGTGATGGGAAATACAAATTGAGACTAACTCAAGAGAAATGATCATATTTTCCATTTAAAGATATGGAATTGGACCAAGTCCTGTAGGGAAAACAAGAAATATGTTCCACTAGATTGATTGAGTCCCTCCCAGAAGTGCTGCTTGCACAGACTTTAGGCTGGGGAGTGCTGAGGCTCTGTGGTCCAATGTCCAGGGGTTTTCTTTCTAACTGTTACTCCCAGATTCACTGGTGATATCAATAACTCAGTGCAGATGGAGCATTTTCATTTGTTGTCAGATTGTGATCTGTCCACCCAACTTATCTTTAAGATTATTTAAATAACAAAGGAAGGGCAACATACAATTGAATTTTTGACTACTGTTATAATTAAGAAGATAATAGATTTTAAAAAGAATATAGGTGTTACTAGAAAGTTAAAAAGATATTGATTAGGTTCGGATATTGATTTAGGAATTGCTTCAATTCTGAAAAGTTCTCATCAAATTTGTATTTTGAATAGCAGCACAGACTTCATCTTCACCAGTACTCTCAGACTACATTGATTCCGTGCCCCAGACTGTTCAGTGTAAGGCTTGATGCCACAATGCCCATGATTTTGGGCAAGGGGCAAGATTGGAGATGTGAAATAGACAAGCTGACTTGTTAAATACAGGCTCTGTGATTGTCCATGATCCCCTCTCAGAGGATCATGACCACATAGCTCTCACATCCATCCTTTTTTTAACAAACTTATGTAAGTAGGTTTTGTTTTTTCAGAACCCAAGTTCATTGGTTTTCCAGTGAAAAATATTAGTAGCTACCAATTTCCAAGTACCTACTTTGTCATACCAACTATGTATGTAAAGATTTATAAAAGATTTATAATCTTTTTAACCAATGGTGATATTAAAAATATTTAACAAACGATATGGTACAAACATCAACCATCACTAAAACCAGCTTCCCTCACTCAAGTTTATAAGTAAACTGTAGAGAATGAAAAATTTAGATTCCTTGTGAAATACAAGGCAATTTGGCGAGTCTTATGAGGGACTCAGGCACCTGCTGAGACCCAGAAGCACAGCTGGTACAGAACTCACCATGTGAGCCACCCTCTCCAAGGAGAACAAGTTCAAACTGTTTATTTCTCCCTCCTCATGTGTACTAAAAAATAATAGGAATAGCGTTAACTAAGAGAGGGCAGCTTACAGCACTTCAGTTTGCCTAATGCTCATCAAAAGTGGCTACCTTCCATATTGTTAAAATTGACACGCTTGGATGAAGTCAGTTCTTCCCCATGTTCTCTCTTCTCCTTAGGAAAGTAACATCACACAGAATGTATTTTTGTTCTCTAATGTAGATGTATAGCGTCTTTCTTCTGGGCGTAATAATCTAACATAATATCAAGGTTATTTTTTTCTAAAAAAAGGTCTCTTCTGTTGCTAGATGTGTGATATTTAGTTGTAAAGACATAAAAGTCCACATTGCGTCCCAGGCATTAATTAACAGGCTGGCTGTGGCTGTCATCAGTCAGGATTGGGTTGACATGACTTTTTGAGGTCATCCTTTCTGCTGCTGAAATGTCACCACACAGTTATTATTTCGAGTCTTGACAGAATGCATTTCATATGAGGTGAAGTTTGTGGTGGTTTGTTAAGAAAAAAAAGAGACAAGTGTAATTTCAAAAATAGGAAATTTTATTGGTGGTTCACAAAGAAACCTGGGGCTTTCAAGAAAAGTTTAATTATTACATTTTTGTTTGTTGTTTTATTCCCCACGTAGCTAATATTGTCTTTAGTTTTTCCCTACAACACCCAATTTTACCAGTATATCTGCAGGATGCATTTTAAAAACCAACACTTGCTACTTCTTCTCCAGATGTTTCCATGTTATATAAGTGATAAAAATTTTCTTTAGGAAAAAAATGATCAATGTTTGTTTCAGATATAAGAGGATTAGGTTAAAAAGCAGATAAAGATGATTTTTACCCACATTTTTCCACTTTCTCGCAGAGAGTCCTCTTCTAATTTTCTCTAAATTTCTGTCAGTTCCTGTATTTTGCTCAAATGATGTAAACTGGACCAATGCCCTTTTTTTTTTTTGCCTTTTATTTTTAAAGAAATAATGTTCTGTAATTAAATTTAGGGTTAGCATCGTTTCCAAAACATATAAATGGGGAAAAGACCAAGGTAAAGTTGCTTTTAAAATTTGTAGAGAATTCTGGAAGATGAAACACTGACCTATTATTTTAGACACTACTACTTTTGGTTTTGCTGTGTTTTGTTTTTTAAAAATTTCACCAAACTTAAGTTGACTTGTCAGGACCAATTTAAACCAACAAATATATGTGTATATATGCCAGAGTACAGTCTGTCAACTTCCTCTTGCTATTAATATTTCTATCTGCTTGAATAGAATGCGTGTGGTAGTTTCCTCCTTCATTCAGTTGACACGTATTTGAGTCCTCTCTGGATGTCAGGCTTTGCTCTGGATCTGGGGGATATGTCAATGCAGTAAGTAGATATGGCCCCTACCGCCGTCATTCACACAGACTGGTGGAGGAGGCCGACAGTACACAGCGGTCGAGGCCTCCTTCTGTGACGGTCATGTGCATGGAGAACAGCATTTGAATTTCCTCCTTGTGCAAAGTAAACGTGAGAGCCCACGCTTCCACTGTGCCTCCAGATGTGAGCTCCTGATATGTCAGAGGAAGACGCTGAAGAGCAGAGGAAGCCGGAGGAGCTTGATTTCTTATCGTAGAGTTATCTCAGACTCGAAGGGCTCACTCCGAAGCATGCTTGCTTTAAATTAAATTAAATATATACACGCTTTGGAGATGGATGTACCTTTTTACCTTTCTCAGAAAAAAAAAATCATAGAAATGGTTATTTTCTCTGAGTTTGACTGCATTCCCATTACCAACTAATTACATTTTCCCTGCCCTCAGGCCAGACAAATGGCGCTGCTTCTTTCCTGTTCCATGACCCCCAGCCCAGAGCAGGCTATGTTTATAATGCATGCCCAGTAAATTCTGAGTCATTGATTTGTTGATTGATTGACACTATAATCTAGGGGTCCTGAAAGAGACGACAGCCGGATCTCTTAAAATAGAAATATTTGGACAGTCATTTTCTTTCTCTTTGTTTCCACTCAGATGATTAGTTTTCTGTTTAGGACAGACAAGCTGCTTATTGCCGTCAGAAGCTGTGCTCTCTTGTATTGTGCTTCGCTGTAACTCTGTGACATCTGAGCCCCAATTGCCTCAAATGTAAACAGGTTAATAATAACTTCCTTCAAAGTTTCCTGTGAGGGCTTGGAAATAATACATGTCACTAGTTGAGCATCTGGCACATAGAGGTTCCTCAATCCATGACAGTTTGATGATATCATTATTGTCATCATCATCATGAAAAGTGGTTTCCCCCAAGATAGGCAGAAGTCAGGGAAATCTACTCTGGAAAGGAGAAGGCAACAGACGCGCAAGATAACAACCCCCTTTTTCATTTTGCTACATGTCATAAGTGTTAAGGGACCCAGTCTTGTTAAGGTCCCCATCAGCACAAATTTCTTCTTGGTTCCTGAAGAAGCTGTGTCCTATCAAAATTCTCGGCCCTTTCTAAGAAGACTTTCTCTTTTTTAGGGACCTTCACACTGGTTCCATTGATAGGGAATTTTCCTACCTTAATTGCCAGGGAGATGTGGGCATTCAGAAGGCTGGCACTGCCCCCTCAGCTGCACCCTCCTTCAGGTGGTTATAGAAAAAGAAGAAAGGCAAATGAGCTCCAGAAATGTATACAAAGTTGGCACAAGAGATTGGGCCTAAATCTTTCTTTCTCTCTACCATTGCACCAAGTCACAGGGAAGAGATGAAATTAGCCAAGACTAAAATGAAAGTAACAAGATGGTGGACAACTCCCCACACCTCACACCTCACAGAGCAGGTGGACCTGGGTTTGTCAGTTTCCATACCTGGAAAATGGGAGCATCACTGTTTCGTTATGTAGCTGATATTGAGTATTCATTAACCACCTGCCAACTGCTAAGCAGCACACACAAACCATCTTCCCTACTTTTTGGAATCTAATATTCCAAAGCCCCTTCTTGAACAGGCCCATGTGAGGATTATGTAATGTTGTCATTTGTTCAGAGTGTTATTATAATTATATGTGAATGTGAATATCAGGTTTCAGATTGTTCTTCCACTATTGAGGAGCCATTTGTATATGATGGGTGCCTAGTGCTTTCTTTTTTTTTTTTGATGAGCAGTACTGGCCCTGAGACAACATCCATTCCTAATCTTCCTCTTTTTGGCTTGAGGAAGATTGTCACTGAGCTAACATCTCTGTGACTCTTCCTCTGTTTTGTATGTGGGATGCCGCCACAGCATGGCTTGATGAGTGGTGGGTAGGTCTGTGCCTGGTATCTGAACCCACAAATCCCGGGCTGCCAAAGCGGAGTGCGTGAACTTAACCACCACACCACTGGGCCAGCCCCCATAGTGATTTTTTCTTTTTTTAATTTTTTGTTTATTGCAGTAACATTGGTTTATAACATTGTATAAATTTCAGGTGTACATCATTGTACTTCTATTTCTGCATAGATTACATCATGTTCACCACCCAAATATTAATTATAACCCATCACCACACACATGTGCCGAATTATCCCTTTCACCCTCCTTCCTCCCCCCTTCCCCTCTGGTAACCACCAATCCAATCTCTATAGAACTACCGTATGATCCAGCTATTCCACTGCTGGGTATTTACCCAAAGAACTTGAAAACACCAATGCGTAAAGATACATGCACCCCTGTGTTCATTGCAGCGTTATTCACAATAGCCACGACTTGGAAGCAACCTAAGTGCCCATCAAGGGACGAGTGGATAAAGAAGGTGTGGTATATATACACAGTGGAATACTACTCAGCCATAAGAAATGATGAAATCCAGCCATTTGTGACAACATGGATGGACATTGAGGGTATTATGCAAAGTGAAATAAGTCAGAGGGAGAAGGTCAAATACCGCATGATCTCACTCATTAAGTAGTAGATAACCACAACAACAAAGAAACACATAGAAACAGAGACATAGTGATTTTTAAAAGTTACTTTTGGCATGTACTTTTTCTTATTGAGGTGAGACTCGCATAAAATAAAATTAATTGGTTTAAAGTAAACAATTCATTGGCTTTAGTATATTCATAATGTTGTACAATTATCACCTCTATCTAGTTCCAAAACATTTTCATCACCCCAAATTAAAACCCATTAAGCAGTTACTCCCCATTGCCCCCTCCCCCAGGCCTTGGTAACTGCCAGTCTGCCCTCTATCTCTATGGATTTATCTACTCTGGGTATTTCATATAAAGACTCATACAATATGTGACCGTTTGTGTCTGGCTTGGTGTATACTTTTTGTCACATACTAAATCTAGTGCTTTAGCTTGATGTTTTTAGCGTGGCTTTGGTTGTAATTAACTTCGGGATAAAAAAAACTCCTTATTCTCTCTTCTTAGTGCATATTGGGCTCAATTCACAAGCCCATGTCAAAACCATTCTTGGCTATCTGCACAGTTGGGTAACCTATGTAAGACCAGACCCATTCAAATGTTACGAGGACAACTCTGCTTAGACAATAATGCCCCACCCCCCCAACATTAATTTTAGTCCTACCCTGTAAATTAGAATTTAGACCTGGCAGAGCCTTAGAGATGTGTTCTACTGGCTTAGCTCTCTCATTCTACAGGTGACAGTGCTGAGATTTATTTGGTCCATGAATGATATGGAACTGAACATCCGGACCAGTGTGTGTTGCAATTCTGCATCCGCTTCTTGCCCTTTCTTGTTTTGTCCATTCTCTCAACACCTCTGGGGTAGAAAGACCCTTTACATGGACCACTCCTCATTAGTGAACATGACCTGGAACCATAGGTATGATCAGGAAAAAATTTTTGATTTGAGATTAGAGATCCCTTCCTCTTCTCTAGCAAATTGCCTGTGTTCCAACATCAAGTCTCAAGCAGCTCAGATGCTGCCTTTGAGAATTACTGTGTGTGGCCTGAAGTGAAAGGATAACTAAAACTCCAAGAGAGCTAAGTTGTAGTAAACAGGACCATATGGTAATAATAGATACTATTGAGTGCTAATATTTGATGTGCAATCCCATGAAACAGGCATTATTTAGGCATCATTACCCCATTTTACAGATTAAGGAAACTGAGACACAGAGAGTTTAAGTGGCTTCACCAAGATTACACATGCAGAAAGTCATGACGTGAAATTCAAATCCTGGCATTTTAACCTATAGATATCTATCTCGACTACTCCAGATGCTATGTTTGTGAAAAGAACAGGTTATCTAAATGCACATCGGTAGACTAACTTCATATCACATCTAACTAAAGCTATCAGGGTCACAACTAGGCTGAAATCTCTCAGGACTTTTCCACAACTGATGCTTAAACTTGGTGGATGTTCCTGGTTTGTTGCTGAAGGGTCAAAATGAAACAGAAATACTTGTGCAGCCTCAACCTTGAGCTTCTCAGAGGCAACGTGTCTCCCTCACTTTGGCTGCAAAGCAAGTGTCCAAGGGGATGTATTGGAAAGACTCCTGGATTGGGAGTCTGGAGAATTGGCTCCATGTCTGACCAGTGAGGTGGCCTTGGGGAAATCAGTGTACCCTTCTCTGCCAGTTTTCTCGTTTCTCTCTGAAGAGGGTTGTACCTGATAAACTCACTTCCTGCTCTCAAAAATCTACAACTTATTACATTAAGAAATTAAGGATTTCCAAATCCCCTGTGGTAATGAGGGCATCCTTTGTTTATGGCTTCTTTTCCAGCCTCTATTTGCTAGACACTTGGGGTGACAAATTATCATGGAGTAGGTTTTACTCGCCAATGCCGTGGACTACTTAAAGGCTGCAAAATCACAGGGTTGGCAGTTGGGCCTTCCAAGTACAACTGTCAGCTGCCTA
This sequence comes from Ceratotherium simum simum, assembly GCF_057802395.1. Lineage (NCBI taxonomy): Eukaryota > Metazoa > Chordata > Mammalia > Perissodactyla > Rhinocerotidae > Ceratotherium > Ceratotherium simum. Next base: position 16,042,115 of record NC_141900.1, read on the forward strand.
CCTCTCCTCAAGATTCAGGTCTCATACTGCCATCTGGCCATATCCTAGGCTGCCCAAGTAGGTGTATGTGGTTCTTGGCAGGGTCAGGGTTGGGAATTTTGCCAACAGAGCATGATGACATTTCAGTGATTTGCGGATCACCACTTTTTCATCTGATCTCTGGGTGTGTCTGGCAGCCCTACCTCTGCCTTCTGCCGGCCCAAGCCTGGGTCCCCTCACAAGAAGGCAGTTTGAGCAGCTGCAGTAAATGCTTTACACATCCTTCAAAGATAACGTGGCCAGGCAAGGTAAAATGTTCATTGTGCTGTAAAGGCATTTCCTTAAAGAATGTCTTTAACAAACTATTTGCGACCTCCGTGAGGCTGTCCTTTGTGGCTGCTTCAGAAACTAGTACTTGCTGGTGTCCCCATCTTGGAGAGTGTGCAGTACACAGTATTTACCTTTGCTTCAAAAGATAAATCCGCTTTTCCTATCCACTTCTCCCATACACTTTGCAAATCTCTAATTAAAACTTTAATGTTTTAATATTTATCATTATTGGATATTCTGCCGTGACCTTAAAGACCAAATTAACCAAAAATTTATTAACTTTGGCATTTCTGCAGATGGTCTTAATTTTTAAAGAGAGTCTAGGGCTAATTCCGACAGATGTTGCCATAGCAACACTGCTGCCAGCAGCTGAGTCGTGCTGGGACCTGACTGCTGAGGGTTTCTGACAGGACTGCAGGCAATACTAGGAGAGTAGATTGAAAAAGATGATTGAGATGAAGGTCAGGATTAAAAAACCCACTGAATTCCTTTATTAGAAAGAAAGCACATAGATGTATCAAATGAAGTTTGTAATACCAAGTGCCGCCTTTGAAAGGAACACCATTGGAGGCTCAGTGTTCCAGGGGAGAGCTCACCCCTACAGTTGTGCTGAAGGAAAATTATGACCTGCAGTGTTTTCAGTACAGTTTGCGTGAAGAGGAGCACCAGCCACCAGCCTGCGTCTTAGTACAGGAATCTTCCCTTTGGGGCCATAATAGCCCTAGCTGCCTCTTGGGCTTTTCTTTAAAATGGATCCTGAAGAAAATCCTGTATTTTTATACAAATGCTAGGATCTTCAGACGAATCAAGAGCTCAAGTGGGATCGAGAATAAGGGATGGGGAAGAAAAGTCAAGGGTAGCCTGTAGCCAGAATTGCCAGTGTGACATTTATTTCCCTTTGTTACTTCCCAGAGAGACTCAAGGAGTCCCTCCCGCTCAATGCTCATTAGTGGAAGAGTCAGAACTATAACTCCATCTCCGGCTCCGTCCCTGGTACTACTCCCACTCCACCGTGTTCCCTGACTTGTGCAATGAGAACGTTGGGTTAGGTGAGCCCTCTGATCCTTCCAGCTTTGGGATCACATTAATCTCTAACTTGTGAAGATAGCTATGAATGTTCACAGCCAGATTGCTGTGTTCTCAGTTGTAACTCTGTAGTGTGATGGATAAAACCAGGAGAAGAGTGGTTGATCATCTTTTCCACTTTCCCATTCTGTACATATCTTTCTAAACAATGGAATCTACAAGACTACTGGCAAAAGTAATGTGGAGAAATTCTATCCAGCCAGCCTCTTCTTGATATCTTTTTACCATATAATTTGCTATTAATTAAGTGGGATTTTATGACGTGTTTGCTTAGGTGCCCACATGCATATGAATAAAGAAAGATTTTATTTATCATCTATGCATCTCATTTTAAAGAGTAGCATTCCAGGACTGTAAGTGAATGCATTGGCTGTTTATAAGAGCACACTCGCATTCTTCACCCAACATCGCTGGCTTAGGCGTTGTGAGTAGGAAGCAGGGGGTCTGTGGAGGCATCCAGGTCTCAGGATCACTGTGGAACTCGCTGATTTGAGAGGTGTGTTGTCTTTTTGGATAGCAGGTTGGTGTGAAAAAACACAGAATTAAGAGTTAGACTTTCTCAATCCTGTTTTACTGACTGGATGAGTTACTTCGACTCTAAGTATTAGTTGACTTGTCTAGAAAGTGGGAATGATATCTAATAGGGTTGTTAGGTGAATAATATGCAGTAAATGTGAAACACCTGGGATAGTGCCTGGAAAACTGTCGATTCACAGTAAATGTCAGTTTCCCCCCCAGGCTGCAGAATATGCATATATTTAGACTGTCAAGCAGAAGCCTGTCTGTGGATCAGAAGTATTACTCTCCATGTTTGGGGTAAATTGGTAAACTGAGAAGTCAGTGATCTTTCAGCTAAGCATCCCTGCCAAGAGCAAATGTCAGGAAGATGGCTCCTCTCTGACTCTGGTATAAAATGTCGTTTAGCCATGGAAGAACAGCATTTGGCTAAAATTAAAAATATATATCTTACATTCTTTAGTTATCATTTATGTCATTTACCCCAGGAGTATTTTAGATGAAATGCATCCCAGGAGCACATAAGTTGAAGATGGTATGAGAAAACTTAAAATATTAAAAAATAAATCACAAAAAAATCATATCAGATTCACTATTACTGGTTTTTTTTTCATTTTAGTGCTCTTTACACTTAAATATGCAAAGAAGGTCAAAGCGTCAGTGGTACTGTGTTCTAGAAATATTAGCCAAGACCAGGAGAATTTTCCACAGACCAAGGCATAAATAGGTCCTTAAAGTATAATAACTGAGCCTGGCATAGAGAGAAAAGTATATGAGAGTCTCATCCACCCCACCCCAGATAGAAGATGACTGGCATGTAGCCCCCATGAGGATGGGCGCTCCTTTCTGGAGCATCCAGGTCATCTTGGGCCTGCTGCCACTCTCACACCAGTACATCCTTTGACACATGCGTTTGGGGCTTCAAGGCAGATGGTTATGTGTAGACACATGAGGAATCCCTCCCCAGCCCCTATTCTGAAAAGGACAACTAAGAGTTCCTAGAGGGAGAGTAAAATGGAACAAAGAAAATGTTTCCATGTCCATTGGGAACATTAGACCTAGAGAGATTTCTCTTAGTTTTAGATAACTAAGTAAATGAGCATATTTTAAAAACAGCATAGGGCCTATAGATAGAGCAACACAAAAGAAGGAAACAATTGCAAAATAGTTACAGAGTTTAAATTTTTTTCAGTGAACAAAAAAAATTTAACAAAAGCACAAAGGAAAAATTTGTCTTTTGTTGTCAGTAAAATTTAAGATGTCCTTGAATATGTCAAGCAAAAAATGAAAGATGAGATGATAAGGCAACCACATTGGGATGAAGAGAGAGCTGCTTATGAGGTAGATGAGAAAGAAGCTTACTGATGTAAGAAGAGATTTTAAGGGGAGGAAATGTAGTATTAGAATTAAAATTTGCATAAGAAGTGGGCAAGGCCAGAAGCAACAGTGTAGAGAATTGATTTCGTGATGTGAGGACAAACTGGAAGAGTCCTCCCAACATGAAGAGGAAAAGGACAATCGGAGGAGATTGATATGGTGGCCAAAGACTGAAGACACAAGTCATGGATGATTGCTGTTCCCAAAGAGACTGTGAAGAATAGCATAGAGCAGTAGTAGCCAATTTAACAGAAGAAAACACGCCTGAGCTGAAGTGTTCCCAGTTGAAGGAATTCCTGCATGCAGATCATAAGAAGTCACCAAAAGGCAAACTCAATGAGAGACTAGCCTCTAGCTGTATTCTTTTAAAATTTTAAATTCAAAGTTTACCAAAAAGTTCTGCAGCCATGTAGATTGGGGGAAAAAATGCACGACAAAAGAACAACAATTAGGCAGTCCTAAGACTTGTCCTCCCTCATGCTAAAGGTCAGAAGCTGTTAGAAACATAGAATGTGAACACAAAAAAAAACACATTGTAGCAATGTGTTTGCTGAACTACCAAGACAGTAGTTGGTCATGTATGAAAGCAGCAGAAAGACATTACCAAATATATAAGGGCTGTAGCATCCCCTTTGAATGCCTGAAAAATCTCTTCAGAAGATATATTGTGATTGAGTGAAAGATGAATCAAAATCAATATCGATAGGGCCAGCCACAGTGGCCTAGTGATGAAGTGTGGCGTGTTCCACTTTGGCGGCCTGGGTTTGGTTCCCAGGCACAGACGTACGCCACTCGTCAGTGGCAAAAAATCAATATGGATAGTTAGGAAGACATATGATAAAGCAAATGTAGCAACATGTCAATTGAAAGTCCTAGGTAGTGGGTACCTGGATGTTCATGTTGAGCTTTTTCATAATAAAATGTTGGGCAAAAGCCCCAAAATCCTCAATAAAGACATCAGAAATAAAGGGAGCAGGGTTTAGTATTTAAATCATGTAAATATACAGCCTAAATAATTGTGGTGAATATGGTTACAAACCAAGATATTTCTCACAGTGTTATTTATAACATTTAAAAACTGTAAACCAACTAGGTAAGGTTCAGTGGTAGGAGAACTGTTAAATAAATTGTTAAATAAAAAAAGCAATAGCCATTGATAGAATTTTTCTAAGAAAAGTGATCCATGTATCGTAAAACAAATAAACATAAATAAAGCCCCTGTATGCATAGAAAATGAATAAAAATAAAGACATCAAAATGTTACCATAAGTTATTTCTTTTATTATTTTTAAACCTATTGTATCCATTATTTTTTAATCAGAAAAATACTTATTTTGAGTTAAAAGAACTTACCATACAGATAAGTATGGAATTTCATGCTAGGGCATTCTTTCAGCTGTCCTCATTCAGACTAGTTACACGAGTGGCAATCTGCTTTTCAGGCATTATTCAGAGCTAATATTGCCAAGAAAGCGAACAATGAATAAATAAAATAAATCAATAAATTACACAAAGCTCAGAGATTACAAATTCTCCTGCAGCCTGTCACTACTTTTGCTAGTCTGAGGTCTCAGTCCTTGTTGACCTGTGTTCACAACACAGTCTCCTACAGGGACTGGCTAGTTTCTGTCACCCAGTTGTGTTTTCCTACTCTGCAGGATACTGAGGCCGTTATTGCACTGCATTCATTGCATTTACTTCCAGAATATTTTGCTAATGCAATTAGGTGTGTGAAAGGACTCAGACGTGAATGCCGTAACCTTATTGCTTTCCCCATGGAGACTTCTCAGGCAGACAGTAAGGAAGCAGGGAGATGCGCACAGTGTGGTGAAGCGGTAGCCACGGCTCGCCATCTCATAGAAGGTCTGTGCTGACCCTTGTGATTTCCATTTGATTAATGCACAAATTGACAACAGTCATGGTGCTTGTGCCTCGGGGACCTTGTGGAGACAGTAATCAACATGTGCCCAAGGGCAGGGAGAGCTTTTTTTTTAGTTTCTCTTTGCCTTAGATGTTTTCCACCGTAAATATATTTGGCCAACAGATAGTACAGTTTTTGTTTTGTTTTGTATTTTTTTTAATTGAGATGTAATTGACATATAACATTATATGAGTTTCAGGTGTACAACATGATTCGATATTTGTATACATTGCGAAATGATCACAGTGAGTCTAGTTAACGTCCGTCACCTTACACAGTTACAAAAATTTTTTTTCTTGTGATGAGAACTTTTAAGATCTACTCTCTTAGTAATTTTCAAATATGTAATACGGTATTATTAACTATAGTCACCATACATTACATCCCCATAACTTATTATTTTGTAACTGGCAGTTTGTACCTTTTGACCATCTTCACCCATTTCTCCCACCCCCCGCAACCCCATCTCTGGCAACCACCAGTCTGTTCTCTGTATGTATGAGCTGGGGTTTTTTTGTTTTTGCTTTTTAGATTTCACATACAAGTGAGATCATACAGTATTTTTCTTTCTCTGTCTGACTTATTTCATTTAGCATAATGCCTTTAAGGTCCATCCATGTTGTCAGAAATGACAAGATTTTCTTCCTTTTATGGCTGAACAATATTCCATTATATATTTTTCTATATGTGTGTGTGTGTGTGTGTGTGTATACACACACACACACACACGCATATTTTCTTTGTCCATTCATCCATGGGTGGACATTTAGAAAGTACAGTTTTGGCATAAGATAGGACAGTGGTGTTTCTCTTAACATTTGGAGTGAAGAGAAAAATTTAATAATGTTGAATATCAAAAGCTTGAAATACTTTCTGTAGTTTCAGTCATCTGGTTTCCCTGGTTAACAGTTAAAAAAAAGAGAACAAATAGCAGTCAGTTATCGTTTTGGTTTTTCCTAGCAGGTGTGACATCTACAGTAGTAACTAGAGTCTAGAAAATGCTTTTCTTTTTTAAAGCTACAAATAGCTACCAAATTGGGATGCATAAAAATAATAATAAAAAGAAGGATAACTCTATCTTTGAAAATCTTGTCAATCTTTCTTTGATTTTATCTAGAACTAACACCTAATCTGAGCAAATGGATTCCTGTTTTCCATTTTTATGTTGGTCTATTACTGCAGTCAGTAAATATGCATTGGAACTGTTTTGGTAAAAGCTGAAAATGTGGAACATATTCCAGACATAAAGGGAGGATTGGGGAATCCTTGATTTTCAGAGCAGTGCCAAAGGCAGACAGATGTGAGAGAATACAGGTAACTGACAATCCTTCTCTGTTTCTGCGTTGTTATTAAGCTCTGTAAAATCAAAGTGCTATTTTGGCTAGAGAAATAGGAATTCATTACTGATGGACTCAGGAGAATGGAGGAGTGTTCATTTCTTCCCTTTTCTAAGTCATTCAAATTGTTTGGCTTTTTCTCTCAGCAAAGTGCCTGTTTCCTTGGCACCTTGCCTCTACCAGCACTGTTAATTTCAATATTTTGGTCACTTTTGTTTGCCATCATTGTTATCAACAATTTTCTACATGCTCCATCCCATTGTTTGTGACAGAGATCAGGTAAATTGCTGATGTGCTGAAGCCAGGGTATTTGCTCCTGCGAATTCAGCAAATGTCAGAGCAGGGACAGATCGAGCCCTTGGCCTCCACCTACTGGTGGCGGGCGTCACAGCAGCCACACTGTCAGGTAGGTCTAAATCAGGTCCAGCCAGTGATGCCTGTTTAAATTATTTAGCAAAGGAAATGTGATAACATGTATATCTTGCAATAGTAAAATATGATACAGTCAAATTGATAGGTATATAGAGCACTAGAGATAAATCAGGGACTCATTATTAACATTCAATTTGTATGGAGAGAGTTTAAAAAATTACCTTCGGCAACACCATCAGTGCTTCACAGAAATACATTCTCTTCTGGAGATGTATCAATTCAGTTAATAGTAAAAGTCAACTACTAATAGTATGTGCTTGAACTGTATATGTAGAGAAGGATTTATGTATAATCACTGTGGGGAGTAGCCTGTGAAATAATGCAACGGCTGCTTTTTGATGTGTAACAATATGCATGTGTGCATGTGGTGGTATATATTGCTCTATGTGTCCATACTGTCTGCATGTATATAGAGTCCATCTGGTGTGGAGTTGTTGAAACCAGTGGGATGTTCACGTCATGGGTGTGATTTTCCAGACAGATGGAAAGCATTAAATGATTTAGGATTATGACAACACAACTTGCTTTCTATATTTGAGTCCGTTAAGTCCATTGTATGCTCATTGCATTTATGTATAGTTTCTGATGTGGAGGAAACTTTGCTATGTCCTTAGGATCCTGGAGAAACCTTGTTGATTTCTCCAACAGTAAAGCTACCAGCAGTTGTTTCATTGTTCTTGGAATTAAGATGCTTTCCTAATTTATGTTCTGATTGTTACTCTCTTGACAGTGGCAACAAATACATAAAAAGAGCAGTGTTTATTTAAAACTAGAGATGCAATTCTCCTAAAATTTCAAATAAACTTTTTATTATGGGAATTTTCAGTCATTCACCAAAATATGAATCCCCATGTACCTGTTACTGCACTTCAATGATTATCAACATTTATAAATTCACTTTAAATAAGTATGTTACAATTCATGTAAAAATATTTCTGAACCCACATACTTTAACGTCAGGGTAGAAGAAAGAAACAAATACTATGTAATGGCTATTGACTACGTTGTGGATCATTGCACACTTTGGAGAGCCAAATTCTCAAAATAAGAGATTTTCATAGGAGAAGGAAATCAATTTCTAAGAATATGAGTAATACGTGGCCATATAACAAATAATATAACTGTTAACATTATTTTTCTTTAATAAAATATGTGGCAGAAAAATGTATTCTCCAATAGTTTATTTTTATAAATAAAAATAAATTTGAGTCAGAAGAAAGTTTTTTTTTTTTGTTTTTTTTTGCTGAGGAAGAGTGGCCCTGAGCTAACACCTCTGTGGCCCTGAGCTAACACCTCTATGCCAATCTTCCTCTATTTTGTGTGTGGGACGCCACCACAGCATGGCTTAATGAGTGGTGTGTAGGTCTGTGCCCAGGGTTCCGAACCCGCGAACCCCAGGCTGCTGAAGCAGAGCATGGGAACTTAACCACTATGCAGCCAGGCTGGCCACAGAAGAAACATTTTTAAAAATGCCTTGCTATGACTGTAGGTGTATGGCACATACTATCAATCTCCCGTTTCTGGTGCCCACTCTGCGGGCGCTCTCCATGCCCCTTTTTAGTATTCTGGGTTTGACAGTTAATATCTGCGTCGTTAGAGCTTTCCTAATTTAATATGACAAACTGGGTGGAGTTTATTCAATAAAGAAAAGAAATTGCTAATGCCAGTCACATCAGATAGCAAGTTCCATTTTTTCAGACATGTGTCCTGGGTATATTAAATAAAATCAATCAAATATTCTCCCTCTTCCCTCAGTCTTTCTGATTTAAACCTCTCAAATCAGGTCTGCAAAGCTGACGCTCGAGTCTTGTTAAAGATTTGGACTCCATAACCAATTTGTTCAAAACTAAAACTTCTGATCGCAGCTTTCTTTATTTCATTGTTGCAAGTTTTAAATATTACTTAAATCTCTTCTTTTGACTGTGTCCCAACTTTAGAAACAAAAGTCTCATTTTTTTTTTTGTTTTGCTTCTCTAAGTAAAGGACCCCAAATCTGATTTGATTTTTGATTATAATGCATATTTGATAACAAAAATGATTTTCCCTTCATTTTCAAGAAGTCTCGTTGAGAAAGCTTCCTAATTTTTTTTTCCATGAATGTGATTTAGCTTCTGGGACCCTCCCCATGAAGATTTTAAAGTTTATACTGAAATGCAATTTTTTAAAATTCTGACTTTGCATAATGAGGATGCTTTTCATATGTGGCTTTCTTCCATGACCCACATATTGGGGTCAGGCCCCTTCCATTTGGTGACTGAGATGTCCTCTAGGGCCTTGCTATCTTCTGCTTTCAGCCAACAAAAATAGAAATAGCTTGTGGAGGGGCCACCCACACCTTAAAAGCCATGTCTCAGGAGTGGCATATGTCACTTCCATTCAAATTCCCCTGGATACACCTAACTGCAAGGAAAACTGAGGGATGTAACCTTGTTGGATGCCCAGGAAGAACAGAAGTCAGAGTTTTGATGAACAGGTGGTAAGACCCTGCTGTACCTGAATGCCGGGCTTCAGTACATTACAAAGAAAGCTTTGAAATCTGAGGAGCCTCAGCAGACAGGAGAGAAATGAAAGGGCTGGGTCTGACTCGTACTGAGGCCCATGGAGATACAGACACGGCCTGTTTGGTTTCTGGTTTATAGATCGTACCTGGAACTGATGCTGATGTGACTGTTGGAACCTCGGTGACCGAGGGGGCCCCGGTGGAGGAAGCAGAGACAGAGAAGGCAGCTCTTCCTGCGGGGGAGGGAGCGAGTTTAGAGGAGGCCAGGATTGATACTGAAGCCACAGAAGTCGTGGATAGCGACAGGTCTCCACCAGAAGAAATAGAAGCAGCAGCGCCTCAGGTAAGTGTCCTAGTGAAGTGGAGGTTCTAGGAAGATGGCGCCAGATAGAATGCACTGTCCATTGGTTAATGATGATAACTCTTTTGAATGTGGAATAGGTTTGTAGCCATTTTGTGGCATTCCACTCCACCAAAAAAAAAAAAATCCTTAGAAACAGTGGTTGCAGCATTCCCTCAATATCAGTGTTGGGGGGATCCACACAAGCCCCCAGTGCTATGGTGGACTGCACTTAAGCACAGATAGGGGAAAAGGAAACTGCAATAAAGTGATGGAGAAAAGGAATGAAGCACAGACGATGAAAAGGATGAGCATGGAGGGAGGAGAAAGAGAAGATGATAGAATAATAGGGTTGTTGTATGGATTAAGAGAAAATGGCCATAAAGTGCTGAGCCCTGTGCCAGGCACATGGTCAGAACCCAGTATTAGAAGTTAAATCATATTATTATTATTACTATTTTGTAGTGGTTATTATTAGAGTGCCCCAAATTCACCCCATCTTAAGGCTCCTTTCACCAAAAGCCCATCCCAATGTTGCACCTTCAAAAGAAAAATGGGTCATTAAATACATACGTGAAGTTGGACTTAGCCCCAGCTCCTCACTTCTTCAGAGAAGCGTTCAAAGGCAACAAGTCCATATATTCCATGACGTGGGAGACTCAAATCCAAGTGCCAAAGCAAGGACAGCTCTTCTAAGCCCCATGTTTGGTTCTTCTGTATTCTGGAAGGTCACAGTGAAGACTGGGCTTAATGTATGCTTTCTATTTTCCTGTTTATTTTACTCATAATAAATTTCCAAAAATCTCTCCAGGGTTACTCAAAGCTTGAAACTGAATTATCCCTTTCATCCCACTAGAAAGAAAGCAGATTATATTGGTGTTTGAAGAAATAACTCAAAAGTATATTCCATTTTTTCATGACATTTTCTTGTCACAACGTCAGGATTATTTTTGTATGTAGTGTTATACTTGTTGAAAGAGTGTATTATTTTCTCCAAACAAGAATGGAAGTGCTTATGTCCACTGATATCTGGGGGAATGTAGAACTTGATCTGAAAGGCAGTAAACATCTCCAGACTTCCATTATGCTGGTGAAACTCCCCTCCTTGCTCGTCTTTGTTAAAACATAGAAGGGAGGTCTTCATCCTTTGGTTCTGCTTCCCCCCCAGACAATAGAGTACTTGGCGTGGTTGGTGGGGATTGTAACCCCTCAGGCTGTAACTGCAGTGTGGGCTCTAATGAGAATCCACAAGCAAAGGACAGGGAGATTGTCTCCAGACACGGGCCAGATCTTTGCCAACAATGTGGTTTCAGGCTATTCTGGAGGCCCATGGGACTCAGAAAGAAAAGCAAGCAGGGGAGGTTAAATGTCAGCTTCAAGTGAGTGTTACTATTCAGTGGGGCAGGAATGGGACACTCTTGGAATCCTGCTGCATTCCCGTTCAGGACTCTCCCCTACCCTGTCCTGAACACCCTCCCTCCCTTCAGTCTCCTCTCCCTCTTCTCAGTTTCCACAGAGACCTCACTCTTACCAAACTGCATGATTGTTGAGGGATGCGGAAATTAATCCCAGTGAGGGTTTGTGTTTCAGGAGAGAGAGAAAGGAGGCCTGTCAGGAGGAAGGTCCTGCAAGGTGGAAGGCCCAAAGGCCAGAAAGGTTTAGGGAACCACAGGCATTTAGTTGAATGAGGGAAGTGGGGAAAGTGGGAGCCAAGGAGGGTGGGGCAGGGGTAGAGACAGCCCCTGGAGAACACAGAAGTCTTGTCTCCCAGGCCTGCTCGGCACCACCATGTTTTTCTTCCTCCAGGAGAAGGTCATCCCTTCTGTCGTCATACAGCCCGCCTCCAACAATGAGGGGGAGGGAGAGCACGAAATAACCCTAGGTGCAGAGCCCAAGGAGGCCACCGATGGTGCTGCTCTTCCGGCCTCCACGCCAGAGCTGAGCGCGGAGCAGAAGGCGGGCGAGGACTCCCAGCTGGCGCCCTCTGCTCCATCTGCAAGTGAGGCCTCTCAGGAAGTGCCTCCCGGCTTTCTCTACAAGGTCTTTGCAGTTTTTATTTGTTTTAATCTGGTGGCCATTTGTCCTTCCTTTGCTTTGAGGCCCTTTTGCTTGAACCTGTGGGTTTCCAATTTTTACTTTTGCTTTTTGCAATATATATTCTTTCTCTGTACTGCTCTCGCCTTCATCCCAACATCATGTTGTGACATGGTAGGATTTTTGGGCTGCTGGACAAGCAAGAACTACAGTAATGTCTTTCCATGTTTTAACAAACCAGAATTAAAGAAAGTTCGCCACAGGGTGAATGGTATGCCCCTTGGTAGTGAATGGGTGGACTGTTTCCACCTGGGAGCCCTCGCATGCTCCCTGTAGAGCCCTGTGAGTCCCTGCAGCCCTGGGCTCAGACCAGAGCTTTGAAAGCACCCATGCGCTCCTCTGCTCGCTGGCTAGATTACACGCCTCCAGAGGGTGAGAAACACGAACCATTCAGTCAACTCTGGCACCTTGTTACAGTGCATGACCCAGAGTAGGGAACCAATAAATACTTGAAAAGTGAGTGAGTAAATATATTAATGGGCTTCTATGAAAAGGAGGAAAAAAGAGGCCACATTAATGGGAAGAAGATTTTGCTCAGAAAAGCCATCAAATGGCTACTTAGAGCCTTCAGAAACTAGAAGATCCTTACCAAAAACCCCAGTAAATACCTGAAAACACTGGCTTAAGCCGAGGGTTGAAGGCAGATAACCCTACCTAATAGAATATGGTTGGAATTTTAAGTTCCATATTTGATTTTACATTTCAAAATTCAGCTCTTTTTCTTTTAAAAAGTATTAAATTTATGTGTGTTTGTGGGGGTGGAATTGAATAGCAACACTCATTATTTTTTTTTCTCTCTCTCTCTGCTCATTAGAAAGTAGCTGCTATCTTGCCACCTCAAATGGGGACAGAGCGGGTATAATAGACTCATGAATGAATTGATGTGGAGAAAAAATTAGGCACATGGCTAGTGAGGGCACGTGTGTGCTGTGTTGGTTTTAAGTACGGCACAGGAAGCTACGGAGGCAGCGTGCGCGCCAGGCCCGGCAGGCCCGTCCCCGCTTCCCTCACCAGCTGCAGTGTGAGCTGAGCAGCGTCACTGAACCCCTCTCTCCGGGCTTCAGTTTTCTTTTCAGAAAAGTGAATTTGGGGATAAGATAGTCATTTCCAGCTCTGACATTTTATGGTGCTATATGCAAAATACACATTTCAAAAGCCAATTGTTTAATCTCTGGGGTGAGGTTGAGGAGAGGGACATGGGAGAAATAAACTGGCCGTAGCTTAAATAGTAATTCAAGCTGGGTGATGAGTCCGTGGGGGTTGATTATACTCTTCTCTCTGCTTTTTTTTTTAAATTTTCTATAATCAAGTTTTAAAGAAATCTTTCAAAAGGAAGGAAGGGTGGGGAGATAGGACAGGTGTTGTTTAAGGGTACAGGCTTGCAACGAGTAGTAAATACGCCCTAGAGACCTAAAGCACAGCAGGTGAATATAGACAATGGTATTGTATTATAATCGTCAAACTTGCTAAGAGACTAGAACTTAATTATTCCAACCACTCAAAAGAAACGATAATTATGTAACGTGATAGAGGTGCTATTTATCACTACAGTGGCTATCATGTTACAATATATGTGTATCAAATTAACATGTACACTTTGAATTTACACAATGTTATGTCAAATATATTTCAATTAAAAAAAGAAAAAGAGGAAAGAAAAGAAACAGATTGGCATGGTTTAAAGAGTAGGATAGGGAAGGAAGTTTATTTATAAAGAAATTGATCACAGGGTTTAATTAAATAGTAATTCCCATATAACATGCAAGTGATGGTTTTCCCAATTATTAATTATTAGACAGACGCGGGGGTTAGAGGAGCTTTCTGCTGCATATTTTTATTTCCACTTAAAAAAACAGTGTTCACTAAAAACTACACATTTTTAGTTCAGGTTAAAAAAACAGAGTAATAAAGCATCAGCGATAATAAAATGCAAATCTGTAACAAAAATGTGACTAATTAAAATTAAATTAATGCACTATATTTCAGCTCTTGCAGAAGGCCTTGCATTAGTAAATATACATCCAAATGGCCTCATATCAGTCTAAAGAATTAGATGTTTTAAGTAAACAGAATAGGATTTTCTTTCTGTCTTCAGAGGCTTTTTCTTTCCTTGGGATGTGATACATAGCTTCGTCTTTGGAGATGCTTCTCAGAGTGCCTGCTGATAATCTGTGAGACTGACTTTATGTCTCCTTTTCTTTCTAAATTAATCCTTTATTTTACAATCTTTTGCAGGTGGAAACACTGCATGATTTCGAGGCAGCAAATTCTGATGAACTCACCTTACAAAGGGGTGACGTGGTGCTGGTGGTCCCCTCGGATTCGGAAGCTGACCAGGTAGAGGATGAGATTGGAAGGTGCTGCAGGCTGTATTGGTTTTTCCTGAGGGTCATTTGGACACAGTGACTCCCTGAAGACATTTTCATTTTCGGAGATGCTTCAAGGCAGCTCTGAGGGCTTATGATCACAGCACATCACTAACTGTAGGTTTTTAGGACACCTCTTGAGATGCTGCTATATTGTTTCTTTTTTATACAAATAGATGACCATTTCTTATTATATACCCACTTTCTAGGGATGTTGTCTCTGAAACACCAGCCTTGAGGAAATGCAGACTATCCATGTGTATTAAAAGTCCATTCAAGAGTAGTTTCTTCTGGGTGTGTGGAGGGGACCAGGAAAGAACACGAGGGGGCTTTCTGGGGATGGAAATGTTTTATACCTTGGTAGGCGTGTGGGTTACACGTGTGTATGCATTTGTCAAAACTCACTGACCTGTACACATAACAATCTCTGCATTACACAGTGTTTTAAATGATACCTCAACTTTAAAAGGTTCTCTAAAAACAATCACCTTTGAGCATAGTAGTCTGATGTTAAGAAACTGAGAACTCCATTTTGTTCTTGTTCATAAATTTGTGAACTCCTGAAATGGCATGCAAAATATTTAAATGTGTCTGTTAACATATTTTTCTGGAGAGAAGAGCTATAACTTCCATAACATTCTCAAAGAGATTTATGAGCCCTTCCCCCAGATAATAACATCACTACTTATGAGTTTAAGGCTTACATGTCCTGCATTTTGTTCTTTCTCTTGATAGTACACTTACCAAGATAGATTAGGTGCTGGTTCAAACAAACGAAAGAGTCTATACCACAATAAAATTAAATTAGAAATTAATAATAATAATAATAGTATATCTTTAAAAAATTTAAAAATTTAAAAAATACTCTTCTAAATAATCCATAGATCAAATAAATCACAGTGTAAGTTTAAAAAATATTTCATAGTAATCATTGATTTGTAATTTTTTAGCCTAAGGAGATAAAAAGAGATCAAATTAAATACAAAGTACATAGAAGGAAGGAAATAATAAACATAAATTCACAAATGAATGCAAGACTCACAATAGAGAAAATTAATAAAGCCAAAAGTTAGTTCTTTGAAAGGATTAATAAAATTGTTAAAACCTTAGAAATAGTCTTCAAGAAGAAATTGACCAAGCATAAATTGCCAACATCAGGCAAAGTGTCTATGTATCTCAAAATCATTAAAACCCCATTCTAAACTTATAAAATATATAAAACATGTACTTATAAAATATAAACTTATAGTTTTTGCATTGACCATAGTTATCTTTTAAAGAAATTAAGAGGAAAAAAGCTAGTCTTTCGTATTTACCGACATGCTGACCGTTTCCAGTGCTCTTATATGTTCCTACAGATCTGAGTTTCCAGCTGATCTCACTTCCTTTCTGCCTGAACAACTTCCTTTACCAAGTCCTGTAGTGCTGATCTGCTGGCAATAAATCCTCTCAGCTTTTGTTTATCTGAAGATGTCTTTATTTATCTTCATTTTTAAAGATATTTTCACTAGAGAAAGAATTCTGAGTTGACTGTTTTTTGTTTCAACTCTTTAATGATGTTGTTCCTTTGTTTTCTGGTCTCTACTGTTGATATTAGAACTCAGCTGTCATTTGTTTAAGGTTGTTTCTCAGTATACAACGTGACTTTTTCCCGACTGTTTTTTAAGAATTTCTCTGTATCTTTGGTTTCCATTGGTTCAACTGTAATGTGCTTAGGTGTTGTTATTTTGTAGTTTTCATGCTTGGGGTTCACTGAGCTCCTTAGACTTGTATCCTGATATTTTTCACTGCATTTGGAAGACTTTCAGCTATTATTCTTAAATTTTTTTCTCTTTCTCTTCTTTTTCTCTGTCTCCAATTATGCATATGTTGGACTTGTTGTCTAACACTGTTCTTTTTTGTTCAGTATTTCTTTCTTTTTGGTACTCAGGTTGGATAATTTCTGTTAATCTGTCTTCGGTACAGCGAGCCTTTCTTCAGCTACTTTGAATTTATTGTTAAGCTTATTCAGTGAATTTTTTGTTTCAGATATCGCATGTACACAGTTCTGTAGTTTCCATGTTGCTCTTTTATATAGTTTCCATTTCTTTGCTGAGATTTCCCACCTCTTCTTTCATTATTACCATCTTTCAATTTAAGTACTTGAACGTATTTATAATAGCTGCTTTAAATTTCTTGCCACAAATTCCAGAAGCTGGGCCATCTCAGGGCACGTTTCTATTGATTGCTTTTGATCTTTGGGTCATATTTTCCTATTTTTTTCTCATGCCTGGTAAGTTTTTTAATTGATTCTGGACACAGTAGATAATACATTGTAGTGAGTCTAGATCTGTTTTCTATCTCTGAAGGTTATTTCTTTTTCTTCTAGCAGATATTTAAGTTACTGGATAATTACTTTGAATTCATGGAAGTTTGTTCTACACTTTGTTAATGTGGGTCTGTTTCAATTTTGCCTTTACTCTTAGGATAAATCCTTAGTCCTGGGACATTGTCTCTACCTCTGAGACATGGCCCCTTCTGGGATTTCAATAGAAATCCTGAAGGGTTTATCAAGCCCCCTAACTTTGTGGGGTTCAAACTCAACTCTGCCTCTTCTCCTTTGGCAGAGCTTAAATTTATACTCAGCTTTTTCTGTCTTCCCGCTGTTGCTTTCCTCCAGGCTCCTTGGGGTACACCTTATGCATTCACAGCTTGAGGGGCAGCTCAGGATTTCAGGAAAGTTTCTCTGCATATTTGAGGACCCCTGTCTGTAGCTCTCTCCTTTTCAAGATATCTCCTGTAAAAGTACAGCTGCTCTGGCAGCTCTTAACTCTATCTTCTGAGTGCCTTGCATCACACAGACTGAGGGTAATCCTCAGGGGGGGAGGTGTATCAGCATCAGTCTCACCTGTTGCAGTTACCTACTTTCAAGGGTTAAATATCCCCCAGTTCCTGCCTGCTGTTGGTCATAGTGCCTTCAAATAGTTGTTGTATATGTACCACCCCATTATTTATAACAACACCACTATATAAACTTATATCTTATAACAGTCATTTCTATATAGCAATAGTTGCATATATGTATACATATGTGTGTGTGTGTATATATATATAAATATAAATATATAGTTATTCTAGTGTTTATAATTGTTCTGTGCAGAAGCGTTTGTCTGATACAAGCTATTTTGCCATTACTCAACCTGGAAATCCTTAGTCTACTGCCTATTTGAAGCAATTAAAATTTAATTTTCCATATTTTCCTCAGCTACTGATTGATATTGGCTATTAGTCTTCACTTTATAAGTTGGATTTCAGATATATGTATTGGAATATATCTTGATATGGGTTTGTGCCAGTCTTGTACTTTTTGTCTTTATTGAGACTGTTTTAAAACGCATGACTCTACTTGGCTCTATTAGCTTTCTCACTCACTGTAAATAAAGTCAAATATAGACACTGGTGGGGAAAATATGGCCTTTGATATACTTACTGGAGGTTTAGAAAATATTTAGTTATCATCTTTTACTTTAAGTATAGCTTTGTCCTTCACATCATAACATCATAATTTTAAAGAGGACACTTTTCCTCATCAGCTAGGATATTATCAGTTATTTTATTGAGTCATTTTTTTTCTCAGTGGTTTTTTTTTTTTGCCTTCAAAATTGGCCTGTCTAAATGCTTATATTTCTTATCTATATAGCAGTGTCAATTTATAGTCTCAGATTATATCAAAAGGGAATGTATTCAGCTTCTTCATTTAATTTTTGAGACCTTATTTTATCTGATGTACTTGAGCTCTATTGGGGATTGGTTCAGATCACATCTGGCCATCTTTCTTCTTAAGTGGGATCTCTTTCGCGTATTGGTTAACATAATAAAGATAATCATTTCCCACTCGTTTTGCTTCATACAGTCTGTATGTCTAATGTTATTCCTTCAACTCAGCTTTTTTCTAGTAGCCTCTGCTTATCCTCAGGAGGCCAAGGACAGGCAGCAGCCTCCGTTTCTCAGTTTTGCATGTCATCGCCCATTCTGTAAGACCATATGCAGATGGGTTCTTTAACCTTTTCATGGCTAAATGTCTTCATTTTTATGATGGCATGCCTATATGATAGACAAATGTTTATGAGGGATAATTTATAAAAAAATATGAATGTTTCCAACGAGAGTGTCATGACAACAAACTGCTTTGTAGTTTATATAAACTTGAAAAATTAGTTATTATAACAGCAACAACAAACACAACAGGAATATCAGGTGACACATATCTAGCTGTTATTATTTGATAAGCCCTGTATGTGTGGTTTATTTGGGTTAAATGATATGAGCTGGGGCACAGAGTTCTTTCTTATAAGCAAGTGGTTCAGGATGAAATACAAGACCTGCCATGGCCTGGTCAGCACTGTATTCTAACCCAGGGGTCCTCAAGCCTTTTTTTCACTATGACCCACAGGACAGGGAATGTTCTTGTGCATGATACGTTTTCACCTGGTGTTTCGCTCTTTGCACTGGCTGTAATTCTAATCCTTTTCCCTTCCTTAAGAACTCATGTCATAATACAGTTAGCATCAATTAACTGTACTTTATATGAAATTATAATATTAATATTAACTTTCAGTTAACTATACTTTATGCAGAAAATAAATAATTTAAAATGTTTATTATTTATTTATTTATTTGGTGAAGAAGATTTGCCCTGAACTAACATCTGTTGCCAATCTTCCTCTTTTTTTGCTTGAGGAAGATTAGCCTTGAACTAACATCTGTGCCAGTCTTCCTCCATTTTGCGTGTGGGACGCCACCACAGCATGGCTGATGAGTGATGTAGGTCCATGCCTGGGATCCGCGAATCCAGGCCACTGAAGCAGAGCGCATCGAACTCAACCACTATGCCATGGGGCCAGCCCTGTTTATTTATTTTTAATTAACCATTTGTTTGGGATGAGGCTTCCCACTGATCTCAGCACACCGGTTTATGTGTAATGTGACGTCTTGGTGCAGGACCACAACACTAAGCAAATTATTTTATAAGTTGTTGGAAGTGCAGATTTTTTCAGTAGTTTATTGGACCTTGAAAGCCCTCTCTTTGTCTTGCAGGATGCAGGCTGGCTGGTAGGAGTGAAGGAGTCAGACTGGCTTCAGTACAGAGACCTTGCCAGCTACAAAGGCCTCTTTCCAGAGAACTTCACCCGACGCCTGGATTAGGGCCAAAGTCTTGTAGAAAGAGCCTGGTACTGGGTTTTTAAACCTTCATGAAAGCCTGAGGAGTTCACTTTTGCTGTTACACTCTTAATGATTTACAGACTGATGCCAGACAAAGCTTGCAAGGGTATATCAGTGGAGCATGTGTGTAAAAAAATGTAAGAGAAAAAAAGTAAATTCAGGAAAAAATCCTCACTGGTTCCCACATTATGGATAACAGGTTTGTTTGTGCTTTGTCCAAGCTGTGGACACTCTTGTCCTTGACCCCTCCCACCAATCCTAAAGTAGCTTTCTCCAGACCGGAACCTGAATTTCTCTGCACCAAGTGTATGGTAGTGAGCGGCTGTCCTGCAGAAGCTGTGTTAAATTATCCTGTAGTACGAGATGATCTTATTCCCCTGCACAGGTGTGAGCACGTGCTCTCTCTCTCTCTCCCCCTTTCAAGTTTACTGTGTTTAAAACTACACTGCTGCAAAAGTTTTCAATGTCCTTTTCCAACACACCTCTCTCTATATATATGGACACACAATGACACAAGCTAGTTCCCATCACTTCTGGATCTATGTGTATGCACACAGTTACATATACATAGTTGCTTTCTTTCCTTCCCATTGTAGCTCGTGGCCTCTGAGTGTCATTGATACATGCATTGCTCTTCTTCTGTCTGGCATTACAGTTGCAGTTTTGCCTCAGAGCAAAACCAGCCATCCCATTGCCAAAACAGTCAACAGTATCTGTGTTTATAATGTGCATTTTTCAGGATACGATGACAAATAGCATGTCTAAACAGCCGCCCCTTTGGAGAAAGCAGGACCGGATTATCTAGATGTCCAGCTGCTGAGGCTGGAGGTAGGCTAGTCGGGCTGAGCAGCTAAGTAGTCTCAACGTCTGCCTTTCTGAGATTGGCTAGATGATGGGGCCTGTAAATTCACCCCAAAAGAACTCTCTTTAAAAAAGCTCCTACATCTTTCCACCTCTTTATATTTATGCAACTCATCTTCACAGATTGTCCTAAAATAAGATAGGAGATGTATGCTGTATCCACACCATCTGTAACAGTTATGTTTCCAGTGCTGTGTCATTCCAAATAAACCTTTGGTAATCTGCAGCAATTACCATAATTCCTTCTGATGAGTCATTTGTTTTGGAAAGCTTGTTTCAGTCAGATGCACTACTTGAAACAGTGTATGTTGGAGTTGTTATTTGTGCAGAAGTATGCTTTTTCCTCCGAGTTGTGCTCCACAGCCTGCCTTCATCCCAGTCATTGCTGGTCACTTGGTCGTCCCTGCTGCCTGGCAATCACTAGAGCACAAATAACAGCTGTGGACGGAGGCCCCCCAGAGGTGCTCGCTGTGGCCGCCCAGCCTGTGTATCACAGAAAATCTGATGACCTTCATAATCAGCAGTTTCTTCTCATAGCAGCCTCACTTTTTGGTCGCTTTTCTCTCTGACATGTTTCTGTTCATAGGTCCATAAAAAAATAAATAGATCTGATGGAATAGAAAAGTCAGTTCAGTGGGCCATTGTTTATAGAAGAGAATTTTTTTTTTTTAAAGATTTTATTTATTTATTTATTTTCCCCCCAAAGCCCTAGTAGATTGTTGTATGTCATAGCTGCACATCCGTCTAGTTGCTGTATGTGGGATGCGGCCTCAGCATGGCCGGAGAAGCGGTGCGTCAGTGCGTGCCCGGGATCTGAACCTGGGCCGCCAGCAGCGGAGCAGGCACACTTAACTGCTAAGCCACGGGGCCGGCCCTAGAAGAGAATTCTTAAAACGAAAACCTTTCATTTGATTTTGATTCTTTTCTGCCAGTGTAGTTCTGTCCACAGTGTAAGCTAATCCAGAATGAGCATTATTAGACTTTTAAATTTGGTATGTATTTCTGATTCATGGTTTGCATTCTCCTGGTGGATTACCAACTTGGATATCTAAGTGTTAATAGGGAAATAGTGATTATCGACCCAAGATTTTTCCAGGAGCTAATTCACAGGGAAGCTGGATTGTCCTGAATGCTAGTCTAGCACAAGAAAATAACATGCCACTGCCCGGCAGCATAAGTGATAATTCAGCAAATAAAGGGCATCAATGTAAGATGAATAATAGGATGCCATTTCTGACATTGGGAGTACGTGCGAGAGGTTAAAAGCTAAGACTGAAAAATTAGTTTTTATAATAAAATGCACCTCATGTTCTGCAAAGATAGTTGCTGCGTCTCCTGGAGCAGTTACTCTGGAATTCCCCTCACCCTCCTCCTACAGTGGATCACAAAGTGTCCAGTTGTCAGGACTAGCTCCTTAGGTAACTTTAGCCCACACCTTAGCCCACACCTGAAACGTTCTGAGATGAATTTAATAAAGTTACTCCAAAATGACGTGTTTTTAATTAGCTATTTTGTTCTGGTTTATAGCCTTTGAAAAAAAATTTAACTCCAAATAAAAGTCATCAGATTATTTGTTTTAGGAATTTTCAAGATCCTTGATTTTCCAAAGCACTGAAAATTAAGAGGATGAGAGGGTGGAGGATGGCATGGTGGTATCTCCAGAGATGTCCACAGATGTGGAGGGGACATTCTTCTCCGTTTCAGTGGATTTTCTAAGAGACAAGTGAGCAGTTCAAGGAGTCCCTGTGGTTGCTAGTGTGAAGTAATTTCCAGGTCCCTCTCTCATTTAGTCTAATTCAAGTTCTCAGGCCACCAAACCATCGTAGGCACATCACATGGTCATATATTGGTAAGTTTGTAGCAATGTTTTATTCCAAATGGCCTTGACCCAGGAAGCCCTATTCAAGCCTCTTCTTCATGTTTTAAGATTTCTCCCCAGTGGCCTCTGACCTTCAAATAGTTCAAAGAACTTTCAAAGAATCAGATAAAGGGAGCCTATGGTTTTTATTAAACATACACCTATCTGGCATTCCTACCAATACCATGTATAGATTCTCATTTAAACCTGACTGATGTATATAATTGCAAAGCAAAGCTTTCTGGCAATTTGAAATTTTAACACTATCTCAGCATGGCTAGGGCCTGGGATGGGGACAGCCCCGTGCACCATGCTGTCACGTTACTTCCTCCATGGCCTGCTCTTTCTGACAAAGCTGGGACAGCTTTTGCATGAGGCAGAATACCACATCCGTTATGTCTTGGGCTGCCAGAGAAAGAGTGTGCAGATTTGAAATTCTGAGCCCTCTTATATCACATGAAGAAGCCTATAATCAGGCTATCAGAAAAATCCCACGACTCCATGGCCCATTCTAATGGCCCATTTAAAAAAAAACAAAACTTTGGGAAACTGCAAAAGTTATGAGAAATCAATGAGCTTACAGATGACCTAGCTCAGTGCTTTATTCCACACAAATTGCACGACTGAACACCTTGAAGCCTTAGAAATAAGCGGATTTGCCTTGCCAGGACTCCACTACTCTTTTCAAAGGAGCCCAAGCTGCCTTCTGGTTTTTACTTGGAACCCAACTAAAAACCATATAAACATTATGTGCCAGACCTTGGAGATGAGCTGATCACACAGTTTCCCTACATGGTGGTGTAGCTACTATCTTCCCAGCATAAGGACTCGAATAAATGGAATTGGACATTTGATATTGCATGGAGAAGATTATGACTGATGTTCTCTTAGCAAACGTAGAAAATCGAGAGCCATGTGGTTCTATTCATCCTTGACCTCTGCCCGTCCCAGACCTGCTTGTATGATCATCCCGTCATGGAGGGCCAGGCTGACCTGAACCCTGGCTGTGTGCGGGCAGCACTCCTCAGGGCACACAGCAAGAGTTTGATAAATTGTTCATAAAAGCCAAATAAAATATGCTTGAATAAGCTCAATGGTCCATTCAAATAGTTTGTGACTCATTGGTTATCCTTGTTTAAGATTGCTTAACAACAGCACATATTACTTTTTCAATTTAAAAGGTAATTGAGACACAACCATTAGATCTATGCAAATTGAGAGGAAAGCCAGGTATCTTGAAGCTCTTTCAAAGGATATCTAACCTTTCTCTTGGTTTCCTGAAGTCCAGTTGATTCCTATCCCCTGTGATCTCAGGTCCAACACTCAGGTTGCCTCATTCTTGTAGGTTGTGTCCGAGTCCTGTGCTTGTTCCCCCTCCCAGCACCCACTCGGGCGGGTCTGCTGTTAGCTCTCGAGAAACACTTACTGCTGCGTTCTGATGCGTCGGGGATCCAGTGCAGTGCCTGAGCGCCTGTCCACAGCATATTGCCATGTGGCTGATTCCCTTGCCCTCCCCCATCAATAAATATCATTAAACTCTTTGTCTTTGTGCTCTGCTCTCCAACATCCTATCATGACCAGAAGTGATTTCTATGGCATTTGATGATGCCACCAAACTTCTGCAAACTCTCTCTAAGATTCCAAGTCTCTGATTGTTCCTTCTCTGTCACCTTTACTAATTTTCTTCCTTCTCCCAGAGGTTGCTGGAGTGGGGCGTGGGGCGGGGCAATGTCAGTCTCCGTCCGTCGGTTGCATTCCAGGGCTCCAGAGAGTGTTTCCTTTGGAGGGTCCGATCATTGCTCCCAAGTCCACATGTTCATTTGTTCATTAAACATTTGTCAAGCTCTTGCTAAGTGTCATTACTGTGCACCGGAACCACAAAATAAGACCTTGTATTCAAGGAGTTCTCTGGAAACCTGCCGCAGGTACCACTGAGGGGGTCCCCTTCTCCAGAACCCTAGGCTTGAGGACGTGGGAGCTCACTTCTGTGCTTCATTTTCCAGGTCACAAACGCCTGCCTTTGTTTCTTCCCTCCAAACATCATGTCACTTCGCACCTTCATCCCTCTGCCTGATCTAGGAGTGGTACTCATCCCTGCAAGGAAGGCTGTTGGATCCCTGTTGTCTCCCTCATCTCCCTACTTCCCGTCTTCCCGCTTGGCCCACTCCCCAAACGGTGTTACATACACTGATGCAAAAATGTTACCACTTCCCTCCTTCTCACTCTTTCTCTCTCTCTCTCTCTTGCTGTCTCTCTCTCTCTCTCCCCCCCAGACACACACACACAAACGATGAACATCTATTGTGTGTTGTATTGAATCTCCACCTCTGGTGGTTTTCAAAGCCCCCATGTCTTCACCAATACTTGTCTTCCGCTTCCATCAGACATGTCTCCTCTGTCCCCACCTGCCCTCCCACCACACCTCTATACTCTGCTCACCCTGTTGCAACCTCCCTCTCCTGGAATGCCCTCCAGTCTCCTTTTTGTCTCTGCAACTCCCCCTTCCCTTAAGGCACAGCTCAAGTCCCATCTCCTCAACAAAGCCTTCTCCACCAGTTCACCCTTCTGCCTGCACCCATTTGGCTCCCTTACTGAATTTAGTGAGAAAATGCTATATTTTAGTCCTTTGTTTCTCCCACTAACTAATAAACTATCAACCTTCTCTATATTCCGAACCCGCGCCAGGACCTTATATACAAATACACCAAGTAAATGAACGAGAGATTGAGTGATCTGTTAGCTCAGGGAAGTCCAGAAACTCTAATCCCAGGATCAGCATGGACTGAAATCTGAAATGAAGCATAAGAAGAAAAGCTAGAATGCTTTTGTGATATTGGAGAGGGAAAAGTTTTCTTAAACAGGACTCCAAAGTATGCAAAATATAAGGCAAAAAAAAAAGTTTGACTAAAAAATTGAGAATTCCTATTTAATGAAAAATACTTCCAAGTTAGTAGACAGATGATAGATTCATTGAGGATATTTGTAACAACCAAAACTCACAAAGTGTAAATATCTGAAATACATAAGAAACTCATTCAAGTCAACAAGAAACTAGTAATAATAATGATGATATGATTTTAATAATTTAATTATATTTATATCATTTTATCTTTATACTTGCAATATTAATAAATTACTATCAATAGTAAATATAATAACAATTAACATTTGTTGCATGTTTGTTATTTGCCAGACACTGTCCTAAGTGTTCTGCGCATATTAATTCATTGAATCTTCATAAACCTATGAGGTAGTTGCTGTTTTTACTTGCAGATGAGGAAGCTAACGTACAGCAACATGAAGAAACTTCCTCGAGGTCACACAGCCAGTAAGCGGCAGGGGGCAGGCAATAGCCCAGGCAACCTGACTGTACCATAAGCTTTAACCCTCCAACCTCCTTTTTTCTGTACCTAAAGGACATGAGTAGGCAAGTCTTTGCAGGAGCCATTGCAATGGATAACAGGTATAAAAAGAGACCCTCAGCTTCCTAATAATCAGACCAGTGCCAATCATCTCATAAAACAATGAGATACTGCTTAGTAGCCATCATGTTGGTAAAAAATGTAAATGTCAGATAACATAGCACTGGCAGTATTTAGGGAAAACATATATGTGTATTCTCTGTGACCAGCAACCCAGGGATTACATTCCCGGGGAAATGCTCACTCTGGGCGTGAAGACCCTGAGGTGTCAGTCACAGCATTGCTGGTGACAGCCAGGAGTGGGCAGCAGCTGAGTGCCCATCACTGGGGGATGGATAGACACAACGCAGGGGCTGCAAGCTGTGGAGCAATGAGCAGCAGAGAGGAGGAGTGAACTAGGAGTACAGACAGACATACAGACAGGGATAGGTAGGAATGGTAAGCCATTTATATAGATGTAAAAATGCATCATTCACAAACAACGCTCTCTAGTTTTCACAGATACACAGGCTAGAAGGACATACATCAAACACATTAGATTGAGCATTTATGGGGGAACTGGAATAGAGAACAAAGAGGAAAAAAGAACAAAATAAATAACAAATAGATAAAACTATAATATGACTGGCGCAGATTAATGATGATAGTGTGCCATGCACTGAGAAATATGACAGAAAAATATGAGAACTAAGGTTAAAAAAAAAGCAAAAATCAAAAAGAAATCAGAAAGTATATACCATGGAGACACCCAGAGCACACTAATTTCAGGATAACCCCTTGAAATCTCTTATTTAAACTTTGAGATTTCATGTTTTTTTTTTTTTTGAGGAAGATCAGCCCTGAACTAACACCCGTGCTACTCCTCCTCTTTTTGCTGAGGAAGACTGGCTCTGAGCTAACATCTATTGCCAATCCTCCTCCTTTTGTTTCCCCAAAGCCCCAGTAGATAGTTCTATGTCATAGTTGCACATCCTTCTAGTTGCTGTATGTGGGACGTGGCCTCAGCATGGCTGGAGAAGCGGTGCGTTGGTGCGCGCCCGGGATCCGAACCCGGGCCGCCAGTAGCGGAGCGCGCGCACTTAACCGCTAAGCCAGGGGGCCGGCCCGAGTTTTCATTTTTAGCAACCCATAACCCGTCAGTCTCAGAGAGTGATTCAACTAGTAAATTAAGATCAGGGTAATTCCAAAGGGAATTTGTTCACTTTCTTCAGTGGTCGTGGAAAACAAGTCATTTTCCTTCTTCAGGGAAAATCCTTGTACACTGGCTGCCACCCGACCTCTAGCTGGCCCTCGTCATTGTGCGTTGGTTTTGGGAGCTGGCCTCATCCTCAAGGCAGCGTTCTTCTCCAAGACGATTGAAGCAAACCTGGAATGAGGATGCTCCTGCGTGAAAGAATGCTGCATTCGGGCATTGATACCAGCCCTCAGGGAGCTCAGTGATATGAAAATGAAAGGACGCATGAGAATTTTGTTTTTAGCCAAGACAGTTTCCAAACCATAGACAACTACCATGCTCTTCAGAGACGAGCATATTAAGTATGTTGTTGACAATTCTTTTGATTTTTAACAACCATGAAACATTGAAACATTTTAAAATTATGAATAAAGTTGAAGCACAGTGTGGGTAGTGTAGACAGACGGCAAATTCTAAATATCCCCCAGAGAATTCTACTTTATATTGGTGTTTAGACTTAGTACAGGTCTTCCCTTTTGGTTTCTAGACAGGGCCAGAACGAATCACCTTTACAAATCAGCACAATTTGGCCTTTGCTCTCTAGTGCAGTTGTGTACATGCACCTGTGTGAGTAAGTGTGTGTGTGTGTGTGTGTGTGTGTGTGTGCGTGCGTGTGGGCACTTACCCTCTCTAAGCCTCAGTGTTCACATTCTTCTAAGGCAGGAGTTTTGAGCGTTGCCTTTACCCTGGACTGAAGTAAGTTTGCTGGAGTCGTGGGCCTCGAGTAGTCGTCAGGCTGGGTAACATAGCCATTGGCTATCCACGCCCTCACAAGACCCTTAGGGATTAATGTGTTTTTGTCAAGGAACCTACTTGAAATAGAATTTTCCTAGAGCAGAATCAAGAGGAAGCAAGCAACATGCATTATAGTTGGGCTCAAAATTAAAACGATCAGCTTCCATTTTTCACTCTGCTACACCTGTTATTTCAATACCTGGAGTATCCATGCAATCCAGAGTCACAAATTATTAGAACTAGAAGGGACCAAAACCATCATCTTCTCTTCTCATTTAGAGGCTGGGGAAATTGGGGCCTGGCAAGAAGGAGTCACCTGCTTAAAACTTAAAGGACTTTAGGAATACAGGTTTGGAAAATACACTATTATGAATACTTGAAAAACAGGTTTCCTGCCTTGCATTTCAGGGGTGTTTCGTTTATTATGCTGAGTCTTTGCTGTGAGTAGACATCACTTGCTGGGGCTCCAACACAGGGGCCTACAGCATGTATGAAATACCTGCAATGGCCAGGAGGGGGTGCTAGAAGATAGTGTAAGTAACAATGCAATCAAAATACCATACTTTTTATTTTTTTATTTTTATTTTTTTTTAATTTTCTGTTTATTGCAGTAACATTGGTTTATAACATTGTATAAATTTCAGGTGTACATCATTATACTTCTATTTCTGCATAGATTACATCATGTTCACCACCCAAATACTAATTACAGCCCATCGCCCCACACGTGCCGAACTATCCCTTTTGCCCTCCTCCCTCCCCCCTTCCCCTCTGGTAACCACCAATCCAATCTCTGTCTCTATGTGTTCGTTTATTGTTGTTATTATCTACTACTTAATGAAGGAAATCATACGGTCAAAATACCGTACTTTTTAAGCAGGAAGCACGAAATTGAAAACAAATCAGAAGTATAACAACATCACATTTTGCATTAAAATGCAACAGCCCAATGAGGACAGTAATTAATCCCTAAATCATAACCAGCCAAGCAGGTTACTTAGGACACAGGCCCTGGAGACTGGCTGACTGGTTCAAATTCTTAGTGTGCTCTTTATTAACTAGGCAACCACGAGCTAAGTTACTTAACCTCCCTAATCCTCTGTTTCATCTGCAAAATGAGGATCAGTAACGCCTACTTTATGCTTGCAAGGAAGGAATATGTGCAATGTTTCATATTCAGTAAAGGGTATTTGTTATTGTTTAATGGATTAATGATTTCTGTTATGGCCTTAAAAAATTAGTCTTTTACAAAAAGCCATGAACTCTTAACTCAAAAGTGCTAGAAGAAATTTCTGCTACATTTTGAGATCCACCACTATTAATTGAATGACTGCTCTTCAAGAATATCTTATACATTTTGCTTCCTGGCATGTGAGAGTTATTCTTGAGTTTTTGCAATCTTTCTGAGATTTTCTTCGTGGTCCCTTACACTTTACAGTTGAAAAAGAAATTCTATATATATATTCTGAATTCTGTATATATTGAATGGATGGTGACACGGGTTTTGGAATTTCTTAGATTTGGGCTTTAATCCAGGCTCCTTGACCTACATCTTAGGTGACACTGAGCAGGTGAAAGTTTATAAGATTCCAATGATCTCATCTGTCAAATGTGGTTGATTATAACTACTTTGAAGTATTATTATAAGGATTAACCTGTTATAAGAATTAAATTGTACTTAAGACTGACTTAGATAGCGTTTATTTTAAAAACAGACAACTTTGCACAATCCCTGGCACATGGTGGACGAAGAATCCAGAGTAAGTGTTATTATTCCCACTTACAGAGACTTTCCCAACGACACACCCACCAAGCGGCAGTGCTTGGACTTGAACTGTCATTCTGTCTTTTTCAAAGAAATATATCCTCACAGAATTATAAGGTCTCATGTCAAACTCTCCAAAGTGTCTCTTTGTGGCAGCTCCGTCCTGAGAAGGACCATCTCCCCTCAGCTCACTGTTTATTGGATTACATCAGTGGCTGCCCAGGGAGCTGAGCTCCCAGGCTGAGCCCCATGACTAGACCATTCATAGGGAAAGGAATGCTGAAAGGCTGGCACCATGGGGAGTGGGTCAGAACCCCCTGTTCCCTGAAGACCACATGCTCCTGGCAGCCACAGAGCCTGTGGGAAGAGCAGGCAGGGTGTGAAGCTGGGGTTGAGGTGTCTGGGCTACACTCAGCTTCCCTGGAACCTGCGCCCGGCCCAGCCCTGCCACAGCACTGGCAGGAGAGGCTGCTGCTCTCTGGGAAGCTGCAGGGCGCACAGAGCAGCTCAGGGCCAGGGACACGACCTGGGCCCTTTGTCCACCTGGTGTGGCTTCCTCCTCCTCCACTGTCAACTCCTATTTTAGTCCCGTGTGAGGAGGAATGGTTTGCAAGAGTCACTGCTTCCCATCTCTGTCCCAGCCCAGACTGACTCTATGAAAATGTTGTTCACCCACAGCTTCTTTTAATCTTCCATGGAAAGAACACACACTGTATAATTAGGTTTCACTGACATCCTTATAAGAATCTTCCAAAACACACACATGGTACTTTACCCCATAAATATATATTAAGTACCCAGGCTTTGCTCCCAATTGTCTTGACACAGAGGTATGAGCCCCGATGAAGCTCGTTACAAACACTATTGACCTGCCTCACTGTGGTCACAAAATGGTATAGAGGGGACAGACACCCAGTCAGAGGTCAGGAAATCATAGGAAACTCTAATAATTCATGATAAATAGACTATTTCCCATATTGCTGCTAGGTGACATCTCACGGCCTGCTGAAATAAGAGTATAGGCAGTAGTCTGTATGCTCTATTCTTCTCCCCAAGGCAGCAATGTTTTGACAGCTGTTCTATCAACACCATAATAATTCTGATCTCTTGATACATGACCAGTACAATTATCAGGAGAAGCAGAAGAAGTAATTTTACATTTGTGAGCTTGGACTCCTTCTCCCATCATAGCGAGCTGACCAGACCCACAGGCCTACATGCCACAGGCCCCAGGAGACCAGAGGAGAGGAAGAGATAGAAAGAAAAGGAGAGAAGGAGGAGAGAGGTCAATATGAGAGAGGGAGAGGAAGCTACAGACACTGATAGCATAGAAATTAGCAATAAAAACAGAGAGAGAGAGGGCTACAGAGCAGAGTGGGAGTGAGAGAAAAAGAGAGAATCACTGAGACAGTGGATACAGAGATAAAAGAGTTAGTGAGAGAGAGAACTACACATAGAGAAGGAGAGATCTCTGTAATGAGAAGGAGAGAGAAAGAATAACAGAGAGACAGAGAAATAAAAAGACAGAGAGGGAGAGTGACAGAGACAAAGGGATAGAGATGGAAATAGAGAGATGCAGAGAGGGAGGGAAGGTGGATATAGAGAAAAGACCAGAGAGTAGAGAGANACTTGGATAGAAATACAGTGAAAGACACAGAGAGGGCCGTAGGCATACAGAAACAGAGATAGAGAAACGGAGAAGACAGAGTAAGAGAGAACTGGAGTTAGAGGGAGAGAGAATGACAGAGCTATAGAGATAAAAGATATATGTGGGCACATCGAGTGTGATAGAGTTAGGAAGACAGAGATACATATATAGAAACAGAGGTAGATATTGACAGAAAGTTAGATATATGCATATTTATATACATATTGTTACAAATTATATATATATATATATAGTCAAACATTCATTTATATGTGTATGTTTTATATATTATATAAATTTCTAACTTTCTTGTTCCCTCCCTTTCTCATTTCCCAGCTGTCTGTTAGGACAGCAGAAGAGGAATCACCTCAGAGAGAGGCCAAAACAATGATGGAGACAGGCATTCTCTACATTCTACTATGAATATCGTAAACATGTATCCAAATACATTTATAAAAGAGGGGGGTGAGAATCCGTGTGCACCACTTCAATTCTCCCGTCATTTCACTATTCTTGCCTGATCACCTGTGTACCCATATGTGAATCCAATAAAATCCAAGATACGGGTACACTTCCTGAGGGGAGGGCTGCCTAATAAAACACAGGATGCCTGAGGAAATCTGAATTACAGATAAACAACAAATACTTTTTTAGTTCAAGCGTGTCCCAGATACTGCCTAGCACCCTGCACTTTTTTTTTTTTTTACTAAATCTTGCATCCCTATGTGAGGCTGCCTTTTTGCTTGAGGATGAACAGAAATTGTCTAACAAATTGACTCACTGCACACACACACACACACACACACGACACACACACACATCCATTTGACTTTGAGGAGAGTCAAATGTAGACCAACATAACTGAACCTAGTTTCTTTTAACAAAGAAGGTTCTTTGTTAAACCTTCTTTGTTAAACCTTCTTAATGAAGCATTCAGTGCTTATCAGCTTTGCTGTTGGTGCCTCAAAGTTTCCTTACAGACGTGGAAAGGAAGGGGGTTCGGGGCGAGAATAAAGACGCTGTATCGCAGGAGAAGCCCTCGGCAGCAGCGTGAACATGGAAACCCTGAGTGGCAGGGCAGTTCCCCGACTCAGGACTGCTCCCTGCACTAGGGGACAGGCCAGCTTCATCCGTGCTTCTCCTGCCCACCCCGTGGGCTCCAGACTGTCCCTCCCTCTGTCCTGGGCTCTCAGGGCCCCTGGCCTCTCCTCTTCTGGAGAGGGCCTGCTCTCAGCCTGCCACAGGAGGGCTCTCAAGCAAGGGGTGGTGAGAGAGGCTGGGCTCCTCCCCCGTCCTCCCCCAGAACAGCCCCCTCTGGGTGATCAGCCTGGTGGTCTTCTAGGAGAGCCCCTCAGTCACTGCCCTGCCTGGGACGCTGTCCAGAAGCAGCTCTAACTCCCTGCCTCGTGTCCTGGGCTCACTGTCTTCTGAGCGGGACTGGAGTTCTGAGAGGGTGCTCTGCTCCTCCTGTCATCTCTCCCTTTCCTTCTGAGGCCCAAGGAGGAAGGCATGCTGCGGGCTCTAGCCCTCCTTCTAGCTTTCCTGGCTCCTGGTGAGTGTGCTGCCTAGATGCTCATGGGATTTTTTCCTTTTTTGGCAATGGGAGGCCACACTAAGGAATTACTGTTACCTCTTCCTCATTACTTTTTATTGTTCCTATTGCAGCCACTCAGGCATCTTCCAACTTGGAAAGGAGACAGATGTCAGTCACCAAGCAGGCTGGGTCATCTGCTGTAATCACTTGTGATATTAAACAAAGCAGCGACTACGTCCACTGGTACCGGTACCAGGAGGGGATGGCCCCACAACGCCTTCTCTACTATGAGTTCTCCAGCTCAAAGGTTGTGGTGGAATCCGGAATCAGTTCAGGGAAATATCTTGGTTATGAAGGGACAGGGAGGAGCAATAAATTTGTACTCCGAAATCTGGAAGAAAGTGATTCTGGTGTGTATTACTGTGCTGCCTGGGAGAGGCACAGTGATTCAGACCTCCCCCACACTGCACTGAAAATTTTGCTTGTGGCTGCCAAGAGCAGCCTTGGCACACAGGCTAGACATGCCCCTGCCTCCCTTCCTGCCCTGACTTCACTGTGCTCTGAACAAAGAGAGACCCTGAGCTCCATGCCCAACCCCCACCCTTCTATCCCACTGGCCTGTCCCCTCCCCCATGAGCCATAGCCAGTTCCTAAAGATCCAGCTCCCATCTCCAGGCCTTAGGCAAGCAGTCTGGCAGACGGCATATTCTTTCAGCTCTCCGTGAGCCTATGGAGTCCATTCAATCTGCTTCCTGGGACAAACAAGGTCACCTAGAGTTGATATATTTGGGGACACATTTGGGAGAGCAATATGGGAAGGTTAGTAGTACTGAATCATTTATCTAATCATTACCCAGAGAAAATCGCTGGCAAAGGAGCTCCTGCATTACTCAGGAGAATGAGGAAGGATGGAATGAAAACTTTGAACTTCATGAAGGCCTCAGTCTGGTATCTGATTCATCTTTTGGACAAACTGATATTTCCCTCACCATAACCAACCATGGCACTGTTGACACAGTGAAAGTGTAGAAATAAAGTGAGTGTTGTAGAGATGCCAACCACCGTATTCTACTCACGTCTTCTTTTGAAGTTCAGCCACAGCCAGAACTGTTCTGTCTTAAACAAGTAAAGCCAAGGCTCCTTACACCCCTCCCCCGAACACTGACACAGCCAAGTCCTAAACCGGAATGAGTCTTATCAGATTAGTTTTTTCTCAATAATTAGAATTAAAGTAAACTTTGGGTGAATAGACAATGAATAGTATATATTTGAATTGAAATGTCATATAGGAAAGAGTTGTGGCTGCCATATTGGGCCAGGTTTAAGGACCTAAAATTAATCCAGATAAGGAGGAGACTGAACAAGGGGCATCATGTGGATTGGGGGACGAGCCACGAGTGTCAAGGGAAATAGGTTTGTAGCAATTTTAAATTTCACGTTCTGAAATGTCATTTGTTACTAGTAAGAGAAATGCCACTGATGCTGTGAGGGTATGTTTGCACCGTATCCAGCAATCTTGGATAAAATCTCCTTCTGATGGGACCTCTGTGCTAAATGGTCCAATGCAGCTCAGAAGGTGGGCATGGGTTTCTGGCAGGGATTGCTGTTCTGTGCTTGTCCCTCCCTCCCAAGCAAGCAGCACACTCATTGCTCTGTTAGTATCAAGTGTAAATGAAGCATGAGATTTGTCTCCAGCCAGACCTGGCTCCACATTCCCACCTCGTAGGTGTGTAGCCTCGGGAAAGTGAATGAAAATGTTAGCCCTCTTTCCTCATTTCTAAACTGAGGATAATAATCTTTATCCCACAGGGTTATTTTCAGGATTTAATAAAAGACTGAACATAAACCAGTTAGTGCAGTGCTAGAGGGTAGTCCAGTGTAGACCAATCAAAGATTGCAATTATTACTGTTGTTATTATTCCACCAGCGTTCTTTAAGCTTCTCAGAACTCTCACCGTTTACCATCCCTTCCTTCACTTTGTGGTCCGACTTCTGTCTCTTCTCTCTCAGGCCCCTCCCCCCTCCGCCCCCCCCCTCCGCCCCCCCCCCCCCACCTCCGTGTGTCCCCAGGGAAGCAGCAGCTTAGGCCCTAACCTGGCCTGCACCACACACCACGGTGCAGATCCTCCCAGCAGTTTTCCTGGCAAGGTCACGCTGGGCTTCTCTCTCCGCCCCCGGGCAGCACACAGAGCCATGCTGGGCTGCCTTGCGCTTCTGTGGGCCCTCCTCCTTCCTGGTAGGTCTTGAACTCCTTCCCTAGTTTGGGGTGCACAGGGAAGCTGTGAGGCTTTCGCCGGCCCTGCTTCACCGCTGCCTCCCTCGCAGGCAACCAGGCAGCGATCAGGCTGGAGCAGCCGGCCTCGGTGGTGGCGCGCCCGGGCAGCTCGGCCATCCTGCAGTGTGTGGCCAGCACCACGGTCAACTACATCCACTGGTACCGCCACGAGGAGGGCAAGAGCCCGGAAAGGCTCCTCAGACTGGCCATGTCCAAGTCGGATGTACAGTGGGATTCAGTCCTAAGAGCAGATAAAGTCACCGCGATGGAGGCCAAGGTGCCTCGGCTCCTGTGCAAAAACCACTCGGATTCCCCACTTCCTCCAGGCCTGGCAGCTTCCACCACCTCTGGATCCCTTGGGTTGCCCTGGGGTCATCCCTCAGCATCCAGGGCTCTCCTGGATGCCCCTCCCCTGGTCCCCTGCATATAATACTATGAGACTAAAGAACAGGTGGGGCATAGACTGGCGTGGAGACAGGAGCTACTACTAATCAGAAGGGACCTTTTGAAGATCATCCAACTCTGCGTTTCTGAAGCATTTGGAGAAGA
The DNA here is from genome assembly GCF_057802395.1 of Ceratotherium simum simum. Lineage (NCBI taxonomy): Eukaryota > Metazoa > Chordata > Mammalia > Perissodactyla > Rhinocerotidae > Ceratotherium > Ceratotherium simum. The sequence goes on from NC_141900.1 coordinate 16,077,476, forward strand.
ATCTGTGTTGCTCAATCCAGTAGCTACTAGTCACATGTGGCTAATTGAGCACTTGAAATGTAGGTGGTTCCATAGACCAAGATGAGAAGGGCTGCATGTGTAATATAAACCATATTTTGAAGACTTAGCATGAAAAAAGTGAAATATATAACAATATTTTTATTGATTTGCATGTTGAAATAATATTTTGAATATCTTGGGCTAAGTAAAAATAGTGCTAAAATAATTTCGCTTGTTTCTTTTTGCTTTCCTTTAATGCAGCAGCTAGAAAATTTTTAATTTGTGGCTCGAATTGGTAACTCACATTTATTTCTATTGGATAGCACTGTTATAGACTGACAACTGAAGAATCTGCCCATCTCCCCTGAGGAAGGGACAAATAAAATATTTTGCAAATAATTTCAAGGGTAAAGGACTCTCTGGAGATTTACCACAAAGTGGTTGAAAGCAATTTCTAAATCCAGTTTCTAGGTTGTTGTCCCACCAACCATCAGTCATTTTGCAGTAGAGGAGACAGCGATTAGATGTGCAGGAAACAATACAACCAACTTCTCAGGGCCCTCGTCCATTAGCAGGCTTGACACTCAGATCATGTTGGTAGAAAATAACCCTCATGGCAGGGTGATGCAATCAACCCTGGTGAGACATCGGCTCCTCTGCCTTCCACTTCTCCCCCAATGCCACCCCATACAGGAATTTGCGTGGATCTCCAACTTCTATGGATCTCTCTTCTCTCATCTGTAAAATGATGTGCTTTAACTCCTAAAATTATATGACTTTGATTTCTGTATTAAATAAAAATCACATAAATCAGATATCACTATGTTCACTACCTTCTTATAAAGCCAGTCAACTTTTTGAAAAGAAAGAAAAGAAAAGAAAATCTGTGTTACTGATCCTCCTGCCCCAAACAAGAAACCTCTCTGCTGCTATGTGTGTGGGGGAATAAAAGCTCTTTGAGGTTTAAGCTGGATTTAAATGCCTCTTCAAGTGGAAATTCAAAGCTTATGTACTGATTAATAGCATCAGTAAAATGATTAATGAAAGGAAAGTCTAAATGATCTAAAGGAAATTGGTCCCTCAGATTCCCTAACTCATTATCTGTCTATCTTCCTGAGCGTCTGTTTTTGTGGTTAGAAATTTATAATTAAGACCTGCCTGCTTGTGAAAGAGCCCGACACCCTACCCTCTACTGAAGGGCTAGGTCAAGGCTAAGACCCCCCAGTATGTGCAAGAAGGGGTCGGGGTAGAGGGGGCTGAAACTTACTTTTGCTCTGTTTTCAGGTTGTTCCTTCATTTCGTCTTCCCCATTGTCCTAATAAAACAGAACCCTTTCCTCTTCAGGCACCGTCTCAGTGCCTGACTCCAGGGAGGACTGAGCTCTGTGAACTGGTGATAATGAGGGGCGTGGCCAACGGGAGGAACAAGCTCCTCACTCATCTCCTCACAGAACAACATTCCCCAAGAGGAGCTGCCCAGTGCTCTGCTGTGAACCTCCACACCACCCTATCCCCCATCTGCACCCCTCACTAACTCCTGCTTTGCCCTTTATGAGCTCTGTGACCTTCAGTGAGGTCTTAACTCTCCTAGGAGTCAGTTTTCTCATCTCCGAAATGGAGACAACAACGGTGCCAAAAATGTGTCTCTCTCTGAATTATACCACTTGATTTTAGTTTCGACCTCTGGGGTGACAGATTAGCTGTTTTCTGCATAAAAATCCTACAGAGAAATATCTAGAGACCAAGATTGTATCCTTCTGGGGTGATCTTATCTTCAGGGTAATCATTACCAGATTCTTAAAGTTTTATTTCTAAGAAATGGTCCCAGCTTGTTTCACTCTCACTGTCACTTGCTTTTGGGATCATTCCAGCTGGTCTCTCTCTACATGAGGGATTCCACAAGGCAAGGGCGTGACTGGTGCATTTCTGCTGATGCCCGGGGTGTGTAAATTGAAGGCAGCGTGACAGAGGATAGCAGTAATTGCCATCATTTTTTTATGGGATTGCTGTGTGTCAGGCACTATTCTAAATGCTCCACCTGGGCTATCTTATTTATTCTTCACAAAAACCCAATAAAGTAGACCCTGATTTTATTCTCACTGGATAGATGAGAAAACTGAAGAAGAGAGAGAAATATATGAAGAGCACAGGCTTTGCAGTCAGACACAATTAAGTCTCTGTCTCAAATCTGTCACTGATGACTGTTTAATCTTGAACCATTTCCTCATCTGCTTCTACAAGTGCCCCAGAGGACTATTTATGGAGTTAAATAAATTAAATGTATGGAGCTGAATATGATAAGTGCTACAAAATGCTTGGTAGATTTAAAGCATTCAAAGAGTGTCCATTACTTGGTAATTCTTATTAAAAATGATGATTTTTCATTGCCATCCCACCAAAAAGAAATACTTCAATGTCCATTCATCCACTCATTCCTTTGCTCTTTCATTCATTCAACAAACACCTGAGATAACAAAGACCAATAAGCATGGTCTCCCTACCCTGGAAACTCTTACTAGTGTCTAGTAAGAGAATAATGAGTAAATAGGCCACACCGTGGCCAGGAAGTGCTATGAGAGAGGGAAGCACAAGGTGGCGTTCCCAGAAAGCAATTGGAGGCATGTCCATCCCTGACATCCTGCATAAGGGAAGCTTCCCGGCGCAGATGGTGCCTGAGCTGAGCCCAAAACAATGTACAGCAGTTAGCCAGATATGCAGCATCCAGACAGGACAAACTGCAAGTCAATCTGTAGGACTGGTAGAGAGTGGCTAAAGTAGAGAAAGGCAGGGAGGTGGTGGCCCCATCATAGACAGCGTCATAGCCCAAGAAGTGTAGACTTTATCCTCGGACCAAAGGGTGTAGCAGGAATGTGAAGCAGGGACTTGACTTGATCAGACCAATCCTGCAGCTTGAGGAAGTTCGGTAGGAGAGGCCAAGATTAGAGGTGTGGAGATGAGTGTTGTGGAGGCAGGGGTAGAGCCAAGAAATACGTAAGAGGCAGAATCCACAGGGATTGGAACATAGAGGGGAGAATTGAGGCTGACACTCGGGTTCCTGGCTTGGACAAAGTGGGTAGCAAAGTCCTTCACTGAGATAGGAAGAAAAGGTGGGTTGGTGGAGGGAGTGAGTTCGCCCCAGGCTGTGTACAAAGTCAGTTTGAGCCCCTATGTCAGACATACCTGAACATGCCCAGTAGTCAGCTGCATATGTGGGTATGGAGTTCAGGAGAACATGTGGAATGGAGATGGACCCCCTGGAATTTCCTCCTGTTATCCCTTCCCTCGTTTCCCCCATGATAATTAAAGCCAAGAATAGGAAGAGATCCCTCAGGAAGAGAGTTAAAGTGAGAAGAGAAATCTAGAAAACAGCAACTTTTGGTGGATTGAGGAAGAACAGTCTGTAAAAATAAAAAATACCCTAGGACAGATGGAATGTCTTGCATTAGGGAAAGAAAAACAAGCAAAAAGGAAACACAGGAATCTGGAAAGAGGAAACCCAGTTTCATAGAGGAGAAGCTGGGGTGTAGTAGAGACATATTGTTCAGGTGGCTGAGGGAGAGGACATAAACCTGAACCTCAAACAGAAGCAAACAAACCAGAATAGAGTGTTCAGCCCCCTGAAGGTGCCAGTATCACTCTAAGCTGTAGAGTGTCTGGGTAGCTGAACAGATGGAAGCAGACTGAGGAACCAAAGTCTCTCCAGCTGGTTACAGATGTTCTCTGTGGGTCCAATGATGCATCACACAGCCTGGACCACCCTCCGTTCTTCCCACCAACTCTGGCCTGACAACTCACTGGGGTTATTGAGAATTGATTCTGTGAAAGGCAGTGGGAGAAATGAGAGAGGACCAAGATGACAGCATTTCATCATAGCGGTCTCTCCATTAGATAGCTCTACACGGTTAGGTGCCATATCATTGTATCTTTATTGCACCCAAATAACTTAGCATAATGCACTGCACATAGTGGGAGCTTCATGAAGAGTGTTTGGATAAAGGAGTCCTCTCAGAGTTCTATGATGTCCCTCTGTACTATGTGGTCAGATCTAAGGTGGAGGACCTGGCACTACTATCTTCACAAAGGGTGGATATGCTAACTGGTGGTGACGACAATCCTTCACAATGAGACAAGAGAGCCATGTTCACCCTCCCCAGTGGGAATTTTGACTTGTTGACTCAGCCAAGCCACAGTGGTCTTAATCTCTTTTCAGCAGTGGTTGTGGGCTGCCCTGGAGGAGAGCGCAGTTCATAGAGACATGCTGTCACTTTTCCCAGCATTACCTCTGGGCATTCCTTTGTGCTTGTAAGTTGTTTTCCTCCCTCAATTTCCTTTGAAAGATATTCTCTAATTTTGTAATTTAAAAAAAAATCCTAAGTTTTTGCTCATTACTCTCCTCTTTCCCTTATTTTTCAGTGTGTGTGCATGGTGCAGGCATCTAGAACAACCTCAACTTTCCAGTACTAAAGAGCTGTCTAAAACAGCCCACCTGGAATGTGTGGTATCTGCTGTAACAGTTTCTACGACGTCCATACATTGGGATCAAGAAAGCCCTGGTCGAGCCGTGCAGCACCTGCTGCACATTTCATCTGACAACACTGTCACAATGGAGGCAGGCGTTCCACTGGGCAAATTTGAGGCAGACAAGACACCTGCAACTTCCACCTCTACCCTCACTGTTCACTGTGTGGGGAAACAAGACTCAGCCACTTACTATCGTGCCCTCTGGGAGGTGCACAGCGGCAGACGTTAGAGCCATGCCAGTCAGTAAATGTTCAGTGGCTCTTCATTCACTATTATGAACTGGGAAATCACAGTTACCACCTGTACGCTTTTATACACTTTTCTAGATAAACACTCATGTGGGTGATTGTATGTGGAGTCGCCAAATTCTATATTTTCTCAAAAAATATTGGGATCATGGAGATTTTTTTCCATGTCATTTTTATAGTCTCCAATTGTCTAGTAGAAAACATTTATGACTTTTGAATTTTCTTTTAAAATTTATTTTGAAAAAGAATTTACGTCTTATAATATTAAGACTATTTCTGCATATTGTTGAGCACTTAGAGACCATGTGTGGAATTTGGCAATTAAGAAAGCCTGTAATTGGCTCTGCCGTGACCACTTTTCCTCCCCTTTTTTCTAACAACTTTTGCCTTTACAAAATGAAATCTGTTTTCTCTCCTGATTCCTACTGATGCCATCCACCTAGTTAGAGACAATGTTACTACTTGGAATGCTCAGGGTGGCTTACTGGGCTTGGAAATCTCTTTACCTCTAAGTTGTACAGATAGGAAGTATTACCAACAGCGGTAAAAATACTCAGTCTTCTTATTACCACTGTACTATGACTTTCTTGCTTTCTTCACTTCTCTTTAGTCCAGTTGCAGATGCAGTAATGAGATCCTCTCAAGCAGAACTGCACACATTGTTGCATGTGAACAGGCTTTCCTTCTGCAAGGTCATTTGCCACTTTTCTTGCCCAAGAATGTAATCCTCCACTTTTCATCAAAGGTTGCTGGAAAATTGGCCTCACATGATCTTCACCTGGAGAGTGACAACAAGATAGACTTTCAGTAAAGATTCGTGTGTCTCCTCTTTCAAAGGACAAGAGTGGATACTGAGGGGCCAAAATGGTGACTGCAGAATGTCTTCTGTTTTCCCCTCAAGACCCTCTCGCCATATTTCTCCACCCTGCTCTGTGCCCCAGGAGGCCAACCCCTATGGATTACACTAATGGGCATCTTTGCTCTCTGATTTCCATTTAATTTTCGCCAATGGAAGTTGAAGTTCAAAGGAACCATGAGTGTGTCAGCCGATGAAAGCATTCCTTCCTTGGGCACTAGGATTTCTAAGCCCTGGGAAAAAAGAAACAAATTCTTCTAATGAGTTAATTGGTACAATAGAGAATGACCACCCGCCTCTCCACCTTTTTGTTCCTAGACAGAAACCTGCTGCCTATGGGGTAGATGGCACGATATATTGGCCCCTGGAGGAGGATGCAGTCAACCCAAGGCCACCTGTCAGGGTGAGAACCCTGACCTCACTCTCCTCCCACTTCCCAGTCTCCTGCTGATGCTTCCATTGACTCTTCCCAAACAGCAACTGGAGGATAAGAAAGACCATTAATACAGTCCATGAGGGTCTGACTCCTAAGCTGTGGCGGAAGCTAAAGAGATGTGGAGAGTCCATCTGGAGGAACAAGAGGAAGACATTGAGCAGATGGTCAAATATGTGGGTTCTGTTTGCCCCCAAATACGTAAAACAAGTTGGGAAGAAGATTTTATCTAGTTTGTTTCATTTCACTTCCCACAAAGCCACCAAGATCCCATCTTTAACAGAACAGGATGTGCCCCTGTTTCTTCAGAAACAAAACAGGAAACTAGACAGTTTAGAGAGAATATCACTAAATTCAGTACTTTTTAGTTAATGAGCTTAACAAAGAGAAGCATGTAGATTATTTGCAATGCTTTTGTTCTTGGGGTTAAGTGATGGATTCTCAGGTATTTGTTGACTTATTAAGTAAATCATCAACATACAAATAGAATTAAAAAATAACATAAAAGAGATCTATGAGTAGATAACTGATTATAGTACTTTATGAAACAATATTATGATTACTCCAATTCTATTTTTGATTTTCTTTAAAACAATAAACAAATATAAAGAAGTGAAATAATTCTAACTCTTATTAAATGATTGAGACTGGAGAAATGCCTGCCACTTTCATAATAACTAAAATCCACCCCCCTGCCCCTAGTTGTTATAGTTCATCCGTCTCCTTTGTAGATCCTTAATCCACTTTCTGGCCACTTTTGAGTCAACATTTAACTGTTTCAATCACGTGTTGAACATTACTACTCTACTGTAGTTCTACTGCTTTTATTTTTTTAATGTACAAAGTTACAGAATAATTTCCAAAACTCTGTGGTTATATTTTGAAAGTGGTAAAATTAGAATTTGCAGTCTGTAGGTCAGCATATTTTTTTGATGCTATTTATTGTCTTTGCTTAGCCAAAGAAAACAAAGAGTTGGTTAATATGTGCAGAGTTGAATATAGTCATTTTCTCAAGAAGCTCAGTTCTATATGAAAATAAATAATGTAGTGTTCTGATAAGAATATAACAATAGTAGCTATTGTTTATTGAGTACTCTTTATGTATTAGGCACTGTAATAAGCACTTCATATACTACATGTTGTTTAATTCTAATAACAATACTGTGAGATAGCTATTATCATTATTAATTCAATTTTATAGATGTTTTTTAGGTACAGATTTGAGGCTTTAATAAATGAAGTAACTTCATAGTAAGCAACAAGGCTGGGATCTGAATCCAGATCTGTCTGATTACAAAATCTATGCTCTAGATCCCAGAATAATGAGCAAAACAAAACAAAAAACCCAAAAGCTTTTTAAAGAAGACATTTTGGGGGGCAATAGGGAATTTAACCATTCATTTTATGATTAGGTTTTTTTTACCTTCAGCGCAGGGCCACATGAAGTTATTTCAATTAACGCCCGCAGTGAGACAATTTGCAGACAATTCTCTGCAGAGAATTTTATTGTGTAATCAACTTTTGCTGACTTCTGGGTTCTAGGAAATTTTTTTACAGAAAAAATAGGCATAACAAAAACTATGCTTACTGAGCAACAGAAAAGCATCAAGACGGAACACAAAGAAATGCTCCTTGATTATCACCTTTGGTGCTGCACTCCTCCACGCTCAACCTGCTGGGGAGTACAAAAGTATTCTTCAAAGGAGGATGGACAAGAGAGTACAGGACTTCCAGGTCAATCTTGGTGACTGAATTGAACACACATGTGAGAAGTTGGTTTGACTACTTTGTTTGCAAAATCTGAAATGCTCCGGGGCACACTCCCGACCTCACTGGTAACAGCCTGAGAGCTACTCAGAAATGCAATAGGCTTAGTGAAGAGAACCTGAGCATTAGGGCCGATGGTGACTAGGTGGTCATTATGCCGGAGCTTGGGGAGAAGAGATTCATGGAGGAGGTAGCTGCCATATTGTAGAAATTGAAAAGTGAAGCAAGGATTTTTGGAGGCATCTGTACAGAGCATTAATTGATTTATTGTGTAGATAAGTTCAGATATTTATGATTGAGTGGGTTCCTCTACACCTTTGATACCTCTTTTCTCTCTACTATATATAGGTGATACCCCCTTTCTCTAATATATGAGACATACAGCAACCTAGTTCAACTTTCTGAGATTCAGTTTCCCTCTGGTTAAAGGGGTCTAAGAAATGTCCTGTCTCAGAGGGTTCCTGGAAGATTCATTGAGTTAATCCATGTAAAGAACTTAGACTTGTGCCTATCACATAGTAGGAGATCAATAACCGTTAGTACCTGTCGTCATTATTTGTGGCCTAGGCCCTGTGTAAAGAGGGTATAGATGAGACACAGAGAGGAGTCCACCATGATGAGTCTTCCTCCAGGAGTCTCTTGGAGCTCAGATGTTTGAAGGACCAAACTGTGGCCTTGACTGAGAGGGCGACTTTATGCTCTGCTTCCTCTGTGGCTGCTGGGAGGAACTGGCATGCCCTGAGCCCTGTTTTTATGAGGAACCTGGGACTCAGAGAGACTCTGTAGATCACACAGGCATTGCTAGCAGCAGTGAAGGGATTTGAAGCCGAGTATGAATGTCCTTAAAACTTATGCTTTTCCCACCATACCACACTGATCCAGTAAGAACTGGAATAGAGAACAAAGAAGAGAAGAGGGGGGTCAGGCTGCTCTGTATATTCACGAAGATGCAGAATATGTTCCCACAAATGTACCTAAGTAGGAAATTAGGTTCTGTAACAAAAAGGGTTGAAACAGAGAATTATAACTTATTGAATGAAACATCATTAAGCAATTGAACAGAATATTTGAGTAAATAACACTAGGACTAGCATTATGCTATTCACTATGTATGTACCTGAAGGGAAATAAAGAAATAAACTAAAGATTCCTTGATTTCATGAAGTATATAAGTCTTCTGAGAAGGTAGAAATTCATGGACCATTGAGACAGATTCATGGAACCAGAAGATTCAAGTGAAAATATTGTCAAATAAGAAAAGGAGAAAGTCCACATTTGTGACACACAGCCTGTTTGAAACAGTAAGAAGAATTAGTAAAATTGCTTTTGTAATCAAGTTTTCTGACACTGCAAGGACATACCTTGGGTACATAGCATCTCAAACTTTCAAATATGTTGTTATCTATAGATCTTTATTATTTTTTGAATCAAACTCTCCAGTCATTAATTTTCACTAGCACTTTGGGTACAGGACAAATAGGACATTTGTAGGCAGCTCCCTCCTTGCCCGTGTTTGCTGTGCAGGGGGTGTGGGGATCTCTCTGAAGGAGAGGACGGTGTGCCTGCTTCACAGCCTTGGCCATGAAGCTCCACCACGCAGAGTGTCTCCTAGGAGGGCAGGGCTGAGACCCCGCAGCACCTCATGATGGGGAGTTCTTCTGTCTGGAGATGCCATTGATATCATCCAAGTCAAGGAACTAAGATCATATAAAGAGCGTATCCCAAATCCCAAATAGGCCTCCTGACAGTAGATCTGTGCTCAGCCTGCTTCAACAGAGGCAGAGAGGAGAGGAAAGAGGTGAAGCTCATGGATCCACTGAGCTCCCGCATTATGCCAGGGGTTGTGCTAAGCACCTTCCTTAAACTAATGCTGAGAGACAGGCGTTCTTATTTCATTTACACAGTTGAGGACACTGAGTGTTAGACAGCACATAAATCAAGCTGATAACAGGCAGAATTGGAAATAAAAGCAGCACTGAATGATTTCTATAGCACACTGTGTGGACTTGGTATAAAAGAAATGTGTTTGGGTTCCAGCTCTACCAGTTACTACGTGAGAGGCCTCACTTTACACCCTCATCCCCTCTGGGACTTGCTTCCTGCCTCAAAATATCATCATTTAGAAAATAATGAGCTAATGGATGTAAGTGTTTGGAAATTATACACACTATATGAAAGTAAAGAATTATAGTTTCATTTTAACATCTTCCAGCCATTCCAATAAGATCTATAATATGAATTATCTCTTAATAATAACGTATATTTAAGGAGCTCTCACTGTAGGGCATGCACCATGCTTGATGCAGTAGGGGGATTTAAAAATGGCTAAAACACATGACTGATGTAGAAAAAATAAAATTTAGCACAGGATGTACAAAAGTAACAGGTAACAACTAGTCAAGCAAGGCAGCAGTGCTAGATGCTAAGTGGTGGAGTTATTTGTTGCCATATCCACTTAGACAAGGGAGAGAAATCACTAGGAAAAGAAAAGATGCTAAAGATATTAAATGATATTGCCCATGAGTGCATAGATTTTTCTGTGCTGGATGTTTAATGAGAGTTTCATTTTGTCTAAATCTCGGCTGAGCCCAAAGTATAAGGCAATAGTCACAAGGTGTGCCTGCACCCGTAACAAAAGGGACTAGATAAGTGTTTCTAGCTGGGGGCAATCTCCCCTTCCAGGGGGCATTGGCAATGTCTGAAGACATTTTTCGCTGTCACTATGGGTTGGGGGCGCTACTGGCATCTAGTGAGTAGAGGTGAGGGATGCTGCTGAATATCCTACAATGCACAGGACAGCCCCCCATGTCAAAGAAGTACTGAGGCCAAAATGTCAACAATGCCGAGGTCGAGAAATCCGGGGCTGGCTACGTTTCTGACAGACTTACTAAGAGGTCAGAGAATTGATAACTCCAGCCTTTTGTCATGAACTACATCCAGCCTGGATACAATAGGAGCCTAGAGAATCCTTGGGGACACTGACTCTGCAGAGACTTTCTCTAAAGAGCACTGTTGGGAGTCTCTTGGTAACCTCTCTCCTCTCCCACCTCCACACCAAGCAAGGAGACCCGCTAGGCCCTGGGCCACTACGGATCCAGAGCAGAGGTCTATATGAGGGTTCATGGAGTCCTGTGTCCTAAGGGTTGGTGGACAGAGAGACCAGTGAGGACTCAGCTGGAATAGTCAAAAGGTGGCTTCAGGTCATTGCAGACTTGTTAACTTGGACCAACATTCCTACTGAAATCAATGAAATAATCTCGATGAAATAATAATAAAGAATCTTCCTAAAATGTTCTAAGACCTAACAAGATAACAAGGTATGAATGCTTATTTTGGTGTCATATAGTTACGGGTCAAGATCCCCTATGGTGCTGACCAATTAGCAACCTCAGAAATGACCGATCTGGGCTCGGCGCTCTGAGCTATTTCCTTGCTAACACTCCGGGAGCCTCCCTCCTCCTGCTGTTACAGGCTCCCTATCTCCTCAGGCTTCTTTTTGGGCATGCAGCCTGGGCAGACAGGATGTTATGGCTACAAATATTCATCTGTTCTTCACTCTGGCAATAAATTTGTTTCCGTATTTCTCAGGTTGGTTGAGGGATTTTTAAAAAATTATGTTTTATTTCTTGATAATTTTGTGGCTTTTTTTGGAAATGCTACTCTTTTGTTTATAATTGAAATTATATAGATACAATTGAAGAAACTGAAAATATTTATTTCAATAGCAGAAAGGAAGAATATATTTTTACTGTAGGGTATCCAAATATAACTTTTCACACACATACAGGTACTGACAAACACCAAATCAGGCTTTTAAAGATCAGATATTTACTTTAAAAAAACCCTTGTTCAAGGTCAGTTATAGGCAAAGAACAATAACCATGAGCCACATAGAATTCTGTCTGTCCCTCTTTGGTCCTTAACATAAAATTCACAGAAGAAGACATGATGACTTAATATATTGGCCCCTGGAAGCCTACAGCATCATTGGAGCCAAGATAGTGAGTACACACACCCCTTATCATAACTGTGACCACATCCTTCCCAACATGGAGCAACCTCGGTCCTGAGTCCAGACCTCAGCCCTGGCTAGGCCTCAGCCTCAGCCTGCAGCACTTCCTGTGCTTCTCAGGTTGATGCCTCAGTATCAGGGGAAAGAGGAAGGTGAGTCTAATGGCTATCAATTGACCCCCATAGATGCCAGTGACTGTGTCCCCAAATGTCTGGTTTGATATCATTTCCTATTGATGTGGGTTCCTATTTTGAGAATTTGTATGTTGAAATGGCCTGATTATCTCAGAGAGAAGGTAAGGTCCATTATTTCACTTCCCAGGGAAATGTAAAAGATCAAAATGCCTCTCAGGGTCTCTAAGAGGGCGAGAGGTGCTGAGGGGCCCAGAGCACTCAGCTCCCAGGATTTGGATGAAAGCTGCAGGGTGGGAACGTCGTATCCCAAGGCCTGGTGTGAGTCACTGGTGGTGGGTTCAGGACTTGTTATTGCTCCAGCCAATTCAGAGGAAGAGGCCAAATCCCAGAGACCAGTTAAAGGACTGGAAGTCATGAAGACCAAGAGAGTGGTAGGAGGATGGCTATAAAAACTACCACTGCTCCCGTGTGTAGTGACAGCATCTGGGGACGAGAGGAGGAAGAGAGAAACAGAAAAGATGAAGACTGTACCAAAACAGACTGAGTTAACCTGAAAGAGACTGTTCTAAACTGGAGGAAACCACTTTAAATTGTTAAGTCTAGTGCCTCCCTCCAACAACAGAATGAGGAAGAGATGAGATGTATCATTTGTATTACGATAACGACTCTCCTCTGCAACACACTGAGTTGTAGTGTGTGGATGTTCCACCACTGTGCCCTGCTCAAGAATGCCCAGGTGAGGGGGCACCTCTGGGGATTGAAATCCCATCTCTTGCCCACCCCCCTCTACACCCAGGAGCAGGGCTGTGGCAGCCTGGAGAAAGAGTGCCTTTTTCTAATTATTCTGCCTAGAGTGTGTCTTTTTTTACTTAGTAAAAAGGAGTCTTATGTGCTATGGGAGGCCCTATTTAGGAGGTAATAAGTACATAGACTTATGTAGACAAGATACAGAGTTTTAAATAAATTGAATCTATGAAGCTTCCTGGCCCTAAGGAAAGACAAAACTAGTCTACATAAAAAGAATTATCAAAGAACCAATGAAAATAGTATTGTTTGAATCCAGTAACCAGACTTTAAATTCCAGAGCCTTGACAGAAACTGATAGTTGTGACAAATGTAGGAAAAAAAAAAAAAAGGTTGCTCCATAGACCACACAGACCACAAAGTCAAGGAGCCCAGACTCTAAACTCAGAGGACAGGCATGGACTTGAGCATCTCCAGCGATGTAACACCCACTCCAGTGACTGTTGTGAGAATTATGAGATTATAAATCCAAAATGCTTAGCATCAAGCCTGGAGTAGAGTAAGGACTCAGTAAGATAATTATTAGCACTTGCAATTAAGTTTCACGTTTGTCTATATCTCCTTATGTGAAATAATCAGGACCATTAATCAAGAAAAATCTTCCTCCAGGGACATTTTCAATATTGCTATCTGCACTAGATATACCTATCTCTATTTCTGTCTCTATCTCTGTCACTGTCTCTGTCTCCATCTCTATCTCTATCTTTATATCTATGTCTATGTCAATGACTATGTCTTTTTCTATCTCTATATCTGTATCTATATCTATATCAGTATCTAAATCTATATCTACCTGTCTATCTAACTATCTGGAAATGAACTGGTGGGTTTGCTGTTGCCACAATCTGACTAATATTCTCTAGACAAATCAGAAACCTCAGAAATGTCATGGATGGCGGTCTCTGCTTGACCCACTATTTCCATTCCTGACACCAGCAGTCACATGCACCTGACACTGATCTGAGGCTTCTGGCCACTAGCATCCTCAATTCTCCACCTTGTCCTTAGAGGCAAGGCCTAGGTAGACAAGATGTCCAGTTACAAGCAATCATCTGCCCTTTCCTCTGGACTAATGAGTTTGTTCTTCCTTCTATTCAGATTATGTGAGAACCTAAAGAAATTTTTTAATGCTGTCTCTGAAAATTTCAGAGAAAAAGTCGGTTTTATTCTCTTTCTCTTTCTCTTTTTCTAGTTACTAGTCACAATAGTACAACCAGAAATATCTATATTCACAATAGAAAAGAAGGATAAATTTATTCATGTACAATATTCAACATTGCCTCCGCTACCTTAATCATATGTTGATACCAACGAAAACAAATCAGGCTTTGGAGCATCTGATAAATAGTTGGTGTATTATAACACCTGCTCAGAGGCAGTTAGATGAGAACAACAAATTGGCAGCATTGAGAGATTCTCTCTCCTCCACTGCAATTCTTTTTATACAGTCCCCAGAATAAAGTAGATGAAGCCACGTGCAAATGGGTACAAAGTATTAGAGGAGCCAAGACAATCAGCCCAAGAATCCCTCTTCAGTTCTGGACTTGCACCCTTTCCACATGGGCAACCTCAGCCCTGGTCCCCAGCCTCAGCCTCAGCCTCAGCCCCTGCCTTGTGCTCCCTGAAAGGTACCTTGGTCCTACAGTCAACAGGAAAAGGAGGCAGACAGCCAACAGCTGAGCCCACATGTGGCCAGCCTTCATGCTCCAAATTCCAGTTGATCTGATTGCCTCCTGATCAGGGCTTCTGTCTGAGACCTGTTGAGAACAGCCCTAGTGAATCAGGGACCATTGATCCTTTGTCCTGAGATTTCCAGGGAGTGTGGATGGCACAGACTGAATAAGGGACTTGAAATGAAAGGACAGCACACCGGGTCATAGAACGCTACTGCAAGTGCCAGATGTTGCACCATATGAATTAAGATGAATGCAAGTTCTGCTAGAATATAAGTGCCACATAATCAGGGACTTTTGTCTCTGGTTTCTGTGACATTCCCAGGATCTGCTTAATGCCTTGCCTGTAGTGGATACTCAATAAAAATTTGCTGAATTAATGCATGAATAAATGAATCTTAGGAAGCATTATTGAGGAAGCAAATTTAGAATGTTTTCTGTAATGAATTTCAGAACATGCATTCTAGAGTCTTCAGAGGAACAGATATATATACAGATATACATATATATATACACACACATATATATATATGTATATATACATATATATACAAAATACAGTATCTTGTTTAAGAACACAGTTTCCAGAGTCAGACCCTCTGGTGCAAATTACTGTTCTGCCACTTTCTCTTATCAGACCTTGGACAAGATGCCTGCTCTGTCAAAACCTCCATTTTCTCATCTGAAAAATGGGAACAATAATGAGAGCACCCACTTAATAGGTTTTGTGGAGATTAAGTGAGATAATGGGGTCCAAATGTTTGCAGCACAGTGCCTGCCACATAGAACGTCTTCAATTATTGTGATCTATTAATATTTTGAGAAGTAAATAAAATAAAAATACCTATTTTCTGAAAGTGTCTAAAATAATAAGTAAAAGGTAAATTCTATCTTTGTTTACTTCCTTGTTTGAAACAATTAATAAATTAAAAAAACTTTTTTCCAGGAACATTTCTAAAGTGGTCATTTGTCTTCTTTAGCTCCTAGCATCTAAAACTCTGTCCTATGTTTAGGGAATTTCCCACCTTATGAGTCTTGAAGAAAGAATGAATTCATCTCCCACTATAAAAAGGAAAATTTCCAGATATATTTCTTGAGCCTACCTTGCAGCTAAAGTCAGGTTGACAGTGTGGGCTCCATCAATTAGACACTCTCCCCACAACTGTCAGCCCCGCCCCAGCCCCCAGCCCAGATGCTGGAGTTGTGGGATAGGCCATGGGCCTTCTGGTCTACCGCCCTCTGCTCCTTAACATTCAGCTTCCCAGTGTTGATTGCCTCAGGAATGCTATTTGTTGGAAAAGAGGGAAAGTAGGGCAGCCTCCTCAGGAGAAAAATCCAGCCACCGAGCTGGTTCCTTCCTCTCTTTTCTCCTCAAGAGGACCCAAGCCCATCTGAGTTCACACTGACGTCACATGATACACGACAGAGCTGGACATAAGTTTCAGAGACAGCTGCCATCCAGGGTTAAAGGCGCTCTAATACACAAAGATTTCAGAGAAAACCATGTGGAAATTATAAAAAGCAAGTGAAGAAGCTTAGCTGAAGAAAAATTGGAGGAAAAGAAGTTCTCTAATTGTGGAAAAATGAAATGCTAATAATATTTGACTGCTTTTTGGGGTTTCTATTTCCAAATGGTGGCCAAAGCATTTAACAATGAAAGTTGGGGACGTAGTGAAATGGTTGACAGTATGGGGAAGTTAAATAAAAAAAATGGTAGTAGCAGTAACAATAACTAACAATTACTGAAAATTTACTATAGGCTAGAAACTGTACTAGGTACTTTTAATTACTTAATCTGCGTAAACTTTTGAGACAGTTATTATTATCGCATCCATTTTCAGCTGAGGAATTTGAAGTACACAGAGATTAAGAAATTTGCACAAGGTCAGGCGGCTTCTAAATGATGGAGATGAACAGAGAGTAGTGGCAGACATTAAAAAATGCTTCAATGACAAAGGAAGTTGCTCAGAATATAGTATGAACTGAAAAGAGAAGAATATAAAACCCTAAACATATTCCCAATGTAACATAAATATATTCACAGTCCACAAAATCATATTAACGTCTATTTATACGCAAAGAAGAAATCTAGAAGTTAACACATCATAATGATAATAGTTCTTGGTCTTGGTGACACGACTGTGGGCGTTTTTATTTTCATCTTTACCCTGTTTCTCTGAGCCTCTACAATGAGTACCTTTACCAGCATGTCCACTTATAATCTGTGTGACTTTCGTTGAGTCAGGTCCTTCCTCTGTACCTCATTTTCCTGATCCATAAAATGAAAACTACAAACATCCGTATCATGTGATTGCCGTGAAGATTAAAAAAGTGAAGAACATTTAGAAAACAAAGCCTAACAAATAGAAAATGCTCATTAAATATTTGCTATTATAAAAGTTAATATTTATTAAACATACAATATTTTAAAATACTATGCTGAGAAACAGTGGTCATAAAATAGCTCCCAGGCAAGTAGAAACCATTCCCATTTCCACAGACATCAAGGCATGGCCCCCTCACATGCACGCTCAAGAGCCCTGAGGAGACCACCAGCCTTATCCTGAGATCTGCAGGGCACGAGGCCCACAGAAAACAGGAAACTCAGGCCTGCAGCCAGCACTACAGGCCAAGGTCCCACCTGCCCCACCACTTCTTCCCTGTCCTCGGTTCAGGCCACGCCCCCTGCCACTGACCTGAGGCATCCAGTCACCAGGTCCCCATTCTCCTGCCTTCTTGAGGACACAGCCTGGCAGACAGGATGTCACTGCTGGAAGCATTCACCTTCCTGTCCTTCTGGGCTGGTGAGTCACACTCCCTGACCATTTCAGTCTGGATGAGTGAGCAAAGAAATTCCTTAATGTTTCTTGTATTGTCAGACGTTCATTGGAAATTCTCTTCTTTTACTTACAGTTGGACTTGGGTTATCAAAAGTAGAGCAGTCCCAGATATCCATTTCCACAGAAGTAGAGAAAAGTATTGACATACATTGCAAGATATCCAGCACAGATTTTGAAGAGGAAACCATTCACTGGTACCGGCAGGGAACGAATGAGACTTTGAAGCATCTGATTTATGTGAGCTCGACAAAATCCCCAGCTCAAAATGACCTAGGTAGGAAGAAAAATAAACTTGAGGCAAGAAAGGATTCTCAAACATCCACTTCAATCTTCACTATAAGGTTCATAGAAAAAGAAGATGAGGCCACTTACTACTGTGCTGGCTGGCACCACAGTGCTAGAACTGTTGAGACAACCCACACAAGATCCCCTCCTTGGGTCTGTGCCCACACACATCCTTCCCAACAGTGGCGACCACAGCCAGGCCCCAGCTGGGCTCCTGGCCTCAGCCTCTCCTTCTCTGCAGCACTTCCGGAGCTTTCCAGGAAGCCATTTTGGATTTGCTTGCACATTACCTTCCAGCTGACCGCAGGAATTGTGCTTCCAAAGCTTTATTTGACACTATTTCCCAACGAGTTGAAGTCCTGTCTGGGGACTGAGAGCACAATGGCTGTGCCACTGTGCATCATCTCACCGTCCAGAGAGTCTCAGCAAGCAGGCGAGGTTCAGACTGAGAGGAAATCGGCATGAGCTGTTATTATTATATATACTCAAGACAAGCCCTCTGCAATATAACCATTATTGGTCCATTTTACAACCAAAGAAATTAAAGCTTAGAGAATTTAGGTTTAAGGATCAGCCAAAGACAAGAAGTCCATGCTTTTTGAACTGGACTGTGAGACCACAACGAAAAGTGTAAGGATTGCAGTTCTTTAAGTGAACGCTAGGGTATCTGGGGTAAATTAGGTATGGAGCAATGCCGTTTTTCAGAGAGCTGTGAGGAGAAGGATTCTGCCCATATGATGTCATGAGAACAGAGCACTGAATTCATTGTGATGGTTAGATGAGTGCACCATGTTGGATAACCCTTGATCTGCCTGTGAAAGAAGAGAAAGAATCTGCCAAGACCAGAAGAGCTAACACTGTGTGTGTGTGTGTGTGTAAGTCCTCTATCAGTGTTCTCAACTCTGAAGATATAAGCTCCTTTAACCCACACTACCTATAAGGTCTGTCCTGTTATCATCAAGCATATTTGACTCCCGAGGTAAGTGAAATACCAAGTGGTTTAGTCACTTGTCAAGTCACACAGCTGGTATGTGGCTAGTTGGCAGAGTAGGGTAGGGACCCAGATACTCTGGCTCTTCTTACCTGTTACACTAACCTGTTGCACTAACTACTTCTTAACTACAGGACAATAAAAGAAACAATACATTGTTCCCATCCCCATAGAGGAGACAGAACTAAACGTTATGGAACATTAACTGACACGAATTATTATTATGTGCTGAAGCACGTGCCCAGGATTTGAATGATTAGGTGTCTTCACAGAATAAATAAAATGCCAATAAATTGTCAATTGACTTTTGAGTATAAAACAATAAAGAGATCCTTATTTTCTATTTCCAATAGTGGTATCTGCAGTGGGCTTCTGATAAGAATATAGATATCTCCTTGCTAGATTCCTATAGGTACTGTACTCCTTAATTAAAAATTTCCCAAATAGGGGGCCGGTCCTGGGCGTAGTGGTTAAGTGCGTGTGCTCCACTTCCACAGCCCGGGATTTGCAGGTTTGGGTCCTGGGCGCGCACCCATGCACCACTTGTCAGGCCATGCTGTGGCGGTGTCCCATGTAAAGTAGAGGAAGATGGGCACGGATGTTAGCCCAGGGCCAGTCTTCCTCAGCAAAAAGAGGAGGATTGGCATCGGATGTTAGCTCAGGGCTGGTCTTCCTCACAAAAAAAAAAAAAAAAAATTCCCCAAATAACATCAACAAATTCATTCTCTCCAGCCCTTATTTCAAGGATCCACAGTCTATTGTTCACATTTGTGATGTATTGAAAGGAAAAAGGAGGCATTTGCAGGCCAGGCCAAGAGAGAGTTAGACACACGATCCTTCAGCCCTTCTTCTCCCACCTCTGGTGGCTCATATTTCTTTGATTTACATCCTGACCTGCACTCTTTCTGACCAGGACAGTTTCTTAGTGGGGGGACCATTGCCTTCTTGAGCCTAAACAGAGCCTTCCTAGACCCCTATATTTTTTACGTAAGCAAATTAGAGACTAGAACCTGAGAGGAACACACCAATGTGAGAAGATGAGCCCTTTCCAGGGGGAATGCATGGAAAGTGTGGATTAAAATTCTCAAAATAGCTTTGCTGAATTATTTGCATGGATCTTCTCACGTACTGTACAGAAGAGCAGTGGACCTTAGTGATATAGTGTCTTCCGAGGAACAATGTCAGAGGATAAAAGTGATGTCAGCCTTTCCATATGATCCCTAAAAAAACAGTGACAAATTCAATGATGAACAAAGGGAAAGAAGAAATAATTTATGTTGAATTCAAATGATAGAATGATATGAAGCCATTAAAAATGGCATTTTTGAGAATTTTTAAATAAATGAACATGTTTACATTTAAATATTAAAAAATCACAAAGTACGAATGAGTATACATTAAATCTCAAACACATAAATGTCTATGTTGGTGGAGGAAACAAAATGAAAGGAAATATTTGAGTTTTAAGATAGGTTATTTTCCTGATAGGGTGGGTAGATTATTTTCTTCTTCATACTTTAATTGATTTTATACATATTCAAAAAAGGGAATATAAAAATTTTTACAATTAAAATATTATTTAATAAGATAATTTTCTCTTGTTTTTCAATGATAATAAAAATATAACTTGAAAACATCATAAAGGGCTTATGTGTCAGGCACTATTATTCATATTTTATGGTAATTATCAGTTTTAGTGTGATAATGTAACTTTCTGAAAGATATTTATTTAGGCACTCACCGATGTAGAAACTGAGACACAAAGCAATTAAATAATTCAGCCAACGTCAGAAGGGGCAAGTAAGTAGTACAGGAGGGTGATGAATTTCATAGGTCATTAATAATGATATCCACATAAACTTTTAATGACTTGATATGTTTTAAAAATATAAAGTTCACTAAAAGAAGAAGAATATGGAACTGTATGTGTAAAATTTAAAATAAAAAAATAAAATAAAAATATTTTCTTTTAAAATTTAAACTATTTTTGAAAACAAATTTTTAACTAAAAAAATACGTGTGGTGACCCAAGCAAACATACTACTATCTATAACTGTGTGGAGAAAACACTTAAAAGTATATGATGATGGTTTTTATTTGCAACACTTTATAATGTCTTTACTCAGAGTTTCTTCAGTGACCATCTGTTACTCAACCAGGCTCCCACATTTACCAGCTTTGTGACTTGGGATCAACCACCTTTGCCACACGTTCTCATCTGCCAGAGGGAGATGATAGTACCACTGACTCTCAAGAATGGGAAGAATAAGTGAAATAATGCAAGAAAACACTTAGAACTGTGCCAACACATCCTTGATATACATTAGACATAATACTAATTTTAAAGGCTTATTATTATATGTAAAAATGAACAAAAATTAAAAATACCCCTCTCAGTGACATAGTGTTCATGAGATAGTTCCAAGGTCCAAGGTAAGTAGAAGCTGGTCTCATTCCCACAGATTGTCTAATATTCCTTCCAACAATTTAAATCCCAACTCCTCTTGAGAGGCCCCGAGATTATAAGGGAAATTTGATTTCTCTTGATTTGATTTCTCTTTCTACCTGGTTGTCACTTCTAGGACTCAGAAGAGCCTCGCGGAGCAGTAATGAGGGGTCCACAGCAAGACAGCCTGTGTTCAGAGGAAAACTCTTCATCAGCTTTTTATGTATCAGATGGTGGGGAACCAGAATTGACCGCCTCAAAATATGACTCTTTGCCTTGATTATTTTTAAGAACAAGAGACTCTGAAAGAAACTTTGACCTTCCCCTCTAATTGCCTAAAAGAATTTAAGATAAAAGGCCTGTCCCTGGGACAGGCCATCACCATAGATAACTCTGGGTATGGTAGAATATGAGGGTCCTTGCTAAGCCCATTCCTATCTACCAAACATTTGCTTTTCCATTTGTAGGTGAATTGCCTTCCTCCCTTTTGAAGTCCCAAACCACTACCCCCAACATCCTTCTTTGTATTTAGCTGAAGATGATACTTAAGCTGGCAGCTTGGCCAATTTGGTGAGTTACACAGCTTCCTGGTTTTCTCCCATGTATACATGTTATAAAGCTTTGTTTGATTTTCTCCTGTTATTCTGTCTCATGTCAATTTAGTTTTTAGCCCAGCCAGAAGGACCTAGAGTGGGTAGAGGAATTCTCTTCCTCCCGTACAAGACTAAATGGTGACTAACAGGGAAAGAGACACCTGATTTCTACTGCGTTCAAAGGATAGAATACTATGCAGCCATTGAAAACAATGTTTTGTGGATTTATTAATAAAATTAAAAAATATTCACAAATAATACAAAGGAAAACATGAGTATAGAATAACCTCTTAAAAATATAAATGTCTCTGTTGATAGAAGAATTAAAAAAAGGGGGGAAAGAAATTCTCCAAAATTTTAAGAATAGTTATTCCTGAAGGAATAGATGGTTTTACTTCTTCTATGTGCTTTGATTAACTTTACAGATTTTCCTCAATAAGCTGCTATGGTATTAATGCAAAAAATATTTAACAAAGTAATTTTCTCTTGTTTAATAATAATAGTAATAAAAGACTTCATAACATCATTGAACTCATGATGCACCAGGTACTAATATCTTAGCATTTTTCATCCATTTTGAGCTGAGGAATTTGAAGTACAAAGAGAGTAAGAAATTTGCTCAGGGTCAGGCAGCGTCTAAATGATGGAGATGAACAGAGAGTAGTGGCAGACATTAAAAAATACTATAATGACACTGGAAGTTGCTCAGAATATAGTATGAAATGAAAGCAGAATAATACAAAACCCTATACATATTCCACCTATAACTTATAAATATATTTACAGTCCACAAAATCATATTAATGATTTTATTAATAACATATATGCAAAGAAGAAATCTAGAAATTAACACATTGTAATGATAATAGTAGCTGATCTTGACAAAAACATATGACATGATCATGGGCATTTTTATTGTGACTTTACCCTGTTTCTCTGAGTCTCTAAAATGAGTACCTTTAGCACCATGCCCACTTATAACCTGTGTGACTTTTTTTGTCAGGTCACTCCTCTGTACCTCATTTTATTGATCTATAAAATGAAAACTACAAACGCCTGCATCATGTGATTGCCTTGAAGATTAAAAAAGTGGAAAACTTTTTTTCTAGAAAAAAATCCTAACAAATATAAAATGCTCATTAAATACTTGGTGTTATAAAAGTTAATATTTATCAAACCTGCAATATTTTAAAATACTATGCTGAGAAACAGTGGTCATAAAATAGCTCCCAGGCAAGTAGAAACCATTCCCATTTCCATAGACATCAAGGCGCCTGCATGGCCCCCTCACATGCACACTCAAGAGCCCTGAGACCACCACTAGCCATATCCCGAGATCTGCAGGGCACGAGGCCCACAGAAAACAGGAAACTCAGGCCTGCAGCCAGCACTACAGGCCAAGGTCCCACCTGCCCCACCACTTCTTCCCTGTCCCCGGTTCAGGCCACGCCCCCTGCCACTGACCTGAGGCATCCAGTCGCCAGGTCCCCACTCTCCGGCCTTCTCCTTGAGGACACAGCCTGGCAGACAGGATGTCACTGCTGGAAGCATTCACCTTCCTGTCCTTCTGGGCTGGTGAGTCACACTCCCTGACCATTTCAGTCTGCATGAGTGAGCAAAGAAATTCCTTAATGTTTCTTATATTGTCAGACGTTCATTGGAAATTCTCTTCTCTTACTTACAGTTGGACTTGGGTTATCAAAAGTAGAGCAGTCCCAGATATCAATTTCCACAGAAGTGGAGAAAAGTATTAACATATATTGCAAGATAACGACCTCAGATTTTGAACAGCAAGTCATTGTCTGGTACCAGCAGAGACCAAATGAGACTTTGGAGTATCTGATTTATACGATCTCGACAAGAACCCCAGCTCGCAGTCACAAAGGTGGGAAGAAAAATAAACTTGAGGCAAGAAAGGATTCTCAAACATCCACTTCAATCCTCACCATAAATTTCATAGAAAAAGAAGATGAGGCCACTTACTACTGTGCTGGCTGGCACCACAGTGCTAGAACTGTTGAGACAACTCACACAAGATCTCCTCCTTGGGTCTGTGCCCACCCACATCCTTCCCAACAGTGGCAACCACAGCCAGGCCCCAGCTGGGCTCCTGGCCTCAGCCTCTCCTTCTCTGCAGCACTTCCGGAGCTTTCCAGGAAGCCATTTTGGATTATGCTTGCACATTACCTTCCAGCTGACGGCAGGAATTGTGCTTCCAAGGCTTTATTTGACACTATTTCCCAATGAATTGAAGTCCTGTCTGGGGACTGAGAGCACAATGGCTTTGCCACTGTGCATCATCTCACCGTCCAGAGAGTCTCAGTAAGTGGGCAAGGTTCAGACAGAGAGAGGAAATCACCATGAGCCATTACTATCATATATACTCAAGACAATTCCTCTGCAATATAAGTATTATGGGTCCATTTTACAACCAAAGAAATTAAAGCTTAGAGAATTTAGGTTTAAGGATCAGCCAAAGACAAGAAGTCCATGCTTTTTGAACCGGACTGTGAGACCACACTGAAAAGTGTAAGGATTGCAGTTCTTTAAGTGAACACTACGGTATCTGGGGTAAGTTGGGGATGGAGTGATGCCATTTTTCTGGGAGGTGTGGGGAGAAGGATTCTGCCTGTATGATGTCATCAGACTAGAGCTCCAAATTCATTGTGATGGTTAGATGAGCCCACCATATTGAGTAACCCTTGATATGCTTGTGAAAGAAGAGAAAGAACCTGCCAAGAGCAGAAGAGCTAACACTGCATGTGTGTGTGTGCGTGTGTGTGTGTGTGTGTGGGTGTATGTGTAAGTCCTCTATCAGTGTTCTCAACTCTTTGAAGATATAAGCTCCTTTAACCCACACTACCTACAAGGTCTGTCCTGTTATCATCAAGCATATTTGACTCATGAGGTAAGTGAAGTACCAAGAGGTTCAGTCACTTGTCAAGTCACACAGCTGGTACGTGGCCAGTTGGCAGAGCAGAGTAGGGACCCAGATAATCAGGTTCTTCTTGCCTCTTACATTAACCACTTCTTAATTGCAGGACAATAAAAGAAACAATACATCGTTCCCATCCCCATAGACGAGACACAACTAAACGTTATGGAACATTAACTGACACGAATTATTATTATGTGCTGAAGCACATGCCCAGGATTTGAGTGATTAGGTGTCTTCACAGAATAAATAAAATGCCAATAAATTTTCAACTGACTTTTTGATATAAAACAATAAAAAGATCCTCATTTTCTACTTCTAACAGTGGTATCTGCAGTGGGCTTCTGGTAAGAATACAGATATCTCCTTGCAAGTTTCGTATAGGTGCTATACAACTTAATTAAAAATTCTCCAAATAACATCAACATATTCATTCTCTGTAGCCCTTATTTCAACAATCTGAAGTCTATTGTTCACATTTGAGATATATTGGAAGGAAAAAGGAGATATTTGCAGGCCACGCTGAAACAAGAGAAGGAATTAGACACACGATCCTTCAGCCCATCTCCCACCTCTGGTGGGCTCATATTTCTTTGATTTACATGCTGACCTGCACTCTTTATGATCAGGATCCTTTCCTGGTGGGGGGACCATTGCCTTCTTGAGCCTAAACAGAACATCCCTAGTCCCCTATATTTTTTATGCAAGTAAATCAGAGACCAGAACCAGAGTGGAACACAACAAATGGAAGAAGATGAGCCCTTTCCAGGGGAAATGCATGGAAAGTGTGGATTAAGCTTCTCAGATAGCTTTGCTGAATTATTTGCATGGATCTTCTCACGTACTGTACAGAAGAGCAGTTGACCTTAGTGATACAGTGTCTTCAGAGGAACCATCTCAGGAGATAAAAGTGATGTCAGCTTTTCCACATGATCCCTAAAAAAACAGTGACAAATTCAATGATGAACAAAGGGAAAGAAGCAAATAATTTACATTGCATTCAAATGATAGAATGATATGAAGCCATTAAAAATGGCATTTTTGAGAATTTTTTAATAAGTGAAAATGTTTACATTTAAATATCAAAAAATCACATTAAGTGTGAATGAAAGTACATCAAATCTCAAACACATAAATGTCTATGTTGGTGGAGGAAACAAAATGAAAGGAAATATTTGAGTTTTAAGATAGGTTATTTTCCTGATAGGGTGGGTAGATTATTTTCTTCTTTATACTTTGATTTTATACATTTTCAAAAAAAGGAATATAAAAATTTTTATAATTAAAATATTATTATTATTAATTAATTAATTTTTTTTGTGAGGAAGATCAGCCCTGAGTTAACATCCATTCCAATCCTCCTCTTTTTGCTGAGGAAGACCAGCCCTGCACTAACATCTATTGCCAATCCTCCTCCTTATTTTTCTCTTTTTCTCCCCAAAGCCAGAGTAGATGGTTGTATGTCATAGTTGTACACCCTTCTAGTTGCTGTGTGTGGGACTCCACCTCAGCATGGCCATTCAAGCGGTGCGTCGGTGCGCGCCCGGGATCCGAACCTGGGCCGCCAGTAGTGGAGGTCGCGACTTAACTGCTAAACCAGGGGGCCGGCCTCTAAAATATTATTTAACAAGATGATTTTCTCTTGTTTTTCAATAATAATAAAAATATAACTTGGAAACATCATAAAGACCTTATTATGTGTCAGGTACTATTATTTATATTTTATGTTCATTATCAATTTTAGTGGTAGTGTAACTTTCTGAAGTTTCTGAAAGATATTGATTTAGGCACTTATAGATGTAGAAACTGAGACACAAAGCAATTAAATAATTCAGCCGATGTCAGAAGGTACAAGTGAGTAGTACAGGAACGCAATTATTTTCATAGGTCATTGATAATGATATTCACATAAACTTTTTAAGGACTTGATATATATTCAAATTATAAAGTTAATGAAAAGAGCAGAATATGGAACTGTATATGTAAAATTTAAAATAAAAAATAAAATAATATTTTATTTTAAAATTTAATATTCAAAAAATATATTTTTAACTAAAAAAAAATGTGTAATGAGCCAGGCAACCATACTACTATGTATAATAGTGTGGAGAAAACACTTAAAAGTATATGATGATGGTGTTTATTTGCATCACTTTATAACATCTTTACTCAGAGTTTCTTCAGTGACCATCTGTTACTCATCCAGGCTCCCACATTTACCAGCTTTGTGACTTGGGCTCAATCACCTTTGCCACATGTTCTCATCTGCCAAGGGGAAGTGATAGTACCACTGACTCTCAAGATTGAGAAGTATAAGTGAAATAATGCAAGAAAACACCTTGAACAGTGCTAGCAAATCCTCAATACAAATGAGATATAATATTAATTTAAAGGCTTATTATTACATGTAAAAATGAACATTAATTAAAAATATCCCTCTCTGTAACATAGTGTTCATGAGATAGTTCCAAGGTCCAAGGTGAGTAGAAGCTGGTCTCAGTCCCACAGATTGTCTAACATTGCTTCTAACAATTTCAATCCCAACTCGTCTTGAAAGGCACCCACATTATAAGTGAAATTTGATTTCTCTGAGTTATAATCTGCATAGTGATTTCCCAATTAATTATAAGACAAAATGCTCCATTGCATTTCAAATCAAAATGCCTACAGCTTTTAAAATGAGGTATGAATAATGTGAATTTGAAACTTTGGTTTGCCTTTCATTAACATTATAAAATTTGTCTGTGTTTCTTACTCTTGAGTGCTGAATCCAAACAAATTAATGGAGGGACCAGTTATATTTTATGACAGAAAAGCCATATCCTCACATCTCTGGAACAATGTTTCTATAATGTGAAAATTAATGAAAGTTTGAAACAGAACACCCCACCGCCCCACAGACACATTCATATCCAGACTGTAAACCGTATTCCCCCATCAGTTCAGCACCAGTGCATCTTCAGAACTGCCAAAACGGCTCAGCTCTACAGCAGGTCATGAAGGGCCCCATAAGACCACTTGACCCACCGCTTCCTCCTCTTAGACCAACTCACTCCACACCCTCCTCTCACTGACGCGGACCCTCCAAGGACTGGTATCTTCACTCTCCTGATTTCTCCTTGGGGACACAGTCTGGCAGACAGGAGAACAGTGCTGGGAACTTTCATATTTTTCTCTCGGTGGGCTTGTGAGTTGTTCTCCATTGTTCCAACATAGATGAGAGATGAATGAGATTCTTTATTGTTTTCTCTTTCTACGTCAGGTGTTCATGGGAATTTCCCTTTTGTGTTGGCAGTTGGACCTGGGCAGTTAAAGGTGGAGCAACCTGAAATGTCAACTTTCAGAGCAACAGAGAGAGAGCTCACATATCTTATACAGTGCCCACTGACGATGTTGAAAATACAGTTATACTCTGGTACCAGCAGAAACCAAACCAAATTATGGCACATTCCATGTCTATCATCTCAGTAGAAACCCCAGCTCCAATTCTCTTAGGTGACAGAGGCAACAAAATTGAGGCAAGTAAAACTTTTCAAACATCTACTTCAATCCTTACCACAACCTTTACGGAAAAAGATGTGGCCATTGACTACTGTGCTGGTGGGACCCACAGCACTGGAGGTGCCAACACCCCCAACAGCAGCCTCTCCTGGGTCTCCGCCCCACCACAGCCTTCCCACAGGAGCACGCTCAACTACCTCCTGCCTGGGCTCCCAGCCTCAGGCTCGCCTTCTCTGCTGCACGCCCTGAGCTTTCCAGGAGGCCAGCTGGGGTTATGCTCACACACGAGGCCCCACCTTGAGCAGGGAGCATTCCTGACCATTATGTTCCCAAATCTTCATTTAACACTGCTTCCTGAAGAATTAAAGTCTTGTCTGAGAAAGAGTGGTCACAGGCCCTGTTTATCATATCATCATCCAGAGACATCTTCTAACCGTGAATGGCTCGGGCTGAAGGAGGGAATCATGGTGAACACAGGACCCCTAGATACAGTACATTTATATTACCACATATAATTATCACAACACCCCTGCAATGTAACTATTATTTGCCCATTTACAGATAAAGAAATTAAGGCTTAGAGAGTGAAAGCGTTTGCTCAAAGGCAAGGAGTCCAGGCTTTGTTAACTGGACCCAGAGGCTACCCTGAAAATTTAAAGATCATAATTCTATAACAAACAGAATAGTTGAGGTAAATTTGGGATGGGACAAGGGTCTTTTTTCTGAGGGGAGAGAAGGATGGTTCCTCACTTCACATTCAGGGCTGTGCCAGCATGATGTCATCAGAACAGAGCTCTGAGCCACTGTGGCCATTAGAGGAGCCCTATATGGTGAGTAACACTTGGTTCCGCCTATGAAAGAAGAGAGAGAGTGGGCCAAGAGAAGAAGAGCTAATAATTTTGGGTGTGAGCAAGTTTGCTATCATGTTCTCAATTCTCTGCACATATGAGCTCCTTTAACCCTCACAGTAACCTCTGAGGTCTCTTCCGTTATCATGAAGCTCATGTGACCCGTGAGGTGCGTGAGATACTACGTGTCTCAGGAGCTTGCCCAAGTCACACAGCTGGTATGTAGCAGAATAGGGTTGGACTCAGGTAGTCTAGCTCCAGAGTCTTCCTTTTGATCATTAGAGAATAAAAAGAAGTGCTATGCTTTGTTCCTACCCGCATGGAGAAAACATACCTAAGCTCTGTGGAACACTGACCGATTTCTCATTTTGTATTGAATCATGTGACCATGATTTGAGTAATTAGGAGTCTTCACAGAATATGTGAAATGCCAATAAATTAGCGATTTGTTTTCCAAAATATAAAATAACTAAAATTCTATTGTTTATGTTTCCACCTCTGAAATAATTGTGAAATAAATGAAGACTACCCTTTAATCCATGCATTCTTCTCATACAGCACATCCCGGGCACCCCATGGAAGAATACGGATATCACCCTGCATCTGTGCCTTACATATTCCCTTATTTATTCGATAATTTACAAGGTCGTGGCAACATGTTCATCCCCATCATGCCCTCCTCTAAGGACACTGATTCTATTTCTCAATTCAAGGAGGCCATTGGAAGAAAGGAAGGAGAGTCACAGGAAAGACTGACATAAAATCAGTCTGTCAGCCTTTCTCCTCCTGCCTGTGACGCAGGCAAGCTTTGTGATTGCATCATGTACCTGTAATTCCCGACCATCACATTCCCTCAGTGTCGGCTGTGTTGATTTCTTGAACCTATATAGGAACTTAGTAGTTACCTAAACTTTTAATAGAAGCTATGGTGGAGGGCAAGACCTGAGAGACGACAAAGAATCTGAGAACATGAGCTCTTTTCAGACAGGAATGCACAGACAAGCTTGTCAACATACCTCTGCTACCTTCCTTACCTGGCCGTCTCATCCAGTCCTCAGAAGAGCCTCATAGAGCAGTAATGAGGTGTCTACAGTGATACACCCCATGTTCAGAGGACAACTCTCTGTCAGCTTTTCATGTATCAGACTGTGGGGAATCAGAATTGACTACCTCAAAACAAGTCTCTTTGCCTTGATTATTTTCAAGAACAAGAGACTCTGAATGAAACTTTGTCCTTCCCCTCTAACTGCCTAAAAGAATCTAAGATAAAAGACCTGTCCCCAGGACAGGTCATCACCATAGATAACTCTGGGTATGGTAGAATATGAGGGTCCTTGCTAAGCCCATTCTTATCTACCAAACATTTGCTTTTCCATCTCCAGGTGAATCGCCTTCCTCCCCTTTGAAGTCCCAAACCACTACCCCCAACATCCTTCTTTGTGTTTAGCTGAAGATGATATTTAAGCTGGCAGCTTGGCCATTTTGGTGAGTTACACAGCTTCCTGGGTTTCTCCCATGTATACATGTTATAAAGCTTTGTTTGATTTTCTCCTGTTATTCTGTCTCATGTCAATTTAGTTTGTAGCCCAGCCAGAAGGACCTAGAGTGGGTAGAGGAATTCTCTTCCTCCCGTACAAGACTAAATGGTGACTAACAGGGAAAGAGACACCTGATTTCTACTGCGTTCAAAGGATAGAATACTATGCAGCCATTGAAAACAATGTTTTGTGGATTTATTAATAAAATTAAAAAATATTCACAAGTAATACAAAGGAAAATTCATGAGTATAGAATAACCTCTTAAAAATATAAATGTTTATATTGATAGAAGAATTAAAAAAAGGGGGGAAAGAAATTCTCCAAAATTTTAAGAATAATTATTCCTGATGGAACAGATGGTTTTACTTCTTCTATGTGCTTTGGTTAACTTTACACATTTTCCTAAACAAGCTACTGTGGTTTTAATGTAAAAAATATTTAACAAAGTAATTTTCCATTGTTTGATAATAATAGTAATAAAAGACTTCATAACATCATTGAACTCATGATGCACCAGGTACTAATATCTTAGCATTTTGTGCACTACCCTCATGTAATGTAATAATACAATCCTCTTAATACATCTGAAATATATCTGTGTAGACAAGGTACACTGTGTAAAGTGAGGCACAAGAAGCTTAAATAACTCAGCCAATGTCAGAGAGGGTTAAGTGACATAGGAGGGTGTTTAATTATCTTTGGTCACTAAAAACAATATTAACATAGATTATTTAGAGACCTGCAAGATTGCTCATAATAGGAGAGGGAGTCAAGATGGCGGCGTAGGCAGACTCTGAACTCACCTCCTCCCGTGGACACAGCCAATTTACAACTACTCGTGGAAAAATTACCCCTGAGACAGAACTGAAAACTGGATAAGAGGAACTCCTGCAACAACGGACAATCCTAACTGAGGTGGAAGAGGCAGAGACTCCCTTCTGGAGAGGAAAAACGCCGCCGTCACAAGCCGCTGGCTTCACGGCCGCCGGGAGCAGCTCACAGGTGCGCACCCTCCCTGGAGGCGCGGGGTCCTGAGCCGGGAGCGCCCCCGCTGTGGGCATTTTGTGGACCCAGCACAATGGAGACCAGCGGCATAATATCTGACTTTGCCTGCTACTAAAGCATTGGGGAGCACCCCCAGAAAACCCGGTTCACAAAGAAACTAAAACTGGCTCTTAAAGGGCCCACGCCCAAACTCACCCGTTCCAGAAAGCATCCTAAAATCACCAGCAAGAAAGGTGCACAGTGCTTTGGTGACAAGAGACTCACCTAATAGGCCCTGAGTGCATCTCGGTGAGGGGTGAGACCTCTCCAGGGACTGGGACATTGGCGGCGGCCATTGTTGTGGCCTGGTGTGGGTGTGCTGACACAGACGCCATTGGAGTTCTCCCTGAGGCCTGCTAGCCCAGGGTCTGCTCCACCCGCTAGAGCACCGATTTAATCCAGCTCGGCCAGGGCAGGCAGCCCACCCTAGAGACTGGCCCTGCCCAACAACAAGCCCTCAGGCAACGTGTGGGCCTGCATAGATTGGTGACTGGATTCTCTGCAGCCTGGCAACTGAGCCGACTTGAGCGTGCAGGGTGCGCACAAGGAGCGGGTGGAGAGTGTGGGGCGGTTGCAGAGTGTGTGGGGCTCCCGCCGTGGAGAGACTGGGTCCGCTTGGGGAGGTCGGGGCACTCACATGGGGCAGGACTGTGTTGACTGTGTGTGTGGACCTGTGGGCAACAGAGCTTGTCAGCTGCAGAAGACTTGTGCTTCTCAAAGACCGACATAGGAGGTTTGCCCCACCTTCCAAAGCCTGAAACAATTGGGTGCTCCTGTGCCTGAGGCCAGCCCCACCCAGCTGGAATCCTCAGAAAGCTGACAAGAGACCTAATAGGCTAGAGGCTTATAGCATTTGTAAGGCCCTGAGCCTAACACCTGCCATGCTGGGGGCCTACTCAGTTAAAAGAAATACTGCAACACAAATGTGGTATTAGAACTTACAGCCAACTGTGCTGGGGCTCCCCACACCTGATAAAGAGACTGAAGGGCCCACAACAACTACAAGCAGCTGAGCATTACAACAGCTGGTCAGGAGCATAACTCAGCCAACCTGGGCGCCTACAGGGAGAGCTAACAGGCCACAATAGAAGGACACAGGTAGCCCACATAGGGGTCACCCCTGGAACATTGAGAACTGAGGGAAGCACACTGGAAGCCTCCTAAGGCATCACTTACATAAGGTCACCTATCCAAGAGCAGGAGACGTAGCTGACCTACCTAATACGTAGACACAAGCACAGGGAAAGAGGCAAAATGAGGAGGCAAAAGAATGCATTCCAAGTAAGGGAACAGGACAAAACCCCAGAAAAGGAACTAAGTGAAACAGAAATGAGCAACCTACCCGACAGAGAGTTCAAACTAAGAGTGTTAAGGATGCTCACTGATCTGGGGAGAAGAATAGATGAACTCAGTGAGAATGTCAACAAAGAAATGGAAGATATAAAAAAGAACCAAGCAGAAATGAAGAATACAATACTGGAAATGAAAAATTCACTAGAGGGACTCAAAAGTAGAGTAGAGGATACAGAAGAACGGACCTGTGAGCTGGATGAAAGACTAGAAGAAATAACCCAAGGTGAACAGGGAAAAGAGAAAAGAATTAAAAAGAGTGAGGACGGTCTAAGGGACCTCTGGGACAACATCAAGCGCACTAACATCCGTGTTATAGGTGTCCCGGAAGGAGAAGAGTGAGACAAAGGGGCAGAGAATCTATTTCAAGAAATAATAGATGAAAACTTCCCTAACCTAAGGAAGGAAACAGACATCCAGGTATAGGAAGCACAGAGAGCTCCAAACAAGATAAACCCAAAGAGGCCCACACCAAGACACATCATAATCAAAATGTCCAGAATTAAAGATAAAGAGAGAATCCTAAAAGCCGCAAGAGAATGTCAAGTTACATACAAAGGAAACCCCATAAGGCTATCAGCTGACTTCTCAGCAGAAACCTTACAGGCTAGAAGAGAATGGCACGATATATTTAAAGTGCTAAAAGGAAACAACTTAGAGCCAAGAATACTCTACCAGGCAAGGTTATCATTCAAAATGGAAGGAGAGATCAAAATTTTTCCAGATAAGCAAAAATTAAAGGAGTTTGTCACCAAGAAACCAGTGCTACAAGAAATGTTAAAGGGACTGATTTAAGGGGAAAAGAGAAGACCACAAATAGGAAAAATTATCTATTTCCATGACTAGAACGTAATGGATACAAATGTACAAAAAAGAGGTTAGATATGATATCAAAAACATAAAAGGAGGGAGGAGGGGAGTTAAAGAGTACAGCTTTCAGACAGAGGTCAAACTAAAGTGACCATCAATTCTGTATAGAAGAAGTAAGGAAGAGAGAAGGACTACTAAAACACTGAGGAAAAAATAAAAGTTAAAAAAATTGCAGTAAGTACATACTTATCAATAGCTACTTTAAACGTCAATGGACTAAACACTCCAATTAAAAGGCATAGGGTGGCTGACTGGATAAAAAAACAAGACCCATATATATGCTGCATACAAGAGACACACTTCAGACCTAAAGACGCTCACAAACTGAAAGTGAAGGGATGGAAAAAGATACTCCACGCAAATGGCAATGAAAAGAAAGCTGGGGTAGCAGTACTCATATCAGACAAAATAGACTTTAAAACAAAAACTGTAAAACGAGACAAAGAAGGGCATTACATAATGATCAAGGGAACAATCCAACAAGAGGATATAACACTTGTAAATATCTACGCACCCAATGTAGGTGCACCTAAATATATAAAGCAATTATTAACAGACATAAAAACAGAAATAGACAGTAACACAATAATAGTAGGGGACTTTAACACTCCACTTACACCAACGGATAGATCATCCAAACAGAAGATCAATAAGGAAACATTGGCCTTAAACGACACACTAGAACAGATGGACCTAGTAGATATATACAGAGCATTCCATCCAAAAACCGAAGAATACACGTTCTTTTCAAATGCACATGGAACATTCTCCAGGATTGATCACATATTAGGCCACAAAACAAGTCTCCATAAATTTAAGAAGATTGAAATAATACCAAGCATCTTTTCTGACCACAACAGTATGAAACTAGAAATCAACTATAGGAAGAAAATCAGAAAAGCCACAAATACGTGGAGATTAAACAAAATGCTACTGAACAACGACTGGGTTAATGAAGAAATCAAAGAAGCAATCAAAAAATACCTGGAGACAAATGAAAATGAAAATACGACATGCCAGAATTTATGGGATACAGCAAAAGCGGTTCTAAGAGGGAAGTTTATAGCGATACAGGCCTATCTCAACAAACAAGAAAAATCTCAAATAAACAATCTAACAATGCACCTAAAGGAACTGGAAAAAGAAGAACAAACAAAGCCCCAAATCACTAGAAGAAGGGAAATCATAAAAATCAGAGCAGAAATAAATGAAATAGACACCAAAAAAACAATAGAAAAAATTAATAAAACCAAGAGCTGGTTCTTTGAAAAGATCAACAAAATAGACAAACCTTTAGCAAGACTCACCAAGAAAAAAAGAGAGAAGGCACAAATAAGTAAAATCAGAAATGAAAGAGGAGAGGTTACAACAGACACCTCGGAAATACAAAAGATTATAAGAGAATACTATGAAAAACTATATGCCAACCAATTCGACAATCTGGAAGAAATGGATAAATTCTTAGAATCATACAACCTTCCAAAACTGGACCAAGAAGAAGTAGAGAATTTGAATAGACCAATCACCAGTAAGGAGATCGAAACAGTAATCAAAAACCTCCCCAAAAATAAAAGTCCAGGACCAGATGGCTTCCCTGTTGAATTCTACCAAACATTCAAAGAAGACTTAATACCTATCCTTCTCAAACTCTTCCAAAAAATTGAAGAGGAGGGGAAGCTCCCTAACTCATTCTACGAAGCCGACTTTACCCTGATACTAAAACCAGACAAGGACAACACAAAAAAAGAAAATTACAGGCCAATATCACTGATGAACATCGATGCGAAAATCCTCAACAAAATACTAGCAAATCGCATACAACAATACGTTAAAAAGATTATACACCACGATCAAGTGGGATTTATTCCAGGTATGCAGGGATGGTTTAACATTCGCAAATCAATCAACGTAATACACCACATTAATAAAATGAAGAACAAAAATTACATGATCATCTCAATAGATGCAGAGAAAGCATTTGACAAGATACAGCATCCATTTATGATAAAAACTCTGAATAAAATGGGTATAGAAGGAAAGTACCTCAACATAATAAAGACCATATATGAGAAACCCACAGCTAATATCATCCTCAATGGTGAAAAACTGAAAGCTATCCCTCTAAGAACAGGAACCACACAAGGATGCCCACTGTCATCACTCCTATTTAACATAGTACTGGAAATCCAAACCAGAGCAATCAGGCAAGAGAAAGAAATAAAAGGGATCCAAATTGGAAAGGAAGAAGTGAAACTGTCACTATTTGCAGATGACATGATTCTATATATAGAAAACCCTAAAGAATCCACCAGAAAACTTTTAGAAGTAATAAACGAATACGGTAAAGTTGCAGGATACAAAATCAACATACAAAAATCAGTTTCATTTCTGTACACTAACAACGAAGTAGCAGAAAGAGAAATTAAGAATACCATTCCATTTACAATTGCAACAAAAAGAATAAAATACCTAGGTATAAACTTAACCAAAGAGGTGAAAGATCTGTACACCGAAAACTATAAAACATTTCTGAAAGAAATTGAAGAAGACACAAAGAAATGGAAAGATATTCCATGCTCTTGGATTGGAAGAACTAACATAGTTAAGATGTCCATACTTCCTAAAGCCATCTATAGATTCAATGCAATCCCTATCAAAGTTCCAACAACATTTTTCACAGAAATAGAACAAAGAATCCTAAAATTTATATGGAACAACAAAAGACCCCGAATAGCTAAAGGAATCCTGAGAAAAAAGAACAAAGCTGGAAGTATCACACTCCCTGATTTCAAAATATACTACAAAGCTATAGTAACCAAAACAGCATGGTACTGGCACAAAAACAGACACACAGATCAATGGAATAGAATCAAAAGCCCAGAAATAAACCCACACATCTATGGACAGCTAATCTTTGACAAAGGAGCCAAAAACATACAATGGGGAAAAGAAAGTCTCTTCAACAAATAGTGTTGGGAAAACTGGATAGCCGCATGCAAAAAAATGAAAGGAGACCCTTACCTTACACCATGCACAAAAATTAGCTCCAAATGGATTAAAGACTTGAATGTAAGACCTGAAACTATGAAACTTCTAGAAGAAAACATAGGCAGTACGCTCTTCAACATCGGTCTTAGCAACATCTTTTCAAACACCACATCTGACCGGGTAAGAGAAACAATAGAAAAAATAAACAAATGGGACTACATCAAACTAAAAAGCTTCTGCACAGCAAAGGAAACCATCAACAAAACGAAAAGACAACCTAACAATTGGGAGAAGATATTTGCAAACCATACTTCTGATAAGGGCTTAATCTCCAAAATATATAAAGAACTCATGCATCTCAACAACAAAAAAACTAACAACCCAATTAAAAAATGGGCCAAAGACCTGAACAGACATTTCTCCAAAGAAGATATACAGATGGCCAACAGACACATGAAAAGATGTTCAAAATCACTAACTATCAGGGAAATGCAAATCAAAACTACAATGAGATATCACCTCACGCCCGTCAGAATGGCTATAATTAACAAGACAGTAAACAATATGTGTTGGAGAGGATGTGGAGAAAAGGGAACTCTCATACACTGCTGGTGGGAGTGCAAACTGGTGCAGCCACTATGGAAAACAGTATGGAGATCCCTCAAAAAATCAAGGATAGAACTACCATATGATCCAGCTATTCCACTGTTGGGTATTTATCCAAAGAACTTGAAAACACCAATTTGCAAAGGTACATGCACCCCTGTGTTCATTGCAGCGTTATTCACAATAGCCAAGACTTGGAAGCAACCTAAGTGCCCATCAAGGGACGAATGGATAAAGAAGATGTGGTATATATACACAATGGAATACTACTCAGCCATAAGAAACGATGAAATCCAGCCATTTGTGACAACATGGATGGACATTGAGGGTATAATGCAAAGTGAAATAAGTCAGAGGGAGAAGGTCAAATACCGTATGATTTCCTTCATTAAGTAGTAGATAATAACAACAATAAACAAACACATAGGGACAGAGATTGGATTGGTGGTTACCAGAGGGGAAGGGGGGAGGGAGGAGGGTGAAAGGGATAATTCAGTACATGTGTGTGGTGATGGGTTGTAATTAGTATTTTGGTGGTGAACATGATGTAGTCCATGCAGAAATAGAAGTACAATGATGTACACCTGAAATTTTTACAATGTTATAAACCAATGTTACTGCAATAAACAAAAAATTAAAAAAAAAATAAGATGGCTCATAATAATAACTTAATACAAAGAAGGGAATATAAAGCCAAATATGCAAATCCCACTTAAAAATGTATATTTATATATATAATACCAAGCACTCCTATTTGTATCCATAAATATGTAGAGAAAATAATCAAAGTAAAAGTAAAAATTCAAAGTAAAAGTGTGCCTTTTGTTGTCATTTTTTGTACCTCATTTTACTCAAATTTTCTTTAAGAAACTCTTCTTACTTATCTGTGTTCTCGTATTTACCTGCTCTGTGTCTTTGGATGAGTCACTTCTCTTTGCCACTGTCCTCGTTTACCAAATGGAGATTATCATAACAGCTTCTGCGCAGGGCTGTTTGGAGGAATAAATAAAACAATATGAGTAAACAATTAGAATAATGCCTGACAAATAGCAAGTTGTCAATGGATATTAGATGCTATATTAACTTCAAAGTTTATCAGTACATATTAAACATATCATCATTTTGAAAACACTCCTGCATGTGACATATGCTCATGAGACTGTTCCAAAGTCCAGGTGAGGAGAAGCTGATTTCCACAGGTTACTCTATCTCACGTATCTGCCAGCATTCACAGTCTAGTCTCTTCTAAGAGGCACCAAGATTATAGACGAAATTTGATTCCTCTGAGTCAATCTGCATGGTGACATCTCAATTAATTTTTAAAAATACCCAAAACTCCCATACTAGTGCATATGGCATATTAAATAATGTCGATGAGATATTTCAGTGTCTGAGTTTTGTTCTGTTGTGTTGTTTTACAGAAAAATAAAGGTAAGCTTTCATATCTGAGTCCTGAATCAACAGCAAATCTCAGAAAGATAGATGTGGGAGCTGATTACTGCAGTTATGTCTTCATATTTCTGAAGCCATGTGTCTGCAGTATGGAATTTCACGGGAAACAGCTGAGTGGGTATGAGAACTGTCTTTGCCCGGACTCCCGGATGGGTGCACTCATCCCAGGATTTCTTTCCAGATCATGAACGCTGTTACCTGATCTGTGCTGCACTCATGGGGCGCAGGAAGCCCCAGAACTGCTCATATCCCTAGCAGATCATGAAGAACCCCAGGGAACCACCTGATCCACCACTTCTTCTGAGATACCAGAACCAGCCCTGCCCTCCTGCCACTGGCCTGAGACCTCCTGCTGACAGGGTCCTCACTTTCTTACCTTCAACCTGGGGAGCCAGCCTGGCGGATGGGATGCCACCCCTGGAAGCAGTCATCTTCTCCTCCCTCTGGGCTTGTGAGCTGCCCCTCCTTCATTTCAGTCTACAGAGGAGACTGAAGAAATTCTTTACTGTTGCCTCTTCACATGTCATTTGTTCATGAGAATTTCTCTTCTTTGCTTGCAGTTGGCCTTGGACAGTTAAAGGTGGAGAAACATGAAATATCAATTTCCAGAGCAAGAGATAAGAGTGCCCACATATTTCGTAAGGTATCCACTGAAGACTTTAATAAAGAATTCATACACTAATATCAGTAGAAACCAGGTCAGTGTATAAAACATCTAACAGCTATTGTTTCAACAATTCTTGCTTAAGGTCGCATGGGGGGAAGAACAACAAACTTGAGGTAAGTATAAACTCTCACACATCCACTTCAACCTTGAAAATAAATTTCTCAGAGAAAGAAGATGAGGCCGTGTACTACTGTGCCTGTTGGATTGGGATCCATAGCATTAAAGTTGCCAAGATAACCTACACAAGAACCATCTTCAGGTCTGTGCCCACCACATCCTTCTCAATATGGGCCACCACTTAGAGTGCACACCTGGGCGCCCAGACTGGGCCCCCCTCCCTGCGATATTTCCTGGACTTTGCAGGAAGATATCCTAGATTCTGCTTATACAGTGAGTCCCACATGGTATCAACAATTATGGTCCAAATTAAAGCAGTCTGACACTATTTCCTACTAAATTAGTCTATCTGGGAACTCTGAAAATACAGGGTGGATGGTTCAGAGAAAAATCCATTTGTCTGCTAATTCACTCCAGGGACAGAGATTTCCGGTAACTGAAATGGTTCAGAATGAAGGCAGGAAAGTGGTACACATATTGCATACATATTTCTTGTTACTAGTGTTTTCTCATTTTATTCATGAGCATTGGAGGTTTTCAGAGGTAGAATGATCTGTCACACATAAAAATTGCATACCTCTCATTAGAATCCTGAGGCCTTCTTGAAGAAATCTAATGACCATTAAATCCACAAGTAGACAATCAACAATTTGTGGTATATGAGAGTCCAAAATACAAATCCTGTATCCTAGGGGAAGAAGCTGCCCCTCATTCCCCATTCAGGGCTCCGTGCTGGGATAAAACAAGCCCCCATTGGAACAGACCCGGGCACATCCGGTGACTCCTACATGGCAGATATACCTTTAAGATCTTGTTCTCCAGGGTTCTGCAAAGAAAACTAAAGATGCTGAATAAGGATCAGATGGTTAAAAAGAAAGATAATACATGCTCCTGCATCTATAGAGGAAACAACGGTAATATCCCTCGCAAATTAATAAAATAAAAAAATTATTGATAATTAATTGAGTTCTGTGATTAGTAGTTGGGTGGGTGGGAGTTTTCAAGGAATAGTGAAACAAAATGTAACATGTAAAACTATAAAAAATTCCTCTCCCACATACTTATAGTCCACTTTCAAACAATGAGGAAATTAATGAGGAAAAAAATTTACTTCAGAAAATTTTCTAATATTGGTACCTTTATCTTACCACATAGGTGCCACGCATGTAGCTGAACGAGTTCCTGAAATAACTGCCACAAATTCATTCTCCATTTCTCCTTTCTAAGAATGAGGTTGTGCTATGAAGCGCAGAGATGCTACAGAAAGCAGAATGAGGGCACACCAGGGGGCTCCCACAGCAGTCAGCCCCTTCTCGGGGCAAACTCAGGATCTTGTGCCCTACACCCAGTCCTTCGTGATTCCTGACTGTGGGGGGTTCCACAGTGGGAGGAACCTGAGGGCTAGAGTCTCAACAGAGCCTCGCATCTCATCTAACACATATACAGAAACAAAGGTAAGAACATTGAAAGGAAAATGAAGAGTCAGAGAACATGGCATGAACATAATTTAACGGGTGATTTCATTTAATCCTCAGAAGAACAGTGCAGAAGTCAATTGAAGCAGCTGCACAGGGGCTGATCTCAGACGGTGGAGCTACTTTGACTTTTCAACAGACCACCAGGATGTTCACCGGGTGAAAACTCAGTAACTGCAGTGATGAACAGGAGGAAAGGGGGCACCTTACCTAAGTGGTTTTAAAGTGACAAAATTCTATATAGCCTTTATTTATTTATTTATTTTGTTTATTGCAGTAACATTGGTCTACAACATTGTATAAATTTCAGGTGTACATCATTACACCTCCATTTCTGCATAGATTACATCATGTTCACCATCCAAATACTAATTACAACCCATCACCACACACATGTGCCGAATTATCCCTTTCGCCCTCCTCCCTCCCCCCTTCCCCTCTGGTAACCACCAATCCAATCTCTGTCTCTATGTGTTTGTTTATTGTTGTTATTATCCACTACTTAATGAAGGAAATCATACGGTATTTGACCTTCTCCCTCTGACTTGTTTCACTTTGCATAATACCCTCAATGTCCATCCATGTTGTCACAGTGGCTGGATTTCATCGTTTCTTATGGCTGAGTAGTATTCCATTGTGTATATATACCACATCTTCTTTATCCATTCGTCCCTTGATGGGCACTTAGGTTGCTTCCAAGTCTTGGCTATTGTGAATAACGCTGCAATGAACACAGGGGTACATGTACCTTTACAAATTGGTGTTTTCAAGTTCTTTGGATAAATACCCAACAGTGGAATAGCTGGATCATATGGTAGTTCTATCCTTGATTTTTTGAGGAATCTCCATACTGTTTTCCGTAGTAGCTGCACCAGTTTGCACTCCCACCAGCAGTGTATGAGAGTTCCCTTCTCTCCACATCCTCTCCAACACATGTTGTTTACTGTCTTGTTAATTATAGCCATTCTGACGGGCGTGAGGTGATATCTCATTGTAGTTTTGATTTGCATTTCCCTGATAGTTAGTGATTTTCAGCATCTTTTCATGTGTCTGTTGGCCATCTGTATATCTTCTTTGGAGAAATGTCTGTTCAGGTCTTTGGCCCATTTTTTAATTGGGTTGTTAGTTTTTTTGTTGTTGAGACGCATGAGTTCTTTATATATTTTGGAGATTAAGCCCTTATCAGAAGTATGGTTTGCAAATATCTTCTCCCAATTGTTAGGTTGTCTTTTCGTTTTGTTGATGGTTTCCTTTGCTGTGCAGAAGCTTTTTAGTTTGATGTAGTCCCATTTGTTTCTTTTTTCTATTGTTTCTCTTGCCCGGTCAGACATGGTGCTTGAAAAGATGTTGCTAAGACCGATGTTGAAGAGCGTACTGCCTATGTTTTCTTCTAGAAGTTTCATAGTTTCAGGTCTTATATTCAAGTCTTTAATCCATTTGGAGTTAATTTTTGTGTATGGTGTAAGGTAAGGGTCTATTTTCATTTTTTTGCATGTGGCTATCCAGTTTTCCCAACACTATTTGTTGAAGAGACTTTCTATTCCCCATTGTATGTTTTTGGCTCCTTTGTCAAAGATAAGCTGTCCATAGAAGTGTGGGTTTATTTCTGGGCTTTCAATTGTATTCCATTAATCTGTGTTTCTGTTTTTGTGCCAGTACCATGCTGTTTTGCTTACTATAGGTTTGTAGTATATTTTGAAATTAGGGAGTGTGATACCTCCAGCTTTGTTCTTTTTTCTCAGGATTCCTTTAGCTATTCGGGGTCTTTTGTTGTTCCATATAAATTTTAGGATTCTTTGTTCTATTTCTGTGAAAAATGTTGTTGGAACTTTGATAGGGATTGCATTGAATCTATAGATGGCTTTAGGAAGTATGGACATCTTAACTATGTTAATTCTTCCAATCCAAGAGCACGGAATATCTTTCCATTTCTTTGTGTCTTCTTCAATTTCTTTCAGCAATGTTTTATAGTTTTCCGTGTACAGCTCTTTCACCTCTTTGGTTAAGTTTATA
Source organism: Ceratotherium simum simum (assembly GCF_057802395.1). Taxonomy (NCBI): domain Eukaryota; kingdom Metazoa; phylum Chordata; class Mammalia; order Perissodactyla; family Rhinocerotidae; genus Ceratotherium; species Ceratotherium simum. Next base: position 16,120,483 of record NC_141900.1, read on the forward strand.
CCTAGGTATTTTATTCTTTTTGTTGCAATTGTAAATGGGATGGTACTCTTAATTTCTCTTTCTGCTACTTCGTTGTTAGTGTACAGAAATGCAACTGATTTTTGTATGCTGATTTTGTATCCTGCAACTTTACCATAGTCGTTTATTACTTCTAAAAGTTTTCTGGTGGATTCTTTAGGGTTTTCTATATATAGAATCATGTCATCTGCAAATAGTGACAGTTTCACTTTTTCCTTTCCAATTTGGATCCCTTTTATTTCTTTCTCTTGCCTGATTGCTCTGGCTAGGACTTCCAGTACTATGTTAAATAGGAGTGGTGACAGTGGGCATCCTTGTCTGGTTCCTGTTCTTAGAGGGATAGCTTTCAGTTTTTCACTATTGAGGATGATATTAGCTGTGGGTTTCTCATATATGGTCTTTATTATGTTGAGGTACTTTTTTCTATACCCATTTTATTCAGAATTTTTATCATAAATGGATGCTGTATCTTGTCAAATGCTTTCTCTGCATCTATGGGGATGATCATGTGATTTTTATTCTTCATTTTATTAATGTGGTGTATTACGTTGATTGATTTGTGAATGTTAAACCATCCCTGCATCCCTGGAATAAATCCCACTTGATCATGGTGTATAATCTTTTTAATGTATTGTTGTATGCGATTTGCTAGTATTTTGTTGAGGATTTTTGCATCGATGTTCATCAGTGATGTTGGCCTGTAATTTTCATTATTGTGTTGTCCTTGTCTGGTTTTGGTATCAGGGTAATGTCAGCTTCGTAGAATGAGTTAGGGAGCTTCCCCCCATCCTCAATTTTTTGGAAGAGTTTGAGAAGGATAGGTATTAATTCTTCTTTGAATGTTTGGTAGAATTCACCAGGGAAGCCATCTGGTCCTGGACTTTTATTTTTGGGGAGGTTTTTGATTACTGTTTCGATCTCCTTACTGGTGATTGGTCTATTCAAATTCTCTACTTCTTCTTGATCCAGTTTTGGAAGGTTGTACGATTCTAAGAATTCATCCATTTCTTCCAGATTGTCGAATTGGTTGGCATATACTTTTTCATAGTATTCTCTTATAATCTTTTGTATTTCCGAGGTGTCTGTTGTAACCTCTCCTCTTTCATTTCTGATTTTACTTATTTGTGCCTTCTCTCTTTTTTTCTTGGTGAGTCTTGCTAAAGGTTTGTCTATTTTGTTGATCTTTTCAAAGAACCAGCTCTTGGTTTTATTAATTTTTTCTATTTTTTTTTGGTCTCTATTTCATTTATTTCTGCTCTGATTTTTATGATTTCCCTTCTTCTAGTGATTTGGGGCTTTGTTTGTTCTTCTTTTTCCAGTTCCTTTAGGTGCATTGTTAGATTGTTTATTTGAGATTTTTCTTGTTTGTTGAGATAGGCCTGTATCGCTATAAACTTCCCTCTTAGAACCGCTTTTGCTGTATCCCATAAATTCTGGCATGTCGTATTTTCATTTTCATTTGTCTCCAGGTATTTTTTGATTGCTTCTTTGATTTCTTCATTAACCCAGTCGTTGTTCAGTAGCATTTTGTTTAATCTCCATGTATTTGTGGCTTTTCTGATTTTCTTCCTATAGTTGATTTCTAGTTTCATACCGTTGTGGTCAGAAAAGATGCTTGGTATTATTTCAATCTTCTTAAATTTATGGAGACTTGTTTTGTGGCCTAATATGTGATCAATCCTGGAGAATGTTCCACGTGCATTTGAAAAGAACGTGTATTCTTCGGTTTTTGGATGGAATGCTCTGTATATATCTACTAGGTCCATCTGTTCTAGCGTCTCGTTTAAGGCCAATGTTTCCTTATTGATCTTCTGTTTGGATGATCTATCCGTTGGTGTAAGTGGAGTGTTAAAGTCCCCTACTATTATTGTGTTACTGTCTATTTCTGTTTTTATGTCTTTTAATAATTGCTTTATATATTTAGGTGCACCTACATTGGGTGCGTAGATATTTACAAGTGTTATATCCTCTTGTTGGATTGTTCCCTTGATCATTATGTAATGCCCTTCTTTGTCTCTTTTTACAGTTTTTGTTTTAAAGTCTATTTTGTCTGATATGAGTACTGCTACCCCAGCTTTCTTTTCATTGCCATTTGCATGGAGTATCTTTTTCCATCCCTTCACTTTCAGTTTGTGAGTATCTTTAGGTCTGAAGTGTGTCTCTTGTATGCAGCATATATATGGGTCTTGTTTTTTTATCCAGTCAGCCACCCTATGCCTTTTAATTGGAGCATTTAGTCCATTGACGTTTAAAGTAGCTATTGATAAGTATGTACTTACTGCCATTTTTTAACTTTTTTTTTTTTCTCAGTGTTTTAGTAGTCCTTCTCTGTTCCTTACTTCTATACAGAATTGATGGTCACTTTAGTTTGACCTCTGTCTGAAAGCTGTACTCTTTAACTCCCCTCCTCCCTCCTTTTATGTTTTTGATATCATATCTAACCTCTTTTTTGTGTATTTGTATCCATTACGTTCTAATCATGGAAATAGATAATTTTTCCTATTTTTGATCTTCTCTTTTCCCCTTAAATCAGTCCCTTTAACATTTCTTGTAGCACTGGTTTCTTGGTGACAAACTCCTTTAATTTTTGCTTATCTGGGAAAATTTTGATCTCTCCTTCCATTTTGAATGATAACCTTGCTGGGTAGAGTATCCTTGGCTGTAAGTTGTTTCCTTTTAGCACTTTAAATATATCGTGCCATTCTCTTCTAGCCTGTAAGGTTTCTGCTGAGAAGTCAGCTGATAGCCTTATGGGGTTTCCTTTGTGTGTAACTTGACATTCTCTTGCGGCTTTTAGGATTCTCTCTTTATCTTTAATTCTGGACATTCTGATTATGATGTGTCTTGGTGTGGGCCTCTTTGGGTTTATCTTGTTTGGAGCTCTCTGTGCCTCCTGTACCTGGATGTCTGTTTCCTTCCTTAGGTTAGGGAAGTTTTCATCTATTATTTCTTGAAATAGATTCTCTGCCCCCTTGTCTCGCTCTTTTCCTTCCGGGACACCTATAACACGGATGTTAGTGCGCTTGATGTTGTCCCAGAGGTCCCTTAGACTGTCCTCACTCTTTTTAATTCTTTTCTCTTTTACCTGTTCACCTTGGGTTATTTCTTCTAGTCTTTCATCCAGCTCACAGATCCGTTCTTCTGTATCCTCTACTCTGCTTTTGAGTCCCTCTAGTGAATTTTTCATTTCCAGTATTTTATTCTTCATTTCTGATTGGTCTTTTTTATATCTTCCATTTCTTTGTTGACATTCTCACTGAGTTCATCTATTCTTCTCCACAGATCAGTGAGCATCCTTAATACTCTTTGTTTGAACTCTCTGTCGGGTAGGTTGCTCATTTCTGTTTCACTTAGTTCCTTTTCTGGGGTTTTGTCCTGTTCTCTTACTTGGAATGTATTCCTTTGCCTCCTCATTTTGCCTCTTTCCCTGTGCTTGTGTCTACGTATTAGGTAGGTCAGCTACGTCTCCTGCTCTTGGATAGGTGACCTTATGTAAGTGATGGCTTAGCAGGCCTGCCGTGTGCTTCTCTCAGTTCTCAATGTTCCAGGGGGGACCCCTATGTGGGCTACGTGGGTCCTTCTGTTGTGGCCTGTTTGCTCTCCCTGTAGGCACCCAGGGAGGCCGAGTTATGCTCCTGGACAGCTGTTGTGATGCTCAGCTGCTTGTAGTTGTTGTGGGCCCTTCAGTCTCTTTATCAGGTGTGGGGAGCCCCAGCACAGTTGGCTGCAAGTTCCAATACCACATTTGTGTAGCAGTATTTCTTTTAAGTGAGTAGGCCCCCAGCATGGCAGGTTGTTAGGCTTAGGGCCTTACAATTGCTATAAGCTTCCAGCCTTTAGGCCTTTGTCAGCTTTCTGAGGCTTGCAGCTGGGTGGGGCTGGCCTCAGGCACAGTAGCACCCAATTGTTTCAGGTTTTGGAAGGTGGGGCAAACCCCCTATGTGGGTCTTTGAGAAGCACAAGTCTTCTGCAGCTGACAAGCCCTGCTGCCCACAAGTCCACACACACAGTCAACACAGTCCTGCCCCGTGTGCGTGCCCCGACCACCCGAAGCGGTCCCAGTCTCTCCACGGCGGGAGCCCCACACACTCCAGCACTGCCCCAGACTCTCCACCCGCTCCTTGAGCACACCCTGCCCCGCTAAAGTCAGCTCAGTTGCCAGGCTGCAGAGAATCCAGTCACCAATCTATGCAGGCCCACACGTTGCCTGAGGGCTTGTTGTTGGGTGGGGCCAGTCTCTAGGGTGGGCTGCCTGCCCTGGCTGAGCTCGATTAAATCGGTGCTCTAGCGGGTGGGGCAGACTCTGGGCTAGCAGGTCTCAGGGAGAACTCCAATGGCGTCTGTGTCAGCACGCCCACACCAGGCCACAACAATGGCCGCTGCCAATGTCCCAGTCCTGGAGAGGTCCCACCTCTCACCGAGATGCACTCTGGGCCTATCAGGTGAGTCTCTTTTCACCAAAGCACTGTGCACCTTTCTTTCTGGTCATTTTAGTATGCTTTCTGGAACGGGTGAGTTTGTGCGTGGGCCCCTTAAGAGCCGGTTTCAATGTTTTTGTGAACCGGGTTTTCTGGGAGTATTCCGCAATGTTTTAGTAGCAGGCAAAGTCAGATATTCTGCCACTCGCCTGGATTGTGCTGGGTCCACAAAATGCCCACAGCAGGGGTGCTCCCCGGCTCGGGGCCCCGCACCTCCAGTGAGGGCTGCGTACATTTGGGTGGCTCCCGGGCGGCCGTGAAGCGCTGCGGCTTGTGACGGCGGCGTTTTTCCTCTCCAGAAGGGAGTCTCTGCCTCTTCTACCTCAGTTTGATTGTTCGTTGTTGCCGGAGTTCCTCTCATCCAGTTTTCAGTTCTGTCTCAGGTTTAATTTTTCCATGAGTAGTTGTAAGTTGGCTGTGTCCGCGGGAGGAGGTGAGTTCAGAGTCTGCTTACCCGCCATCTTGACTTCCTCTCTGTAGAGCCTTTAAAAACATATTTTTCAAAGAATTATAAGTAAAATTGAAAATATTCACCCCATATTAGCAAGGGAAATGTTGAACACGGAACCAATCTATATAGTAGCTCTCAAATACATTATATACTGACAAAAGAACAAAAGGAGAGAAATTCTCCAAGTATAAAGACTTGATACCCCTGAAGGATAGTCAGTTTTAATTTGTTTTTGGTACTTTTACAGATTTTATACATTTTAACAAAAAGCTTCTATTACTTTGAAAGATATGTACACATAACAGAGTCAATATTTTATTGATTTATACATTTAATAATGAGATTGTTTATATCTGTATAAATTGTATCTATAATACACACTTAGAATTGTTATGTATTTATATTTTCCCATCTAACCATATTATTACTCTATATCTCTCAGAAAAATGAAAACTAAAAAACTACAATTAACCTTAATGGTAACAGTGGTTCCATGACGCCAGGGATCAGCAAACTATATCCATGCCCAGCAACCCCCAGTTTTGTAAACAAAGTTTTATTGAAACACAGCCTTGTCCATTCGTTTACATGTTGTCTTCCTAGCTGCTTTTGCACTACAGTGACAGGATTGAGTAGTTGCAACAGAGACCCATAAAGCCTAAAATATTTACTATTTGGCCCTCTACAGAAAACAGTTGTTAATCCCTGCCCCAGAATGATATACTGAAGAGTGACATTTATTTTTATTTTATGTTTCCCTATTTCTCAATGTTTCTTCAGTGACCCTTTGTTACATCCCCCTCCCCATATTAACTGTCTTACTCTGGATAAATTGCTTAAAATATATTTGATTCCTTTTCGTTGTTTTAAAATGGATAACATAATTATATTTAACTGAATGAACTGTTGAGAAGAGTAACTTAAATAATACATATAAAGTTCTTACAATTTTTGGCGCATGTCTAATACTCAATAAATTGAGGCATTATGTTGACCATATGTGTTATTATTGCATATTCAAAAATAAAATTATTTAGACTAATACGCTAAGTCCTTGCTACTCGAAGTTTGATTCATGGACCAGCAGCATCTGCTTCAGCAAGGAGCTTGTTATAAATGCAGAAAATCAAGCCTCAACCCAGGCCCACTGAATCACAATCTGCCTTCCACAAGATTCCCAGGTGATTTCCACATACTTTCCATTAAGAGAAGCACAGCTTGAAAGGTAAAGAAACATTTGAAGGTAACACAAAACAACGTAAGAATATGAGCCTTTCCTGAAAGGAATAAACGAAAAGTGTGGATTAAGCCTTTCTGAAGGAATATTAAGGAATATCTCACGAAATCCTTGGAAGAGTAGCATAAATAAGTCCTGAGGGGGCCATAGAGGGACACCACAGGACAAATCTCAGAGGGTGAAGCCAAATCAATACCCTCCTCAATACCCTCCCTGAGAATCCATGGTGAGAAAATGGGGAAGCTAATTTATGTTGCACTCAAATGTTGAAACACTATACGCCTACCAAAAATAGTGACTTTCGGGGCCGGCCCCGTGGCATAGCGATTAA